>NC_083223.1:31212905-31515936 GCF_032191835.1 Heteronotia binoei
GATGGCTCCATTGCAGACAGGGCAGGGTAGGGTAGGCTGGCACACACAAGTGGAGGTCCTGGCTACAGTCCGGGGCTGGGAATCAGTGGAGAGGTGATGTTCACCTGCAGGGGTTTTGTGGCCTGGTCTCGCTGGCCACCCAAGTGAGGGTGGGAGCTGTGCTTGGGCAGCCTCGGCTCACCCTCCAACAGGAAGAAATCGGAATTGGAGGTCTTGTAGCCCCAGAAGTCAGTTGCAACTTGGTGGCGCCTTCCACCTCCCCCTTTGTCCTGCTGGGCTTGCC
The DNA here is from genome assembly GCF_032191835.1 of Heteronotia binoei. Taxonomy (NCBI): domain Eukaryota; kingdom Metazoa; phylum Chordata; class Lepidosauria; order Squamata; family Gekkonidae; genus Heteronotia; species Heteronotia binoei. Next base: position 31,213,189 of record NC_083223.1, read on the forward strand.
TAGCTGGATCATGCTACAGGTAAGGGTAGGAGACCATGCGAAACGTATCTAAACCTCTGATTGGCTCCCCACCAGAGCTACTGGAAGAGGGGTGGAAAGAGATCACCTTGGGACATCTGTGGATAGTGGGGAGGCTGTATGTCAGCAAGCTGGCAGCTTTCAACAACAACAACAACAACAAATTTTATTTGTATCCCGCCCTCCCCGCCGGAGCAGGCTCAGGGCGGCTAACAACATGGTTCGGAGTTAACTTATACAAGTGAATAAAACTACATTAAACATTATCAGCATTTACTTAAAATCTGATTAAACTTTAAAATTAAGTTAATTTTTAAAAGTGCTAGTGCTATGTTTACTTTTTCTGATGGCGGTTTCCTTCGCAATTTCCATTTCGATCAGGGAAAGCCAGTCTGAAGAGGAAGGTCTTGCAGGCCCTGCGGAACTGTTCTAGGTCCCGCAGGGCCCGCATTTCCTCTGGAAGTTGGTTCCATAGGCTCGGGGCTACAGAGGAGAAGGCCCGGTTACGGGTGCTTTGCAGCTTCACCTCTCTCGGTCCGGGGACAGTCAGCAGGTTTTTCCCGGCTGACCTCAGTGCTCTCTGGGGTTCATATGAGGAGAGACGGTCCCTAAGGTAGACAGGTCCTCGACCATATAGGGCTTTAAAGGTAATGACCAGCACTTTGTAACGAACCCGGTATGTAACTGGCAGCCAGTGCAGTTCGCGCAGCCCAGGCTGTATGTGCTCCCATTTAGGGAGTCCCAGCAACAGTCTAGCCGCTGCGTTCTGCACCAGTTGCAGCTTCCGGGTTCGGCACAGAGGCAGCCCCATGTAGAGGGCATTACAGTAATCCAGTCTCGAGGTGACCGTTGCATGAAGCACCATTGCCAGATCTTGGCGCTCTAGGAAGGGAGCCAACTGCTTTGCCCGCCTTAGATGGAAGAAGGCTGACTTGGCAGTGGCTGCAATCTGGGCCTCCATTGATAATGCAGGCTCCAGTAAAACTCCCAGGCTCTTAACTCGGTGCGCCGCTTTCAACGGCGCCCCGTCGAAGACCGGGAGAAGTATTTCCCCTCCCCGAGCGCCCCGACCCAGACAAAGGACTTCTGTCTTCGCTGGATTCAGTTTCAGCCCGCTCTTCCTCAACCAGGTTGCCAAGTCCAGCGGTGGAAGGAGAGAAGGCCATGGAGGTTGGGGCCACTATGTGCCCCCTGAAAAAAATCAGGGCTCCCCAATTGTTCAAATCCTGGCTATTGGGCTGGGTGTAAGTCTGTGGATGTCCAAACACACACACGCTCTTTGTTGTTTCAAACAATTTTATTAGTAACATATGGTAATATATTCAATTTCTTACATCATTAATAACTACTTTTTTTCTCTATCCCATATATTACTTTATACCTCCACCTCCCCCCGTTACTTGACCCCCGCCTGTCAGACGTGTAACTTACTGGAACTGAAATGTGGAATAAAATGCTTGACATGACTAATGCCATGATGTACCTTAGTATGAACTCTGTTTTACTAACCCTGAGAACTGTAGCAAATGCCTTTCCCTAGCACATTGTAACCGCAAGAGTGAAATCTCACCCCTATACGAGAAGCCAGCTGCAGCTTTGAAGTGCATATCCTCAAGGACTCTTCCCCTGGGAGAGAGATAACACCCTGAGAAGAGCTGGCTGTCTCTGGGGGTGTGAAAAAAGACTGTATTGTTTCCCGCCTGTAGGAACCTAAAAAAGACTGGCCCCAACCTTGGGCCAGTATCAAACTCAATCTGCCTCTATACTGCATGTGTGTTTTCAATAAATGGATTAATTGTTAAAACAACATGGTCCGCCTCTGCTTGAAGTTCCACGTCTTGACATTTTGAGTTTGATCCACTCCGGGAACTTATCCGAACTGGAAACTTGGCTGGATGGCCGCCAAGACGCCAGATAACGGAGAGCCCACCGAACCGATTGAAGAGCCGAGCATCCCGAAGGGAGTAACGGTGGTGCGGAGGAAGGTGAAATCACCGACTCACTTCTCGACCCTACTCTACACCCCGAAGCAGTGGAAGCCGCGAACCTCAACGGCGTTGATGGACGAAGCGGCGGGGCACTACACAGCACTACTGACCGGGGCAGAAGGAGGAGATGCCGTCGCAGGGAGAAGCAGGGACGAGGAGGAGAGAGAGAGGCCGCGCCGGGGAGAGGAGCTGCAACTCTTACGCAGCGAGATGCTCCTCTGGGCCAGAGAAATTCAGAACGAAGTCCAAGCCAGCCACCTCCAGATCACCCGAGAGATCCAGGAGCAGCTGGACGCTATACAGAGGCAGGTCGGCGCCATCTGCAGGGAAGAACCCAGAGGTCCGCCCGGAGGAGAGCCGGGCGAGGAACCCAGAGATGAACCGAAGATGCCCCCGGGGGGGGGGGAGAACTGCCGGAGCCGCCGGCGGGGCCGCCGGACACGCCGGTGCAAACAGTACGGCCAGTGCCCGCCCTGCCGCCGGTGCCCCTCTGACCCGGGGGACCTCCGCCACCACCTGCGCTAGCTCCGTGGGATGGCGTGAGGGGAAGGGAGCTCCAAATCACCTTTGATGGGGACCCAGACGAGGTGGAATACTTCACGATCCAGTGCAACTGCTTCATGACCCATTGGGGGGGTGACCTTCCCCACTGAAGCCAGCAGAGTAGACAACCTGGCCTCCAAGCTGAAACGGGCTGCCAGAAAATGATTCGTCAGCCTCTGCGCCGCAAGGGGCCCGGCGTTAGGCTCGGTGTACGAATTCCTGCAGGCCATGCTCCGCCAGTTTGGGGACCCGCTGCAGGAGACAAAAGCCCTGGCCCAACTACGCAACATCGAGCAAGGGCCGAGGTCGATCCGAGAATATGCAGCGGAGTTCCAATCACTCTGCTCAAAAGTGAGGGGTTGGAGCGAGCGCATGAAGTACGAGGCATTCGTGAACGGCCTCAATGCGAGCGATCTCGACCGCTGCTATACCCAAGGCCAGCCCGACACGCTGGTGGGATGGATCCAGTTGGCGGGTGAAGTTGAGACAAACCTGCAGCACGTAATAATGCGCCGCTAGCAGCAGATCAGCGGAAAGGGGGTCCGAGCCCTTAAGACCCCCCCTCGGCCAGAGGCAAAGAAGACCCCGACCCCCGTGGCGAGCTCCACCCTGAGCGCAGGGAGGCGATGCTTCCGATGTGGAGACCCCGGACACCTGGCTGCCAACTGTCTGGAAAAGCTGCAGGCCACCACCCCGGTGGCAAAGGCACCGGCGAGCACCCCCAAAAAGGGGGTAGGAAGGCCTAAAGAGCCCAATTGGGGCAACGTCGCCACATTGCTGGCGATTGACGAGGATATTATGACCATCGAGGATTCCAGCGAGGAATCGTGGGATGTCGAGCCGGCGGGAAACGACAGCGACCTGCACTGATGGGTGCCAAGACGTGTTGGAGAAAGAATCTATCTTAACCCAGCTTTGACAGCTCTGCAATGACAGCTGGTGATCTAGCCAGCATGCTAGGTCACAGTGACCTTATCAGCAGGCTGGTTTGAGCCGGCTGAGGACAGGTGAAGGAACCTGCTGAGTCAGCATGACAATGCACTGCCAGGATTGGCTGACTGGACTATAAATGAACTGTGTCTGCAATGCACAGGTCTCTTTCTGAGAATTGAATTGCTGGCGGAACGTTTTGTTCCTGTGATCAATATATTGGACTGCATTAGAGAGCACGTACTTTATATAATGTAAATACACTACTTTGGCACTAGTTGCAGGTGTCTGGCTGATTTCTTTCCTGGAGCTCAGTGTCGGGCTCATCACACCGCTCACTCTGCTAGCGTCCGCACCGACAAGACGCAGGTCGTAAAGCCACCAGCACCAATCACGGTGAGCATAACGGGAGAACTGATGTTTATACAAGTAACCCTCCTGAACCCCAACCTGAAGAGGTTCATGCATACCCAGGCCCTAATAGATTCGGGGTGTACCTGGGAGATAATTACCCCACGCTTGGTGGAGGCCCTCAGGTTGGCTAGAACCCTGCTCCCTCAACCCATCCAGTTCGAACAGATGGACAGGACAGTAATGAAGGGAGAGCCGTGCACGGAAGAGACTCAGGCGGTGCCGGTGGGGACAAAAGAGCACTGGGGGATTGAGATCTTTGTGATAGCCCCCTCCTCAACGTTTGATGTGGTAGTCAGAGTGGGGTGGCTGGCAAGGCACCAGCCCGATATCCAGTGGAGCCCCCACACCATAGACTTTATGGACTGGAGATGCACCCACCACAAATGGAGGGAGGAGTGGGGCCCCAACCCGCCGCCGCGGAACGAAAAAGTCTGCGTCACGGTGGAAGAAGTTAGGGCGATCCCCAGTGAATACCGGGATCTGAAGCAGGCGTTCAGCGAGGAGGAAGCAAACGAACTGCCGCCCCACAGACCCACCAATTGCGCGATTGAATTGATCCCGGGCAAGAGCTTCCCCGAGTGAAATTATACTCCATGGGGTGGCCAGAGAAGGAAGAACTTAGGAAGTTCATCGACAAGAATCTGAAGCAGGGGTTCATTAGACCAGCCATGGCACCGCACGCCGCCCCCGTCCTATTTAGAAAGAAGAAGGATGGGAGCCTTAGACTTTGCACCGATTTTAGGAGGATCAATGGGATTTCCATGTCTAACGCATACCCCATCCCCCTCATAAAAGACCTCCTTAGCACTGTGTCAGAAGGGAAAATTTTCACCAAGCTCGACCTTCGGGACGCTTACTTTCGCGTTAGAATCAAGGAGGGGGATGAGTGGAAGACAGCGTTCAACACACCGATGGAACAGTTTGAGTACCTAGTGACGCCCTTTGGCTTACAAGGGGCACCGGGAGTCTTCATGAATTTCATTAATGAAGTGTTACGGGAATTTCTGTACAAGGGGGTGGTGGTGTACCTGGATGACATCATTATTTATTCTAAAGACCTAAAGTCCCATGTGCCCCTGGTGCGGAAAGTATTGTATAAACAATTTTATTAGTAACATATGGTAGCAGAACTATATCCACAACTTATAAAAAGCTTAAGATAAAAGAAAGATCTTTCTACCCCATATCTTACTTTCCCCCACCCCTCCCTCTGTAACTTGACCCCCGCCAGTGTTATTTTCTTTAAAAAAAACAAGTATTAAAGGTACCCTTAACTATTAAGAAAAAACAAAAAAACCCCAAAAGTTATATTCTTATTTTAAAAATCTTAATCCTCATCAAAGATTGTCCAATGCCCTTTTATTTTCCACTCTTTTTCTACGTATCTTCTGAATTTCTTCCACTCCAACTTAAAAAGTTCCAAATCATAGTCTCTTAGTTTTCTTGTTAATTTGTCCATTTCACTCCATGACCCCGGTGAGCCTATTATTCCAAGACTCCACCAGGTCATCGAGGGAATCGCCAGGGGGCCAGGGATCCCGCAGAACCGTCAGGAACCGTTCCGGGTCCATCAGGCTCCGTGGGCGAGCTAAAATAAGCTCGCCGCCCAAACGGGGTTGGGGTGGGAAAGTATTGACCACTTTATACCAACACAAACTGTATGCCAAATTGTCCAAGTGCGAGTTCCATCAGACGGAGCTCGACTACCTGGGATTTCGAGTATCGGGGGAGGGGCTGGCTATGGACCCAGCCAAAGTCCAAGACATGCTAGACTGGGAGGCCCCGCGAACCCGACGGCAGCTACAATCTTTCATCAGATTCGCAAATTTTTACAGAGGATTTATAAAAGGGTTTGCCCAGGTGATCCTGCCCCTGACTGAGCTGCTAAAAACGAAGGGGAGGGGGGCGGAGGCAAAGCGACCCGGGGCGAGCCTGCACTGGACACAGGAATGCCAGACCGCCTTTGAGAAACTGAAAAGGGAAGGGAAGGAGATCGAGACAAGATAGTGCTCGACCACCTTCCAGCCTGCATCCCATCCCGATGGTGACAGGTAGCGGGGCAAGGCGAAATTACTCGCCTCCGTCACTGGTGTTATGTAATGCCAGGTCCATTAATAATAAGACCTCTATCCTCCGGGAATTCCTGCTCGAGCAGGACATGGACCTGGCATGCGTGACCGAGACCTGGGTCCGCGATGGGGAGACCGTAGCTCTCTCCCAGATGGCGCCCCCGGGATACTCGGTCTTTCACCAGTCGCGGACTAGCGGGCGGGGGGGAGGGGTGGCCCTGTTCATTCGAGAGGTTTACTCCTTCTGGGCCCTCCCGGCTCCGGAGATCAAGGGCATTGAATGTGCCGGCCTGGCGTGGGATGTTGGGGAGGGGTTGGCAATCTGGCTGGTGTACCGACCGCCTAACGCACCGGCCAGCGCCTTACTATCACTGATGGAGGCCGCACCAGGATGGGCATTGGAGCACCCGAGGCTTTTGATTCTGGGTGACTTCAATGTTCATGCCGATGACGTGACCTCCAATCAGGCGATGGACCTAGTGTCTTCCATGGCGACACTAGGACTCTCCCAAGTAGTTACGACACCCACTCACCAGGCCGGTCACATGTTAGACTTGATCTTCGCGTCGGGAGTTTTAGTGAACGATCTTGCTTCCATAGCAGTGCCATGGTCGGATCACTATGCCCTCAAGGCTCGTGTGGACGTCCCACCCCAACCCCGTTTGGGCGGCGAGCTTATTTTAGCTCGCCCGCGGAGCCTGATGGACCCGGAACGGTTCCTGACGGCTCTGCGGGATCCCTGGCCCCCTGGCGATTCCCTCGATGACCTGGTGGAGTCTTGGAATAATAGGCTCACCGGGGCCATCGATGAGATCGCGCCTAGGCGTCCTCTGCGCCCTCGTTCAAGGCCGACACCCTGGTATAACCAGGGGTTGTGGCGGTTGAAACGAGGACTCAGACGACTAGAGAGGCAATGGCGGCGTACCCGAGACGAAGCGACTCGAACATCTTATAGAGAGGTTATGAAGTCCTATGAGATGGCAGTCAAGGCCGCAAAGAAAACTTACTTTGCGGCAGAGATTGCGTCCGCAATTTCGCGCCCGGCACAACTGTTCAATACTATTCGGACCCTTACAACGCTGCCACAGGGCAGACCAAATTTTAATGAATTGGAAATTGGCTGTGAGGCTTTTGCGGACTTTTTTGCGGATAAAATCGCATCGCTCCGTTCCGACTTCCCTGCCACATTAGATACAGTTAGTGAACCTGAGGCTCCGTGCCTGTCTTCGGATTGTGTTCTGGACGGCTTCGGCGCGCTCAGCCTGGAAGAAGTTGACAGGATCCTCCTATCTGCACGCCCAACAACTTGTAAATTGGACCCATGCCCCTCCTGGCTTATTAAGACCTGCCAGAGGGAGCTAAGATATCCTATACGGGATATCATAAATAGATCCCTACTGGAGGGACATTTTCCATCAGCGCTCAAAGAGGCGGTGGTCCGTCCCCTCTTGAAGAAAACAACATTAGATCCGACCGAATTGGCACACTATTGGCCGGTATCGAATTTGCCCTTTTGGGGCAAACTTATAGAGAGGGCAGCGGCGTTGCAGCTACAGAGCTTCCTGGAGGATGCTTCTGTCCTTGACCCCTACCAGTCTGGTTTCCGCCCGGGCCACGGGACGGAGACGGTGCTGGTCGCCCTGGTAGATGACCTTCGGCGACATCTGGATCAAGGCGGCTCGGCGGTGCTGATGTTGTTGGACGTATCGGCAGCGTTCGATATGGTCGACCATCGGCTTCTGGCGTGCCGCCTTGCCGACGCAGGGATTCAGGGGTTGGCCTTGCAATGGTTTTCCTCTTTCCTTGACGGTCGGGGACAAAGGGTGGCGATTGGGGAGGAACTGTCCCGGAGACACACGCTTGACTGCGGGGTGCCTCAAGGGGCGGTGCTTTCCCCGATGTTATTTAACATCTGTATGCGCCCCCTTGCCCAGATGGCCCGAGGGTATGGGCTGGGTTGCCATCAATATGCTGATGACACCCAGCTCTATCTGCTTATGGACGGCCGGCCCGCCTGCACCCCAGAAAATCTGGACCGGGCGTTACAGGCAGTGGCTAGGTGGCTTAGGCTGAGCGGGCTGAAGCTGAACCCGGCAAAGACAGAGGTCCTTTGCTTGGGTCGCTGCGGCCCGGGAAGGGAAATCCCCCTGCCAGTTTTTGACGCCGCTCCGTTAACAGCGTCGGGCAGGGTTAAGAGCCTGGGGGTGCTGTTGGAGCCTTCATTGACGATGGAGGCTCAGATAGCAGCCACTGCCAAGTCCGCTTTTTTTCATCTTAGGCGGGCGAGGCAGTTGGCCCCCTTCCTGGAACGTGACGACCTGGCAACAGTGATTCATGCTACGGTCACCTCAAGGCTGGACTACTGTAATGCCCTCTACATGGGGCTACCCTTGTGCCGGACCCGGAAACTGCAGTTAGTGCAGAACGCTGCTGCCCGGCTGTTATTAGGGCTCCCAAGACGGGAGCACATTCGGCCGGGGCTCCAGGGTCTGCACTGGCTGCCAGTAATATTCCGAGTCCGGTACAAGGTGTTGGTCATTACCTTTAAAGCCCTATATGGCCTAGGACCTGCCTACCTTAGGGACCGTCTCTCCCCACACGTTCCCCAGAGAGTACTACGCTCAGGTTCACAAAACCTGTTGGTAGTCCCCGGGCCAAAGGAGGCCCGTCTAAAATCCACCAGGGATCGGGCCTTCTCAATAACGGCACCTTATTGGTGGAACCAGCTGCCGGAAGAGGTGCGGGCCCTGCGGGATCTAGGGCAATTCCGCAGGGCCTGTAAGACAGTCCTCTTCCGGCAGGCCTATGACATTAACTGACAATGAAAAATATCTTGGATGGAACAAAATGTATCTATAGGCCGCCGGTTTTATTCTATCTTGTTTTTATTAATTTATGGTTTAATTGTATTTTTAAATGTTTTAAACTGAAGTTGTTTGAATTATTATGTTGTAAGCCGCCCTGAGACACTTAGGTGAGAAGGGTGGGGTATAAATCTTAATATAAATAAATAAATAAATAAATAAATAAATAAATAAAAGGCTTTTCACTAGCGAACCAGTGCTGGTCCACCCCGATGAGCTAAAGCCCTTCGTGGTGCAATGCGACGCCTCCGACGTGGCCGTAGGAGCAATATTAATGCAGATAGATGAGGACGGGAGGTTGAAACCCTGTGCATACATATCCAAAAAATTCTCCAATGAGCAGCGGAACTGGTCAGTGTGGGATAAGGAGGCGTTCGCCGTCACCTACGCCCTGAAAGTGTGGCGGTCGTGGTTAGAGGGGGCTAGGGTTCCCTTCGAGATCTGGACTGACCATAAGAACTTAGAAGCCCTAACAGGAAGGAGGAAGTTAACCGCCAAGCAAATTAGGTGGGCGGGATTTTTCGCCAAATTTGACTTTGTGCTGAGACACATCCCCGGGTCGAAAAACTTTCTGGCGGATGCGCTCTCACGGCTGCCACAGCGTGAGAGCCAGAGGGAGGAAGTAATAGACTCTCTCATCCCCCCATCAGCCATCGCAGGGGGGGTAACTACCCGATCGGGGAAAAAGACCGACCTCGAGGAGCCATGGGGAGGGGAGAAACTGAAAAACGAAGTAGAAAAAGAATCGGGGAACCTCTCCGATGGGGTAGAAAAGGGGTACTGGTACTATCGGGGAAAATCTATGTACCACAGAGCCTCCGGCCTGAAATTTTACAACAGTGCCATTGCAGTCGGCTGGCCGGGCACTTCGGGTACGTGAAAACCCTGCACCTCATAAATAGGCAATTCTGGTGGCCACAAATGAAAAGGGACATCTCCGAGTATGTCAGTTCCTGTCCGGTGTGCATCATGGCAAAAAAGAGGGGGGGAAAACCCTCGGGATTACTCCAGCCCATTCCAACGGCAACGCGCCCCTGGGCCGTAGTCTCCTTAGATTTCATTGTGGAGCTACCCCCCTCTCAGGGCAAAACAGTGATCCTGGTAGTAGTGGACACTGTCTCTAAGCAAGCCCACTTCATCCTGTGCCCCCAACTACCCACCACAAAGAAACTAGCGCACCTCTTCTTTCATCACGTGGTACGGCTCCACTCATTCCCTGAGAAAGTAATTAGCGACAGGGGGCCGCACTTCGTTGCCAACTTCTGGTGGGAGTTTTGTAAAATAACCGGCATGGAGCAGGGGCTGAGCTCCGCCTACCACCCGCAAACAGACAGACAGACGGAGAGGGTTAATGGGCTGCTAGAACAATACCTGCGGTGCTTTGTCAACTACCAGCAAACCAACTGGGTAGAGCTACTGGCCTTTGCTGAGTATGGTTATAATAATAGCATCCACAGCTCTACCAAGGCCTCCCCTTTTCAGATTGTCTATGGGTACAAAGGGAAGCCTTTCCCCGCCTTGCCGGCTCAGAAAGATTCATCCGCATCAAGCATGTGCCAGCAATGGTGGGAGGGAATCCAAAAGGGGTGGAAGCTGATTCAAGAAAATTTAGAGGAGGCCAAAAAGACCTACAAATATTACTTTGACAAAAAGCACTCCCCCCAGTGGGAGTTTAAAGTAGGTGAGTCAGTGTTCCTATCTACCAAGAACCTTCCCCTGCTCCAGACCTGTCGTAAATTGGCTTACAAGTTCTTGGGACCATTCAAAATAAAACGGGTCATTAATGAGGTTACTGTGGAGCTGGACCTACCTAAAATGTTTAGTAAGATCCACCCTGTTTTTCACTGCAGTCTTCTTCGGAAGGACCCTGGGCCCACATTTTGGCACCCCCGCCCTCCAGAGCCACGTCCTATTCAAGTGGAGGGGCAGAGCCACCATGAGGTGCAAGAAATCCTGGACTCCAGGGTCCAATGGGGGATCCTGTACTATCTAGTCCACTGGAAGCACTTTCCCCCCAGCTGCGATGAGTGGGTAAAATCAGGAGACCTACAAGCCCCTCAGCTGTTAAAGAAGTTTTACCTACTGCACCCAGACAAACCCCGAGCAAGAGCTTAGGGGGGGCAGTACGTCAGACGTGTAACTTACTGGAACTGAAATGTGGAATAAAATGCTTGACATGACTAACGCCATGATGAACTCTGTTTTACTAACCCTGAGAACTGTAGCAAATGCCTTTCCCTAGCACAGTGTAACCGCAAGAGTGAAATCTCACCCCTATACGAAAAGCCAGCTGCAGCTATGAAGTGCATATCCTCAAGGACTCTTCCCCTGGGAGAGAGATAACACCCTGAGAAGAGCTGGCTGTCTCTGGGGGTGTGAAAAAAGACTGTATTGTTTCCCGCCTGTAGGAACCTAGAAAAGACTGGCCCCAACCTTGGGCCAGTATCAAACTCAATCTGCCTCTATACTGCATGTGTGTTCTCAATAAATGGATTAATTGTTAAAACAACATGGTCCGCCTCTGCTTGAAGTTCCACGTCTTGACACCACCGGTGTACTATACTTAAAACATTATTATTAAAGGTACCCTTAATTAATAAGAACCAAAATTCATATCTTCCTCCCTCTTATACTTAGTCATTATCAAAAATTGTCCAATGTCCTTTTATTTTCCACTTTTTGTACGTATCTTCTGAACTTCTTCCACTCCATCTTGAATACTTCTAAATCGTAGTCTCTTAAGGTTCTTGTTAACTTGTCCATTTCACTCCATGTCATAACTTTTACAATCCAATTTCTCTGGTATTTTTTCTTGCTTCCACAACTGCGCATACAATGTCCTAGCAGCTGAGAGCAAGTACCAGATTAAAGTCCTATCTTTCGGTGTCACTTCCGGTGACGTCATGCCACCACAGGAAACAGGAAGTGACATCACTTCCTGTGACATCATTTCCCCGCGTCACCTGCCGGAAATGGGAAGTGACATCACTTCCTGTGACATCATTTCCCCCAAATGACATCATTTCCCCCAAATGCCACTGCCGGAAACAGGAAGTGACTTCACAGCACTTCCTGTGACATCCCCAAAAATCCCCCAAATATCACCGCCGGAAACAATTTTGTTCTGAAATCCTGTATATACTTCATCAGTATATGGGATAAGGCACTTTCTCAACTGTGCTGCATAATGCAGCCTATTTATTTTGTCCTGTTTGCTCTGTTGGCTCTATCTGCGCCACCTTCATCACTTTCGGGGTGTGGATCCCCCAGTGGGGTGCTCTCCCGACTCCCTCCGCCGGCTGTTTCTGATAGCCCCGCGCCCCCTCTTTCATTTGATATGTGTCCCGTGTGGGTGCCACCCTCCCGCCGGGAGATGCCGCAAAATGAGCCCCCTTGAGGCTTATGGCGGCAGGGCTCGGGGGAAGCGAGCTAGACTGCTGTTCTTTTGAGGGGTTATAGAGTGTTTCGAGCCCGTCCCTGTGGCATCGGTCCCATCATTGTGGGGCCCAGGGGGCCGGCGCAGCGGCACGCTGAAGCAGCCTGTCGGTCACTTCCGGGTTCCTGTCCTGCATCTCGACCTGTGTTATTAGTGACAGGCTGCTTCGGCAGGCCGCTGCGCCGGCCCCCTGGGTCCCACAGTGATGGGACCGATGCCACAGGGATGGGCTCGAAACACTCTATAACCCCTCAAAAGAACAGTAGTCTAGCTCGCTTCCCCCGAGCCCTGCCGCTATAAGCCTCAAGGGGGCTCATTTTGCGGCATCTCCCGGCAGGAGGGTGGCACCCGCACGGGACACATATCAAATGAAAGAGGGGGCGCAGGGCTATCAGAAACAGCCGGCGGAGGGAGTCGAGAGCCCACCCCACTGGGGGATCCAGAGGCGACGGGAGGCCCGGGAGCGATTCAAGGCCAGGACACTGGAAGCCCTCCCACTGTTGCCCCCCACCAAGCTAGGAATAACACTCCCCATAAGACCAGCATAGGGAAAGGTTAGGGAATTAATTTTTTGGCAGCAGTGGGAAAAGGAAACATAAATCACTGACCATCATTATGCATCTCTCTTTGCCTTGACACCAAGATTAGTAAATACAACTCCTACAAGAGCTATAAAACTAAGCGGGAACCCTGCATCACCATCTTTAATTCTGTCCCTCCTTCCAGTGGCTCCCTTGGCTCTTAGGCTCTCTTTCCCCACTCTACATCTACAGGTGACCTCTATGGTGCTGGAGAAGAGCTTGAAAGCCTACCTATTTCCCATCCTTCCCCCCTTCACACACGGCAGAAATAGTCACCTACCTATGGGTCAGCACTCAGAGGCTGACTGAGGGGGGAAAGCCCCACAGAACAGATTCTGAGTTAGACCTGCATAAGACTGGCAACGGTAAAAGAAACTGAAGCCTAGCTGCATTTCAAACAAAACTACATTGCTACCTCTCTGGAATTACTGTCAAACAGGTTAAGATGAAAAGGTAACATGACTAGGGAAGGAGTGGTATAAGACAGTCCCATCCAGTCACAAGCTTGCTCACTATTTTGTGAAGTAAGTAGTTGGACCTAATAACAGGATTTATATTCCACCCTCCATTCTGAATCTCAGGGTCTCAGAGCAGCTCACAATTTCTTCCATCTTCCTCCCCCACAACGAACACCCTGTGAGGTGTTATCACAGCCTGGGAAACTCCTACAAGATAATGACTCAGCCCTACCCCACCTTCCTGAGTAGTTATAAAATATTTGCCTACCATCTTCTTCTCACTTCTCACAGACAGAACTCTAGCCTTCTGTGTTATACTTCTGAAGATGCCAGTCACAGACGCTGGCAAAAATCAGGTTCTACAATGCCAAGACCACAGCCATACAGCCTGAAAAATCTACAACTAAAGACAATAATGCTGGGAAAAGATGAAGACCAAGCATGTGATGGGTTGATTCAATGAAGAAACCCATGGCCCTCAGCTTGCAAGACCTGAGCAAGGTTGTTAACAATAGGAAGTTCTTAGGGTTGCCATAAGTTGGAAGTAACTTAATGGAAGTTAACACAGAGACAGAAATATCTGGCAGGGAAGCCAACTCAGCCTAGCTTGAAAAACTCTTGAATCAGCATTTTATGCCATTAAAGGTTTTTTGAATTTGAATCAGCTCATCTGGCCATGCCACGGTGACACTGAGACTAGACTACTGTAGTGCACTGTGCATTGCTCTCCCCACCAAACCAATTCAGAAATCCAGCTGGTGCAGAGTGCCATGTCGTGGCTCTTATAGGCAGCTAGATGGGGCATGCATATTACTACCATTCTGCAGTCCTTCCAATGGCTGGCCTGTACGTGTGCCTTCTCCATTCTGGACCCTGCATATGGTGTGCCTGAGGTCAGAAGGCACCTACACTCCTGGCTTTCCACAAGCTAAGCTAAACTAAATTATTCCAGAGAGCTTTTCTATGCAAGCAATAGAATAGCACAGTTCAAAAGGCTTCACAAAGATACTTAGATGAATTACTGGGGACTGGAATCTATATTACTGCATAGAGTTTGCTGTAAGTTTTATTCTGCTATGTAATTTCTCGTCATTTATTGAGTCACATTAACATTTATGCTTGCCTTCAATATTGTTTTTCAAATGTTCTACAGCCCAAATTCTATTTCATAGTTTACTGACTATAACATCCTATTGACTACACTGGGCCCCACTAACAGGGCAATCTGTACTGCCTTCTTAGTATAAGCTAATAAACAGAAATAGTGTGTGATTTTATTTTTCTAACCATTCAGCTTTTACACATTTTCCCCATCAATTCAAAATTTCTTTCTCTAAACTGGAAGTATAAAAATACATAGTGGATAAGACAAGAATACCATTCTTTATTACAACTTTGCATATTATACTGCAAAGTTTAAGTGTTTAAAATGATTTCATATACATCACCACAATAATCCTGCCCCAAACTTATTAGGTAGACCAGTATTATAAACTTCACAAAACAGATGAAAGTTCAGGCTGAGGAAAACAGTGGTTTGTTTCTTGAGACTAACTAGTATAGGTGAGATGAGAATTTAAACAGATTTCTGGCCTCATTGTTTAGACCACTAGCTATTATGCTACAGTTTCCATTCATCTTTTTATCATTTCCCTCTCTTTTCCGGAGGGAAATGACTTACTTGAGAGCAAATCTCCCCAAGCTCCGGCTGCAAGACTTCCCCCTTCTTTGGCGTGTCTGAAACCCTTCCTGTTTTCCTTTCCGATCCGCCCTCCCTCCCTTGCTCGGCCTCTCTAGCCAACAGAACGGCTGCTTTAACCCTTTCAGTGCTGCAGACGCATGAAAAAGATTCCTTCCCTTCCCAGAACAAAATAGGGGTCAATTACACCTTTAAGATCAACTTAATTTTATTCAGAACGTAACATAGTAAAATTTTACTATTCTGTTATTGGTTTTTAATTTTGTACCACCTGGCATTCCAAACCTCACCAGCTGTATGTGTCTCTGCTTACTGCACCTCATTCCGCGTCTGAAGAAGTGTGCATGCACACGAAAGCTTACGTTCTGAATAAAACGAAGTTGGTCTTAAAGGTGGAATTGACTCCTATTTTGTTCCACTACTTCAGACCAACACGGCTGCCTGTATGGATCAGCCCTTCCCAGAGAGAGCGGCGTCCAGACCTAACCAGGCTGGACTTCAGCCGGGCTGCAGTTAGCGACGTCCTGTAATGCACCTCGACAGGGCTTCTCTGGAGTAACTCCGAGCAGGGCTGTACTCCCGCCGGGAGGAGAGGCAAACTGCTCTGGCTGGTCTCCAGAAAGCATTCTTCCTGATCGATTTAGAGTTCCCCATGAAGATAGCAACAGCAAGCCTTGCCTCCTGTGCTGAAAAGTCTGCTTTGCTCCCTCTCGGGTGAGGCTGTTCCCACTGTTCCACTAGCAGCCGTAGCAGTCCAAATTGCACCAGGGTGTTTTTTTTTTTAATGCATTCAGCCAATACAATTTAAGGGGGCCTTCCAGATGACTTGAGCAGGGCCCTCTGATTGTTGTACCCTCAGCCCCTCTCCCCCGGCGTCCCTGACTCTAGTCATCGGCCCCTTTACACTAGAGCTGCAACTTACTTCCTTCGACGCCAAACGTTGCTTCTCAGTTTGGAAGCCCCAGAGCGATTCAGCCACGCCCACCTCTCGCCAGCGTTTCAAATAAATGGAAGAGATTTACTCACGCTCGTAGTCAATGCCTTCGTCTTCCACGTGCGGAGCTCGGCGGCGGCCAACAGCAGCAGCAGCAGCAAGGCGGGAGGAGGCATGGCTGGCGAGGGCGCCCCTGGCCACGCGGCTCCGGCCCCCACCCGCCCCCCGAGCGGTGCTAAGCCGAGCTCCGAGCCCGGCTGGTGCTGGTGGCGGCGCTGCTGGCCTGGCGGCGGGTGAGGAGGAGGAGGCCGAGCCCACTGACCCGGGGCCTCCCGCCACGCCGCCGCCGCTGCTGAGGCCCTACGCCAGCGAGAGGAGCCGGCGGGCCGCGCAAGCGGGGAAGGCGGCGAGTGAGGCAGCCAGCGTCCCTGCGCGTGCGCACGGCATTGTGGCGGGCCCCGCGCATGCGCAGAGCCCGCCACACTGCCGTGCGCACGCGCAGGGACGCTGGCTCCCTCACTCACCGCCTTCCCCGCCCGCGCGCGCGGCCCGCCGGCTCCCCGCTGGCTAAACCGGGACATCTAATGGTCCCGGTATAGCCAGGGCGGGAGTCGGGAATTGGGGGGCAAAATCGTGACTTTCCCGGGTGACCGGGACGGTCTGGCCACCCTAGGTCTCGTGGAGTTTGCATAGCCAACGTCTGTAAGAGTTCTCAGAGTCATTGATTTGACATAAGCTCGCCAGGATCCTAACCTTCTTGGACATTCCTAAACAACTACAGCCTTGAAAGACCAGTGGAAACTTGGATAAGTGGAGAAAAAGGTACATTCCGGAGCTATTTATAGCTTAAAGGGACAAACTAAAAGGTGGGGAAAAGGAAAAATAGGAAGCTTGCAAGAAGAAGGAGGAAGGGGTGAAGTTTGGATTGTTTAAATATAAAGGACAGTGCTAAAAACGGCTAAAAAGTGAGAAGGAATCATTGTTTAGTCTATTTGCGGTTTTGAAAAAAAAACAAAAAACAGCCACGTCGCACTGGAATACATTGGAATAGACCTGCAGCACTACTGAGCAAGACAGGAAGTACGTCAAGTATCATGAGATCTCCATGAGAGTTGATGGTGACAGAGGCAGGAAGCAGTAAAGAAAAAAGCCTACTCTATACCATAGAGAAACATCGGCAGCCATTGCTGGGAGGTCAAATCTAAAACATTGTTTTTAAAAGAATTTGGGACTTTAAAAATTGACAGAATCAACTGGAAAAAGGGTAAGAAGACAGGATCTATTGGCTACATTATTTGTGGGCTCCTAGGGTGAGTTTAAAAGGAAATTTTTTTTTGAAGAAGGAGTAAAAAATCGCGGCCGCCATCTTGGAAATTTTAAAGACTTCTTTGATAAATATCTTGACTTTGGGGGCTCAGAAACCAGCGAAATTGGGCTTGCTGGAAAGGGCAAGTCCTACTCTATTGAACCTGACTGTCAGATTTCAAATTGGTGAGGACAAAAATTTCGTCATTTTTTTAAAGGGGAAAATTTTTAAAAAAATTTATATCTGGGCCTGGGAAGCTCAGAAGAAGATAGAATAAAGTTTAATTAAAAGAGTAAATTTAGATCTTTTGAAATTGGTAGTTAAACTTGTAATTTGTGAGACTGAATTTTTTGGTATTTTTTTTATTCCTTCTATCCCTTTGTTTGTTTGTTTGTTTTGCCTAAATGTCTGAACCCAAGCAGACCCGACAAAGGGCCCCTTCATTAGAGAAAATGCAGGAGCAAATGGATGCCATGGAAGCCAGATTAATAAAAGGAGTTAAGAGAATGATAGATGATTTAATGGAAGAAATTATTACAGAGATTAAAAAAGAAGTGGATGATCTCAAAATAAAAATGGAGGAAACAGATAAGAAAGTGCAGGGGATGGAAGAGAAAGTTAAAATATATGACACCACCTTGTTGAAAATTCAAGAAAAAATGACAATCCACGACTGCAAATTAATGGAAACTCAGATACGTCTGAGAGGAGTACCTGAAGCAGAGAAAGGTGATTTGAAAGGATATATAATAAAAAAAAATTGCAGAATTTTTAGATGAAGACCCTGATGAGACCAAAAATATGTATGATTACATGTATAGAGTTAATTCACTTTTTGCCAAGAAAAACAATTTACCAAGAGATGTTGTTATAACATATATGACAAAGGAAATGGTAGGAAGGATCATGAACAAAAATTTTGAAAAGTCACTGATAGTAGGAGGCAGTAAAGTGAGAATCATGAAGGAGCTGCCAAGACAAGTGATAAACGACAGGAGAACTTACAAAAAGTTGACAGAAAAATTGAGACAATGGCACAAGGTTCAGATGGATAATACCCGAAGGTTTGAGCTTTGAAATTCAGGGGAAGAGAGTTACAATTACAAACGCTCGGGAGTTGAGTAGATTTTTTGAAGAGAATAAAGAATTTCCACCATGATGGATTACAAATTACTGTCTTGGAACGTTAATGGACTAAATTCAACACAAAAAAGAAGGGCAACATTTCATTGGATCAAGAAGCAAAATTGTAATATAATTTGTTTGCAAGAAGTACACATTAAACAAAAGGATTATAAATTTTTATGGAACAAACAATTGGGAATGGAATTTTTTTCATTAGCTGAACAGAAGAAAAGGGGAGTAATTTTCTATATTAAACAAGAACTGGAGCCAAAGTTAGTATTTAAAGATAAAGATGGAAGATTTGTAGCAGTTGAGATAATATTAAGTGGGAAATGGGTGGGTGGGGGGTGGGCTCCCTCTGGGAATCCTACCCCCCCAGGGAAAGTGCATGCGCAATACATAGCCTCTCCTCTCCCGGTGTAGTGAACGCCGCGTGGTCACTGTCTGGCTATGCCTGGCAGATGGTCACTGCAATGGCCTCTCCTGCATTACTGCATCCGTAGCAACACCTTCTCGCTGGTCCCCCCCGTTTTCACAGAGTTTGCTACGTCATGGTGCGACCGAATTGTCCGGCGGTATAACCGGATGGGCAGGCTAGACCCACCAACCTCGTCAGCCTAAGAGAAGGAAAACTCTAACATCAAACCCGGGCAGATAGAGCTCGTTAATGTAACACCTACCACCTGGAGGACTCACTGCCGGCGTCCCGGCTTACTGGGCCATGGCAGATGACCCCCAGGTGAAAGGGTGGAGCCAGTACCGCGCACACTGCGCTTCACCTAAAAAATTCCTCTGCGCAGGCCTGAAGGGCATATCCACACACACAACCCACAACGTATCAAGTCCTGCAGCGATAGGCAAGGGGCGAAACGGCAGGTGGAAGGTGCCACTGGAAGCCGCAGTCCCGATCCTGCATGTAGGCGGTTCAGGATATTGGTCGCCTGATGCTAACCCGGAGACGAAAGCATCTTTCGGCAGCACCCTGAACGACCAAGCAGCCTTATCTAGGGACAGCACTGCTTGCTCCACACGGAGAGGGGCCTAGAAAAGGTGGCCTAAACAAAGCTCGTCTCCCCCACCCCAGTTGGCTAGCCGCGGTCAACGGGCATCCTTACTTGCGGTCGAAAAATAACAACAAAGAAAAGGCATGCACCTGCCTCACAAAGTGTGCAAAGACTAAAGCTTGCGTGTTGGAACATCAGAACCATGCTTGACACAGTAGGCAGTGGACGCCCTGAACGACGCTCTGCTCTAGTTGCCCACGAACTTCTCATGTTGAATATCGACATAGCAGCTTTCAGTGAGGTCCGTTTCCCTGAGGAAGGTAGTCTTCAAGAACACGGTGCTGGCTATACCCTCTACTGGTCGGATAAGTCAAAGGCTGAGAGCCGCCTCTCTGGCGTTGGCTTCATGGTCAGGAACTCCATTGCCTCCAAACTCGAAAACCTTCCAACAGGTCACTCAGATCGCATCATGTCCATGTGCCTCCCACTTCAAAACAAGCAGCATGCAACACTCTTCAGTGTGTATGCCCCAACCCTTCAAGCAGATCCTGCAGAAAAGAACAAGTTCTATGCTGATCTACGCAACCTCGTACGGAAGACCCCTACAGAGGACAAGGTGATCATCCTTGGCAACTTCAATGCCAGAGTAGGTAAAGACTCGGAAGCCTGGAAAGGAGTACTTGGCAAACACGGCATTGGCAACTGCAATGACAAAGGGCGCCTCCTGCTAGAATTCTGCATGGAGCACCAGCTCACCATCACCAACACTATCTTCCAGCAGAAGAACAGTCTGAAGACAACCTGGATGCACCCACGGTCCAAGCATTGGCACCTTATCGACTACATTCTGGTGCGCCAGAGAGACCTTCGAGATGTCTTACACACCCGAGTAATGCCCAGCGCAGAATGTCATACGGATCATCGTCTTGTACGCTGCAATCTCCGTCTTCACTTTAAACCCACACCCAGGAGAGGAGGTATCCCTCGGAGGAAGTTTCAGGTTGGCAGCCTCCAGTCAGCCGAAGTTAAAGCTGCCTTCCAGGCAAAACTCCAGTCAAGAATTGAGGACCTCAGTTGCCCCACAGACCCTTCTCCAGAAGCACTCTGGGAACACCTAAAAACTACCGTCCTGCAGGTCTCTGAAGAAGTCCTCGGGTTCTCCACAAGGAAGAACAAGGACTGGTTTGATGAGAACAATCAAGAGATCCAAGAATTACTGGCGAAAAAGAGATCTGCCTACCAAGCACATCTTGCTCAGCCCTCCTGTCCTGGGAAAAAAGCAACCTTTCGCGCTGCATGTAGCAACCTCCAGTGCAAGCTTCGAGACATTCAGAACGATTGGTGGACCAAGCTTGCAGAGAGAACCCAGCTGTGTGCAGACACTGGTGATTTAAGAGGGTTCTACGAAGCTCTGAAGGCAGTATATGGTCCATCATATCAGGCTCAGAGTCCCTTGCATAGTGCAGACGGCCAAGTGCTCCTCACAGACAAGGCATCCATACTGAACCGGTGGTCGGAGTATTTTCAGGTTCTCTTCAGTGCCAACCGCGTAGTTCAAGATTCAGCAATCCACCTCACCCCACTTCAACCGGTGAAAACAGAGTTGGATGAGATCCCCACCCTAGAAGAGACTGTTAAAGCCATCAAGCAACTGAAAAGTGGCAAGGCAGCAGGAGTTGATGGAATTCCACCAGAGATCTGGAAGCATGGGGGCACAGTACTACATAGCTCACTTCACAAAGTATTTGTCACCTGCTGGGAACAAGGCAAATTACCACAGGACTTTCGCGATGCAATCATCATCACCCTATACAAGAACAAAGGGGAAAAGTCAGACTGCTCCAACTACCGGGGGATAACCCTGCTCTCCATCGCAGGCAAAATCCTTGCCAGAATACTCCTGAACAGACTGGTGCCCACCATTGCAGAAGAACTCCTCCCAGAGAGCCAGTGCGGCTTCAGAGCTAACAGGAGCACCACCGACATGGTATTTGTTCTCAGGCAGCTCCAAGAGAAATGCAGGGAACAGAACAAGGCTCTGTATGTGACTTTTGTCGACCTTACCAAAGCTTTCGATACCGTTAGCAGGAAAGGCCTGTGGCAAATCTTGGAACGTTTAGGATGTCCCCCAAGGTTCCTCAGCATGATCATCCAGCTACACGAAGACCAGCGAGGCCAAGTCAGACACTGCAACGACCTCTCGGAGACCTTCCCAATAGGCACAGGTGTAAAGCAAGGCTGCGTTCTCGCGCCAACTCTCTTTACGATCTTCTTTAGCATGATGCTTCAAAGAGCCGCAGTAGATCTAGATGAGGACGATGGTGTCTACATCCGTTATCGCACCGATGGCAGCCTGTTCAACCTGAGGCGACTAAAGGCACACTCCAAGACAATGAAAAAACTCATCCAAGAGCTACTGTTTGCTGATGATGCTGCACTCATCTCCCACTCGGTATCAGCTCTGCAGCATATGATGTCCTGCTTTGCAGAGGCTGCCAAGCTATTCGGCCTAGAAGTTAGTCTGAAGAAGACAGAAGTTCTCCACCAGCCTGCACCCCAGGAAGATTATCACCCTCCCTGCATCACTGTGGGTGAATCAGTTCTGAAGACAGTCCAGCAGTTCAGCTACCTGGGGTGCATCATCTCCTCCGATGCCAAGATCGACAAGGAGATTGACAACAGGCTGGCAAAGGCAAACCGTGCCTTTGGCCGACTGCACAAAAGAGTGTGGAGCAACAAGCATCTGAAAAAAGGCACAAAGATCAATGTTTACAAAGCGGTTGTGATGACAACCCTCATCTACGGCTCCGAATTGTGGGTTTTATACCGTCATCACCTGCGACTCCTTGAGCGCTTTCATCAGCGCTGCCTTCGCACCATCCTCAACATCCACTGGAGTGACTTTGTGACCAACACTGAAGTCCTCAAGCGGGCAGAGGTTACCAGCATCGAGGCACTGCTGTTGAAGACGCAGCTGCGCTGGGCAGGGCATATTTCTAGGATGGAAAACCACCGCCTTCCCAAGATTGCCCTGTATGGCGAACTCTCCACCGGCCATCGAAATAGAGGGGCACCAAAGAGGTACAAGGACTCCTTGAAGAAATCCCTTAGCACCTGTCACATCAACCATCACCAGTGGTCTGACCTAGCCTCAGATCGCAAAGCATGGAGGCACACCATCCACCAGGCTGTCTCTTCCTTTGAGAACGCACGCATAGCTGGTCTTGAGGACAAAAGGAGATTGAGGAAGAATCGCACTGCTACAGGACCAACCCTAAATCAGACTTTTCCCTGCAGCCGCTGTGGCCGGACCTGCCTGTCCCACATTGGTCTTGTCAGCCACCAGCGAGCCTGCAGCAAACGTGGACTATTGCACCCTTCTTAAATCTTCGTTCGCGAAGCCAAGCCGAGAGAGAAGTGGGAAAAAAACGTTGTTATTTGGACTATATGCACCTAACGGTGCAAAGGATGTTTTCTTTAAAGACATTACACAACAGTTAGATGAGTTGACTTACAATCAAATATTCTTAATAGGAGATTTTAATGGAACAGTCGAGAACTCATTGGATAGATCTGGAGGGAAAAAAAATGATGGGAAAGAAGGGAAGCTGCCAAAGTCTTTCTTTGAATTAGTTAAACAAGAAAATTTAGAAGATATGTGGAGGAAGTTCAATCCTGAAGTGCGGGACTATACTTTTTATTCTGCAAGACATAAGACTTTTTCCAGAATTGACATGCTGTGGGGAACTAGAGACTTAGGCCTCATAACAAGGAAGATAGAGATTCTATCTAAAATTGGGGCTGATCATAACCCAATAATGTGGATTACAAAATTGTCCAAAAGATTGAGAAGATGGAGACTGAATGAAGATTTGCTACAGAGCAAAGAAACAGTGACATTTCTAGAAAAAGAAACTAAGGAATTTTTCCAAGTGAATGACAAAGAAGATATTGACTTTCAGATGGTCTGGGATGCTTATAAAGCAGTAATGAGAGGGTTGTTGATTACTCTGAACAATAAAGACAAAAGGAAAAAAGAAAAACAATTATTGGACATTCAAAATGAAATAAAGAAAAAAGAAGGGGAGCTGAGGAAAAGACCAGGGAAAAAGAAAATTCTAAGGGAAATTTCGATATTACAAACTCAATTAAGACATTTGTTAAATAAAAAAGTGGAATGGAACCTGAAAAGGCTTCAGCAGAAATCGTTTGAAGGGGCATATAAGACGAGAAAGTATTTGGCGTGGCAATTGAAAAAAAAGAGAGAAAATAAAATAATTAGTAGAATTGTGATAATGGAAGAGAAGTAGTTACTCAAGAGGGAATAAAAAGAGAATTTTTTAAGTACTATGCCAAGTTGTTTAAAGGTGCTGAAGTAAAGAGAGAAAAGATAGATGAATATCTACAAAAATTAAAAATTGAGCCCCTAACTGGAAATATGAGAAAAGTTTTGAATGATCCAATTGAAAAAATAGAAATTGAAGCAGCAATCAACGCGATGAAAAATGACAAAGCTCCCGGGCCAGATGGATATACAGCTAAATACTTTAAAACTTTTAAGGATGAATTAATACCAAAATTGCAGAAGCTGATGAATGTAATAAGAACCAAAGGGAATGTACCAAATACATGGAAAGAAGCCGTTATTTCTTTGATACCTAAAGAAGATAGAGATGCCACAAATGTGAAAAATTACAGACCAATTTCGCTTTTGAATAATGATTACAAAATATTTACAAGAATTCTGGCAGAACGACTTAAACAACATTTGACAAATTTTATAAAGGAAGATGAAGCTGGTTTTCTTCCCAAAAGACAAATAAGAGACAATATTAGAGCTGTTGTAAATATTGTAGAATATTATGAAAGACATCCAGAAAAAGAAGTAGCATTATTCTTTGTGGATGCAGAGAAAGCATTTGATAATTAAAACTGGGACTTTATGTTTGCAGTGATGGAAAAGATGGAGCTTGGAGAAAGTTTTATAAGAATGATAAAAGCAATATATTCTGAACAAAGGGCAAGGTTGTGTGTTAATGCAGATCTTACAGATGAAATGAAAATCAGCAAAGGTACTAGACAAGGCTGCCCGCTTTCACCATTGTTGTTCATAATGACTCTTGAAATTTTATTGATGCAGATTCAAGAAGAAAAAGATTTAGAAGGGTTACAAATAAAAGGATATACCTAAAAGTACAGAGCATTTGCTGATGATATAATGTTTATAAATGAAAATCCCATATATATATATATATATATATATATATATATATATATATATATATATATATATATATATTTTACTCATATCCCGCCCTTCCCACCGAAGTGGCTCAGGGCGGCTTACAACATAATAAACTTACATAATTTTAGCTTAAAAACATTTACATAAGAAGATTAAAACAATAAATTAATAAGACATAAAAAACATAAAGACCAGCGGTCTATTACATGCATTTTAGTTCCATCTAAAATTTCTCAGTGTCAGTTAGTTGTTGTAGGCCTGCCGGAAGAGGGCTGTCTTACAGGCCCTGCGGAACTGCCCTAGGTCCCGCAGGGCCCTCACCTCTTCCGGCAGCTGGTTCCACCAGTAAGGCGCCGTTACCGAGAAGGCCCGATCCCTGGTGGATTTCAGACGGGCCTCCGGGGATTACTAACAGGTTTTGTGAACCCGATCGTAGTACTCTCTGGGGAACGTGTGGGGAGAGACGGTCCCTAAGATAGGCAGGTCCTAGGTCATATAGGGCTTTAAAGGTAATGACCAACACCTTGTACCGGACTCGGAATGTTATTGGCAGCCAGTACAGATCCCGAAGCCCCGACCGAATGTGCTCCCATCTTGGGAGCCCTAATAGCAGCGGGGCAGCAGCATTCTGCACTAACTGCAGTTTCCGGGTCCGGCACAAGGGTAGCCCCATGTAGAGGGCATTACAGTAGTCCAACCTCGAGGTGACCGCGGCATGAATCACCGTTGCTAGGTCGTCGTGTTACAGGAAAGGGGCCAATTGCCTCGCCCGCCTAAGATGAAAGAATGCGGACTTGGCAGTGGCTGCTATCTGAGCCTCCATTGTCAATGAAGGCTCCAATAGTACCCCCAGGCTTTTGACCCTGTGCGCCTCTAT
The DNA here is from genome assembly GCF_032191835.1 of Heteronotia binoei. Classification (NCBI taxonomy): domain Eukaryota; kingdom Metazoa; phylum Chordata; class Lepidosauria; order Squamata; family Gekkonidae; genus Heteronotia; species Heteronotia binoei. Next base: position 31,238,680 of record NC_083223.1, read on the forward strand.
CAACGGCGCACCGTCAAAAGCTGGCAGGGGGATTTCCCTTCCCGGGCCACAACGACCCAAGCAAAGGACCTCTGTTTTCGCCAGATTCAGCTTCAGCCCGCTCAGCCTAAGCCACCTAGCCACTGCCTGTAACGCCCGGTCCAGATTTTCTGGGGCGCAGGCAGGCCGGCCGTCCATAAGTAGATAGAGCTGGGTGTCATCAGCATACTGATGACAGCCCAGCCCATACCTTCGGGCAATCTGGGCAAGGGGGCGCATACAGATGTTAAATAACATCGGGGAAAGTACCGCCCCTTGAGGCACTTCGCAATCAAGTGTGTGTCTCCGGGACAGTTCGTCCCCAATCGCCACCCTTTGTCCCCGACCGTCAAGGAAAGAGGAAAGCCATTGCAAGGCCAGCCCCTGAATCCCCTCGTCGGCAAGGCGGCAAGCCAGCAGCCGATGGTCGACAGTATCGAACGCTACCGATAGGTCTAACAACATCAGCACCACCGAGCCGCCATGATCCAGATGCCGCTGAAGGTCATCCACCAGGGCGACAAGCACTGTCTCCGTCCCATGGCCCGGGCGGAAGCCAGACTGGCAGGAGTCAAGGACAGAAGCGTCCTCCAGGAAGCTCTGTAGCTGCAACGCCACTGCCCTCTCAATAAGTTTGCCCAAAAAGGGCAAATTCGAGACCGGCCGATAGTGTGCCAATTCAGCCGGATCTAACGTTGGTTTTTTCAAGAGGGGGCGGACCACCGCCTCTTTAAGCGCTGATGGAAAATGCCCCTCCAATAGGGATCTATTTATGATATCCCGTATAGGATATCTCAGCTCCCTCTGGCAGGTCTTAATAAGCCAGGAGGGGCACGGGTCCAATTTACAAGTTGTTGGGCGTGCAGATAGGAGGATCCTGTCAACTTCTTCCAGGCTGAGAGCACTGAAGCCGTCCAGAACACGATCCGAAGACAGGCATGGAGCCTCAGGTTCGCTAACTGTATCTAATATGGCAGGGAAGTCTGAACGGAGTGATGCGATTTTATCCGCAAAGAAATTCGCAAAAGCCTCACAGCCAATTTCCAATTTGTTAGAGTTTAGTCTGCCCTGTGGCAGTGTTGTAAGAGTCCGAATTATGTTGAACAGTTGTGCCGGGCGCAAAGTTGCAGACACAATCTCCGCCGCAAAGTATGTTTTCTTTGCGGCCTTGACTGCGATCTCATAGGACTTAATAAACTCTCTATAAGATGTTCGAGCCGCTTCGTCTCGAGTACGCCGCCATTGCCTCTCTAGTCGTCTGAGTCCCCGTTTCAAACGCCGCAACTCCTGGTTATACCAAGGTGTCAGCTTTGAACGAGGGCGCAGAGGGCGCCTAGGTGCGATCTCATCGATGGCCCCGGAGAGCCTATCATTCCAAGACTCCACCAGGTCATCAAGGGAATCGCCAGGGGGCCAGGGATCCCGCAGAGCCATCAGGAACCGTTTATCAAACTTACCATACAAGTTACATCTTTGTTATTAATGAGAATACAAGAGTTTGGGGAGTTGGCGGGACTTTATATAAATAAAGAAAAATCAAAAATTTTGTGCAAGAATATGCAGGTAAATAGACAACAAGAATTACAAAGATTAATGGGCTGTGAAGTTACCTCTAAGGTAAAATACCTCGGGGTAGAAATAACAATGAAAAATATTGATTTGTTCAAGAATAATTATGAGAAGCTATGGCGTAGAATAGAGGAAGATATGCTAAAGTGGAACAAGCTCAATTTGTCATTGTTGGGCAGAATAGCTGCAATAAAAATGAATATTCTACCAAGGAAAATGTATCTGTTTCAAACTATTCCTATTGTGAAAGATGCCAAACAGTTTGATAAATGGCGAAGGAAAATTTCAGAATTTGTGTGGGCCAGGAAGAAACCAAGGATTAAAATGAAAATCTTGACAGATGCAAAAGAGAGAGGTGGATACCAATTACCAGATTTGAAATTGTATCATGAAGCATTTTGTTTAGTATGGATGAAAGAATGGATAACGTTGTTAAATAAAAAACTTTTAGTACTGGAAGGCCATGGAAAAAAATTCGGCTGGCATTCATACTTATATTATGGAAAAAAGAAGATGGATGGCCTTTTCTCTCACCATTATATAAGAAGTAATCTACTAAATGTATGGATAAAGTATAAGAAATATGGTGATGAGAGGAGACCTTTGTGGATAGTGCCAGCTGAAGTGATAAAGATAACGGCTAAAACAGCCAAAGAAAAACGGCTATCATACAACCAGTTACTAAAAATACAAAGTGGAAAAATAGAACTGAAAACTGCAGAAGAACTGAGTTACAAATATGATTGGTTTCAAATGCAACAAATAAAAAGTTTGGTGGAGAATGATATTAAAACCGAAGGAATAAGGAAGGAGCAAACAGAAATGGAAAGAGTTCTGCTTGGAGATAGTGAGAAATTAATTTCAAAAGCATACAAATTACTTTTACAATGGTCTACAGAAGATGAAGTAGTGAAATCTCAAATGATAAAATGGGCAATTAATGTAAACAAAGAAATAAAGATGGAATCTTGGGAATATCTGTGGAAGAATTCTATGAAACTCGCAACATGTCATAGTATTAAAAAAAACTGTTTTAAGATGATGTATAGATGGTATATGACTCCAAAAAAATTAGCAAAGATGAACAATAATTTGCTTTTAGCTGCACGGACATTATATGCGCAAATGTGGAAACAAGACAAAATACCAGAAATATGGGAATGGACTCTGAAAGTTATGCATTGGAGTGAAATGGACAAACTTACGAGAATCTTAAAAGAGCAAGATTTTGAAAAATTTAAAAATGACTGGGGAAAGTTTCAAAAATACATTGAAAAACAATGGAACGTTAAAGGACATTTGGTGATTTTTGAAAATGGTTAATCTTTAAAGAAACGATATATGATTACAGTTTAAAAGACATGATTATTGGATTATAACCTTTTTCCTTTTTCCCATTGACAAAGAAGAAATACCATGAAGATGGATTATAACTTTTGAGTTTTTTGGAGAAAGATTTTCTAATAGACAAAGTGTATTACCTTATAACAAATTAGATTAAATAATAATACGGGGATGTTTGATAAGGGGGCATGCACTGCTGGGGGTCACAAAAGGGGTGGGAGGGGTGGAGAAAATGTTATATATGTACTAACATTTAATGATAAATGAAGATATGTTATTACAATATATTACAATAAATTGTTAAAAAAAAAGGAGGTGGACGTTCAGGGGACCCACACTTTAGGGGTGATAAACAGCTGCTGGATGTACAGGGGAGATCCTCTCCCTGTAACTCTCCGAGCGTCGAGGATGTTCCACGGAGGTGTTTGCACCCCGGCACCTTCTCCTCTCAGTTCACCTCATGGTCTCACCGGAGTTACAAGGAGTTTTCCGTTGTCTGGAATTCTCTTCGCCATACGGTCAGAAAGTTGCCAATTCAGTTATGTCCCCAAGTAAGATTACTTCCAAAATATCAAGCATCGATATTTTGCAATAATCAGGCTTTTGTTGTTCAATCAAAAGTTGCTTTATTGTTGAAACTCCATAGCTTGCCAAGGATGGACTCCTTGGAAGTAATGACATATATAGCATTGTATAGTAACTTATAGGCATGCTTCAAAGGGAAAGGTTACAGATAACTTCAAAAGGATAACATAAAGATGCAAATTGAGTTGAGGGTGCAAAGGCACTAGTATCTCTTTGTACCTAAGGAATGTCAGCTAATAAAAACATCTCCCTTTCTCACACATTCTCTGGGAACCGATAAGACCAGGCTGTGTGAATATGGGGGAGAGGCACTCTACACCATTAGCACAAGGTTATTCTAAACATCCTGGGTCCAGATGGATTTATTATGCACCCTTTGGTTAGAAGGAGAAAGCAGGGGGTGGGAGGAGGGAAGAGAGCATGAAGAGTGTTCTGCTTTGTATCTGGCTTGTCTAAGGAATGCCATTAGGAATAACATATAGAAATGGCATGCTTGACACACTGCTTTGCCTTTTCTGGTTATGGCTGTGCCTTTATTCTGGATTTCAGAACCTAAAAGGTTAATGTACAATAACAGCCAAAAATTAAAAGCAGAATATAAAATAAAATCATAACCAAAAATACATGTATTTATTACAGAAAGTTAAAAGCATTTATGGGCCCATCATTAGCCTCCTTACTTAGTAAAATCATACAGCAATGGGAAACCACTTGTCCTGACATGTTTTGACCTAAAATGGTCTTCTTCAGAGGTCAAACAAATATATACACATACAAGCTCATATTACAAAATACAATGAATCAATAAATCAGTGCTGAACCAAAAAGGAAGTAGTTTAATAAAGTGACAAAGGCCAAGAGATGTAATTGAGGCCACTTATAATACAGCCTTATGTTCTGGTCAAGGGCATACGTGTTGCATCATGTGTCTTACTCTATGCCAAAATGGTCCAGAATTGATCAGATCGGAGCTAGTATGCCATAACTTTTCTTTATTCTTTATTCCAGGTTTTGGGTTAGGTTTCCCCCGCTCTTCGTTTTTCTTTTATTCAGGATTTCCCCAATTTGCCAACTTTGACATCAGACAATAAAGATGAGAAGAGCAGCAGAAATTAGTGATGCATTTGTTAGTGTTTCAGTTATGAAACATACTAATTAAATGGAGTCAATACTTCTATTGTCCATAAAAACCTATTATATGAAATGCCATCTAAAAGCACTGTGCAGTAAAAGCACCAAGAAATCTATGACTATTTTAAAAAGAGGTCAGTTTCCAACAAAAGAATAAATCTGTTTCTTCATGAAAAACTTTGAGACACAATCTATTCAAAGATACCTCAGATCAAGTCTGCCTCAACTACATTAGCTATACATTCTTTCATTTAAAAAAAATAGAACATTTTTGTTCTGACTAAGGCTCTCATACTGTGTTAGTAAATGAGACATTTCAAATAGCTTGCATCATTTTCTGAAGTCTTCCTCGTTCACATTCCCAAAGGGTGACAGCTGTTTTATATTTCAGTAGGGTTCCCCCCTTTTCAATTTTTCGACTCCTGCAATTTTATTAAGAAAACCTGTTTGAAGTCAAGACTTCATGGTTTTTTGTCTTTGAAAAAAATTAAACCTATCAAAAATATTAAGGTAAAAAACTCACATTCCAAAAAGGGGACTATGAATGTAAAAGAAAAGCTTTTTTCAATATATCAGGAAACATTCTCATGCACAGACTTGCATGAAGAAAGGCTCTGCCCCCAGCCCCAAAGAGCCATTTTGCCATACAGCATTTGTTTGGGGGGGGGGGGCAGGGGGAGGTGAATGCATGATAGAGAGAAAGAAAGAATGAGAGAGAGGCAGCATAAATAAATCACTCCTCCCAGAGATGATATGAGGCCACAGGTATCTTATCTTTCATAACCCAGACTAGTACAATGTGCCACAAGCATAAAACAAGAACTGGAAATATATGCAGAACCAATAACTCTAACCTACTCCCTCCACACACTGTATTACACTAACATATATAATATTTTGATTAAAATGCTAAAACCCTTTCCTTTAATTGTCTCAAACATTATTTATTTTACCCTAACAAAATTAAAAGGTAAAATGAAATAATAATATTTGTGTTTGTAACCTCTCCCAATTTAATATCATCTGCAAATTTAACACACATTACCTCTGTTCCTTCATTCAAATCATTTATAAAGATGTTGAACAAAACAGGTCCCAGGACAGATCCTTGAGGCACTCCACTTGCCACTCCACTCCAAGTAGATGAGGAACCATTAACAAGCATGCTTTGGGTGCGATCTGTCAGCCAGTTACAGATCCACCTAACAGTAACAGGATCCAAACCACATTTTACCAACTTGTCAACAAGAACAGTATGTGGAACCTTATCAAAAGCTTTACTGAGGTCAAGATAAACGATGTCTACAGCATTCCCCTGATCCAGCAAAGTAGTCACTTTCTCAAAAACAGAGATCCGGTTAGTCTGACATGACTTCTTCTTGAGAAACCCATGCTGGCTCTTAGTAATCACAGCCATTCTTTCTAAATGTTCCAGGACTGTCTGTTCGATGATTTGTTCTAAAACTTTTCCAGGTATAGACATCAAGTTGACGGGTGGGTAGTTACCTGGATCCTCCTTTCCCCCCTTCTTGAAGATGGGGATGACATTCACCCACCTCCAATCTTCCAGAACCTCTCCTGTTCTCCAAGAATTCTCAAAAATAATGGCCAGAGGCTCGGAAATTACATCTGCAAGTTCTTTTAGATTCTTTGGATGCAGTTCTTCTGGCCCTAAGGACCTGGTTTCATTTAAAGAAACTAAATGATGTACTACCCCTATGCTGATCCTAGGTTGGAACGTCATACCCTCATTATATGTTCTGTTTTTGCCATTTTGAGTACAGTTTCCCTCACAAGAGAAGACTGAGAAAAAGTTGGGATTGAGCAGTTCTGCCCTTTCTTCGTCTTCTGTTAAAGTTCCACTTTCCTTTTCCCCAATGGGCTTACCATGTCCTTGCTCTTTTTCTTACTCTGAACAGAAGAAAATAACCCTTTTTGTTGTTTCTAGCATCTTTTGCTAGCCTAAGCGCATACTGAACATTAGCTTTCCTAACTCTTTCTCTACAAGCATTGGTGATTTATTTATATTCATCCTTGATTATAAGGCCCTCCTTCCAATTCCTAAAGGAGTGACTCATATGTTTTTTCGATGCCCTTTCCACCAGGTACAGAGGGATAGGTTTGTTTCCCCATTTGTAGTTAAACCAATGGCAGACGCGGACAAGGCATGTTTGGAGAAACTTTTGGTAGATGCAAGTCCAACTATCTCTAGACAGATAGCCAAATTTTGCCATTATCTTGTGAAGTTCCATACTAAGAAACAAGAAACTGCATGTCTTGTATGATCTCTTGGAATTTTAGTTTATAAATGTTTTTTATACTCTGATTTAAAGGATTTATATAAATTGGAACTGACTTGAATTTTAAAATTGGTTCAATTATATTTTAGTTATCTTGGATTGTATAGGTGGGGAAATGTTTATGTATTTTATTGTATTTTATGTTTTTTTAGGAGGGTATTTTATACTATCTTAGGTATTTTAGGAGGGTTTTATATGATGTGTTATAGTTTTTATATTGGTCTATGACTGTAATAAAGTTCATTCATTCATTCAATTCCTAAAGGAGTCTATTTTATTTCTCAAGTCTTTAGGAAGCTGTTTATTGAGCCACCTTGACTTCTTTAGGCTCCTCCAATTTTTCCTTCTCATAGCAACAGTTTTTAATTGTGCCTTTTCACTTTTAAGAAACTCCCACCCCTTGTGAACTCCTTTCTTCTTAAGTATTTCTGACCATGAGTTTCACTTTGTCAAAATTTGCTTTCCTGAAGTCCAACCTATATGTCTGGCTATGTACAGCTTTTCCCTTCTCCAAGACTGTAAATTCCAAAATCACCTGATCACTCACTACAACCCAGGTTGTTGCCCACTACTTCCACCTCATTAACCAGTTCTTTCCTGTAGGTGAGAATCAGGTCCAAGATAGCAGATCTCCTTGTTTCCTTCCTCACTTTCTGGGAAATGAAGTTGCCAGCAAGACAAGTCAGGAATTTATTTGACCTTTCATTGTTTGCAGAGTTGGACTTCCAACAGATGCCAACTGAAATCTCCCATGACCACTGTGTCCCTTCTTTTTGAGAACTTTGCAATCTGTCGTAGGAGTATCTCATCCAAATCCTCTGCCTGGCTTGGTGGTCTATAGCAGACGCCCACCATAATATCACTGTTATTTTTTACTCTTTTTATTTTTACCCAGAGACTCTCAACTGAACTGCCATGCTCAGGTTCATATATTTCCTCACAAGTATATACCTCCTTCACATATACTGCTATGCCTCTGCCCTTTCTCATCTGTCAGTCCCTTTTAAATAAGTTGTACCCCTGAATCCTAATATTCCAGTTGTGAGTGTCACCCCACCAAGTTTCAGTAAGGCCTATTATGTCATAGTCTCCTTCCTGTATTAGAACTTCCAGTTCCTCCTGTTTGTTTCCAATATTCTGTGCATTAGTGTGGAGACATCGGAATCCATGTTTTATGCATCCTGAGGGTTTAGTTTCCTAGTTACTTGTGAATTTCCTGCATCATGCAGAGGGGATGACTAGGAGACCCTGGAGGTCTCTTCCAATTCTATTATTCTATTCTATGATCTACCACCTGATTGTTTTAACTGGTGATGCTGGGAATTAAACCTGGGATCTTCTGTATGCCAGGCATATGATCAGCCATTGAGACACTCCCTACTCCCACCACGTATAAGACATCCAAATGGCTCCATACATACAGAATATAAAAAGCAAAGAGACAGCTTTTTTTCTGAAAGAATACCATCACTGGGCTTTCTGCTATCATGATGATCCAGCCTCACCAAACTGCAGTTTCTCTGAATGAAACAGAAGGAAACTCAGAAGTATAGGCACCCTTTTATATTGATACCATTATTACAAAAAGAAAATTCCATTTGAGTAGCATCTTAAAGATCATCAATTTTTTCCAGGGTATAAGCTTTTATAAGTCACAGTTCACTTTGTCAGATACAAAAGGAATGACAACCCAGCAGTCCTTATATCAAAGTCAGAGGGTGGGAGGGGTGTTGCAAAGAAGGGCCAGACGGAGGCACAATGAAAATATGCAGAGGCACAATGAAAATCATTTTGATTAGAGCTAGAAGATATGCATAGAGGTGGGGAAATACACCATATGTCCATAGGATACAATGGAGAGATCTCTCCCCAAATTTTCTTCCCTGGCAGGCTGGCTGGGAAGCAAGTAAAGGATCGGGGAGACTTCTTTCCAGCTATGGATGAACTGGGCAGTGCAGAAGAGCTGGCAAAGCAGTTGATCCTGTGGGGAGAGGTCCCCTACAGGATCGGTTGCTTTGCCAGCTCTGCGGCACTGCCAGGTTTCAACTGGCCACCCCAGCAAAACCAAAACCTCTTTCTGCAGGATTGGCTCTTTTGTGGTCTCTGCTGGGGTGTCTGTTTTCAACCAGGCAGTGCAGCAGAGTCAGCAAAGCAGCTGATTCTGTGGGGGGGACCTCTCCCTGCAGGACCAGCTGTTCTACAGGCTCTGCTGTGCTGCCCAGTTTCAATGGGCACAAAAGAGACAATCCTGCAGGGACAGGCCTCTTTGCAGGATTGGCTGTTCTTTAGGCTCTGCTGGGGTGCCTGGTTGAAACTGCCAGTGCAGTAGAGCTGGCAGAGAAACCAATCCTGTGGGGAGACCTCTCCCTATGGGCTCAGTTGGCGCTTCAAGGGAAAGATATTATCTAACCAGGGCCGGCTCGCCCACAGGGTGGGGTCATTGAATTCAGCCTAGTTTGCCTGCTCCCCAGCCATCACCTCCCTCCCTCTCCCACCAAGTCTATTTCAACACCTGGGAATGGGCGGTCAAGTGCCCCCCACCGCAGATCAGCTGATGGAAAAGTGTGCAGCGCACTCACTGTCAGTGCCAGGGCAGGCCAGCAGCAGCAGGAAGAACCACGAAGCCTGAAAGGGCAGCCGTGGTGCTGCCTCTGCCTCTTCCTCACTTCCTAAATAGGCTTTGTGGTCCTTCCCACTGCTGCTGGCCTGCCCCAGCACTGACAGTGGGTGTGCCATGCATTTTTACCCGCTGATCACTTGATCAGCGGAGGAAGGGGGCACTTTTAGATAGCCTGCGAGTGTGGCATTTGACCACCGGTTCCCAGGCATTGAAATAGACCTGATGGGGAAGGGAGGGAAGAGGTGGTGTGAGGGGGGCACAGTGCTTCAGCAGCAGGCCACAAGTCTGCCTAGGGCACCATGCACCCTAGGGCGGGTCCTGTATCTAAAATCACACAGACTTAAACAAATTCTCCCAAGGGGCTGAGACAGCTGCTGGAAAATGTGTGCTCAGAAAGGTACTTATTTTCATTTAAGGCAGAGCTTTGAAATAAATATCAGAGTATCTGATCCCAACAGGACCCACTGGTACTTTTATTAAAGCACTTTCAAAAATTTCACTTTTCTGCAGGTAAAAAGGCTCTTGCTATTTATTCATTAACTGCAATTGAAAGCTGTTCTGGTTAGTAATTAGCATGCTAATAATGTCCCTTCTGGGGCTCAGTGGTGAATTAAAGTTGAGGACATTGTTTTTAATACATAAATTGACAAATTGCATGCATAAGACAGAGACAGTAATTGCAAAATGGTTCCTGTCTGCAGTTCAAGGAGGTAAACCATGTATGGATACTGCAAAGCCATCCTGACACTGTTTCATTGCATTTATATTTATTGTTCACTGACAATAACAACTTTTATTAATCTATTTACATCTCTTTCCATATTCCTCTATATCAGGGATGGCCAACGGTAGCTCTCCAGATGTTTTTTGCCTACAACTCCTATCAGCCCCAGCCATTGCCCATGCTGGCTGGGGCTGATAGGAGTTGTAGGCAAAAAACATCTGGAGAGCTACCGTTGGCCACCCCTGCTCTATATAAAAATTTTATTGCTGCTGCTGCTACTGCAAAGAGAGAACCTGCAGAGACCTAGAATTATAGAAACATAAGTTGAAAGACACTTTCAGGGTCATCTAGTCCAACCCTCTGCACAATGCAGGAACTTCACAAATACCTCCCCCTACACACCCAGTGACTCATGCTCCATACCCAGAAGATGATAAAAAAAAAAATCTCCAGGATCCTTGGTCAAACTGGCCTGGAGAAAAATGGCTGACTGATCCCAAAGTGGCGATCAGCATTTTCCTGGGCATGTAAGGAGGAGCCACAAGAACTAAGCACTGATGCAACTCTTCCTGCCTTCCTTCTCCTGATCACAGTATCAGCATTGCTCTCAGATGGCCATCTAGCCTCCGTTTAAAAACCTCCAAAGAAAGAGAACCCACCACCTGCCAAGCCTGTTCCACTGAGGAACCGTTCTATCGGGAAGTTCTTCCTAATATTTAGCCAGAAATTCTTCTGATTTAATTTCAATCCATTGGTTCTGGTCCAACCTTCTGGGACAACAGAAAACAATTCCCAAAAATCCTCTATATGACAGCCCTTCACCTACCTGAAAATGGTGATCATATTACCTCTCAGTCGTCTAAACATACCCAAGCTCCATTAGCCTTTACTCACAGGACTTGGTCTCCAAACCCCTCACCATCTTCGTTGCCCTCCTCTGGCTTGTCAATATCCTTCTAAAACTGTGGTGCCCTAAACCACAGACAGTCTTTGCGTGATCTGGACACTAGACTTCTATTGATGCAGCCCAGAATTGCATTTGCCTTTTTAGATACCACATCACACTGCTAACATTTTCAGTGTAGATCCTTTTTGCACATACTACTGCCAAGCCAAATCTCCCCCATCCTATAATGATGCATTGGATTTTTCCTACATAAATGCAGAATTTTACATTTTACATTTATTTCTGTTAAAATTCATTTTATTGGTTTTAGCCCATTTTTCTAGCCTTGTCAAGGTCATCCTGTATCCTGAGTCTGTCTTCTACTGCAGGGGTGGCCAATGGCAGCTCTCCAGATGTGTTTTACCTACAACTCCCATCAGTCCCAGCCAGCATGGCCAATGATCCACCCTGAGCCCGTTATGGGAAAGGGCAGAATATAAGTATACTAAATAAATAAATCTGCAATTTTAATAAGCATTCCCTCTATTCCTTCATTCAAATCATTTATAAAGATGTTGAACAAAACAGGTCCTAGGACAGATCCTTGAAGCACTCCACTTCTCACTCCTCTCCAAGAGAAAGAGGAATCATTAACAAGCATGCTTTGGGTGCAATCTATCAACCAGTTACACATCCACCTAACAGTAACAGGATCCAAACCACATTTTACCAACTTGTCAACAAGAACAGTATGTGAAATCTATCAAAAGCTTTACTGAGATCAAGATAAACTATGTCTACAGCATTCCCCTGATCAGCAAGGTAGTAACTTTCACAAAAAAAGAGAGAGAGAGTTAGTCTGACAGGACTTGTTTTTGAGAAACCCATGCTGGCTTTTACTAATCACAGCCATCTTTTCTAAATGCTCAAAGACTGACTGACTGATGGTTTGTTCTTAAACTTTTCCAGAAATAGATGTCAAGCTGACAGCTCAATAGTTACCTGGATCCTCTTTCATCCCCTTCTTGAAAATGGGGACATTTGCCTACCTCCAATCTTCTAGTATATTACCTGTTCTTCAGGAATGTTCAAAAATAATGGCCAGAGGTTCATAAATTACATCCACAAGTTCTTTTATTACTCTTGGATACAATTCATCAGGCCCTGAGGACTTTATTTCATTTAAATAAAGTAGGTGTTTATTTAACTGATCCTAGGCTATAACTCTATGTAACACTATGTTGATCCTAGGCTGTAACTCCCTTCCCTCAACATGCGTTGTTTTTGCCATGTTGAGCACAGTTTCCCTCAGAACAGGATTGAGGGAAAGTAGGAATTGAGGAGTACTGCTCGCTCTTCATCACCTGTTACATTTTCACTTTCCTGTCCGCACAAGGAGCCTACCATGTCCTTGCTGTTTTTCTTACTTTGAACATAAGAAAGGAACCCTTTTTTTGTTGTTTTTAGCATCTCTCACTAGCCTAAACTCATACCGAACTTTAGCTTTCCTAACTCTTTCTCTATAAGCCCTGGTTATTTGTTTATACTCACCCTTCTTCCATTTTCTAAATGAGTCTTTAGAAAGCTGTTTATGGAGCCTCCTTGGTTTCTTTAGGCTCCTTCCATTTTTCCTTGTCATAGGAAGCAAGTATCTCATTTCCTGACCTGGAAGCTCACATAGCCTTTCCAAATTGATTCCTTCTCTCCTTTTAATTCACCAGCCAATCTACCTTTAGTTGCCCCTCCTCCAATTCATCTTCAGCTTTTCCTCCTTGCCTCCCCCTGGCAGCCTCTCCCCAGGAAACGTCTGCCCAAGTTGCAAACGTTATACGATGGCCTTGGTGCTTGTGTTGTGTGATGGCCACTGTGCTTAGTGAGTCCTCTTTCATCAAGGAACATGATCAAATTAGCCTTTATTTAATGATAAGCATATTCACAGCAAGGACTAGTCTTGCTAGAACTGACTTCCACTGGTCAGCCTGTACCTTTATACTCCACTATGATCGTTAATTACATAGTCCTTAAGGCACACACGCTTTAATCAGGCACCATTAATCAGGCATTGCAGAGACCACTGGAATAGAGCAGAGAGTGCTACAAGGGTGAAGTTTGTGGCTTGGCAGCTGGGGAAGTTGCTGAAAACTTCTGAGTTCATGTGAAGGGCTGAAGGTGAAGGTCATTGAAGGTGATTGTTGCTGATTGATTAGAGTGGCTGTGTTCCCCACCCTCTTTGCATTGTTAAGCTGCGCTTTGCCAGAGAGCTAAAGGGCTCTTGGCCTGTGACTCTTAGCCTGGGGGTAGGGGTGTGCATTCGGCCGAACCGCATAGGCCACCGAATCACCCCTGATTCGGAAGTATACGGCACCGTATACTTCCGATTCCATTTTCAGGCCATTAAACGGGAGCTGTATATGGCTCCCCGTATACTTCCGTATAGATATTCAGAAGTATACGGAAGTCAATGGAAAAGGCGGAAAAGGAGCTTCTGCAGCCTCAGGGGAGCTGCTTGCTTCCTTTCCCGCCTTTGGAAGCCTTTTCCCACCTCTCTAAGAGCCTCCCTGGGATCAGGGAGGGAGGGGGAGGGGGACAGGAGCCCAAGCAGCCAATCCAAAGCATGTATTTGCAAAATGCATTGCAAATGCATGCTTTGAAGGGTTTTGTGTAGCTGATGGCTGGGCTAATCCCTCAGCCATCAGCTACATTGTTGTTCTTTTGTTTACTTGGGTATCCAAGTAAACAGTGTTCTCTGGCCAATCACAGAGCCATGCTATTTTTTGAAACTGCTCTGTGTAGGGTCAGAGTCTGCCTGGCTGGATTCCATTCCATTGCTGTTGTGTTTTGTGTTGGTGTGAGAGAGAGATTGTGCTGCGCTGGCCCTTGGCCTCAGCTGCTGCTGCTCTCTCTCAGCCTTTCCTGACCTGCCTTGAGAAGAGAAGACATCTCTAAGGTAAGACAGTCTTGGGGATCTTGTTTTTATTTTAGTTAGTAAAAGGACTTTTTAAGACTCAAGAGTCCCTTTACTTATCCAGATTTGGATAGGTGAGTACTGGGTAGCTTATTTGGGGTCAGGGGGTTCTGCTGGGGGTGGGGGGTTTGCCAGTTTGCCTGTATCTTACTTTAGTGAGAGGACTTTTAAAAGTGCAGTGTCCTTTTACTTTTCTTGATTTGGGTGGCTTGGATTTCTTGGGGTTAGAGTGAAGGGGGTTCTTGGGGGGGGAGGGGTTGGTAAAGTTCCTGTATTGTTAAAAGTTGTTTTTTTTACTGTTTTAAAATGATTCTGTGTTTTATTTGTTGCTGCTGTGTTGTGCTGCTGTTGTTCCTTTTCTCTTCTGGTTCTGGTTCTTAGGGGGGGTGCTGTTTGGCCTAATTTTCATTGTTTAAAAGGCCACTTTTTAAACAGTTGAGTTTCTTGGCCTTCTCCTGTTGTCCCTTTTCCTGGTTCTGGTTTTTTTTTTGGGGGGGGGGGGGAGCTGGCACCTGGGTGAGAGACCCAGAGCCAGCAGGCTTGTTGTGCTTGGCCAGCTCTCCCCATGTTGTTTGGGGCAGAGCTGGAGAGCTGGCATCTGCAGATTGTGTGTTCTGTGGCACAGAAGCTGGCACCTGGGTGAGAGACCCAGAGCCAGCATGCTTGTTGTGCTTGGCCAGCTCTCCCTGTGTTGTTTGGGGCAGGGCTGGAGAGCTGGCATCTGGGTTTGCTGCAGCCAGGTCTGCAGAGCAGACCTTGAGCAGATTGTGTTTTGTGTGGCAGTGATGTTGGCAACTGGGTTTATATTGGTTCCAGGCCTGCAGGGTTCATAGAGTAGATAGAGGGATGTAGTGCATTTGGGTC
This sequence comes from Heteronotia binoei, assembly GCF_032191835.1. Taxonomy (NCBI): domain Eukaryota; kingdom Metazoa; phylum Chordata; class Lepidosauria; order Squamata; family Gekkonidae; genus Heteronotia; species Heteronotia binoei. The sequence goes on from NC_083223.1 coordinate 31,253,686, forward strand.
CTATAGAGATTCTCTGGTGTGAAGTTAGGTTTGGCTTTGGGTGCCACAGGAATTGGACCCCCTGGTCCAATTTTTTTTTTTTTGGCCTTGTGGGTTTTGTGTGGGACAGTGCCCTGAAGCTGCACAGCAGTTTGGGGGGCTCTCCTCAAAACCTCCTGCTCCCCAGAGCCACTTTTCCCATGACAATTACAGTGAGGAAGTGGCTCTAATTGGTTTTTTCTCACCATTGGGAGCAGTGTTCCTTTTGGGGTGCCCACTGACGGGTGCAATCTTTTTGGTCCAGGGGAGTCCCCTGAAGCTGCCCTGCAGTTTTGGGGCCTCTCCCTCAAACCCCCTCTGGCCAGAGCCACTTTCCCCGCAGCAATTATAGTGGAGGAAGTGGCTAACTGGGCTTTCACCATCATTGTTGGCAATGGGCCTTTTGGGGAGCCCAAAGACAGGGACCCCCTGGCCCAATCTTTTTGGAACTTTGATGGTTTGTAGGGGAGAGTCCCTTGAAGGTCCCCTGCAAATTTGGGGGCTCTCCCTCAAACCACCTCCCCTCCAGGCGGCTTCCAATATACCCTATTTTGCCATTGATTTCAATAGCCATAGGGTATAATGGGGCCGTATATTCGGAAATAGCCGCGCATCTACCGTATATGCGGCTATTCCGAGTACGGTAATAGGAAATACACAGTATTCCGTATCTTTTTGGCCCCGTGTATTTCCGAATCCGTGTAATTCCGTATTTTTTTTTTTGCACACCCCTACCTGGGGGCTGTGTAAGGACCAGGAACCCAGATTCCTTGTGTTCCCAATAAGGTAAGTAGACTCTCCAGGTAGGGAGCCACATAAACAAACAGGGTTTAAAAGGGGACTGCATATTTTTAAAAAGCTATCATGAAGGTAGAATGCCAGCAGGGGGGTGGGGGCTTCCCAGTGTTTTGCATTGAGTGTCACATGTATGACTATCTGCCCACAGGACAGAAGTCTTGGGTGTGTGCTCAATGCAAGGAGCTCCTGGTCCTCAGGGAATGAGTTTGTACCCTTGAGGCTGAGGTGACTGACCTAGACAAGAAGAGACAGTCAGTTAGGCACTCATAGAAGACTCTTGGGGACGTGTTAGATGAGTCACGCTCTGAACGTGGCAGCCCCATTGCTGCCAGGGAGCATGAAGGTCAAGAGGGAACAGGGCACCGGGCTGAGGATAAGGGGAATGCGCCCTCAGAAGGGACCTCTTCTTCAGTTGGTGAGCAGGAATCCTTTCGCACCAAGGAACCATCCCTAGGCAGGGAGAGAGGGGGGGTCTTGGTAGCTGGTGATTCGATCCTTAGGCAAGTAGACAGCTGGGTGGCAAAACCGCATACTGACCGTATGGTGACTTGCCTGCCTGGTGCGAAGGTAGCGGACATTACACGTGTAGTAGATAGGCTGATAGACAGTGCTGGGGAGGAGCTGGTAATCGTGGTGCATGTTGGCACCAATGATGTGGGGAAATGCAGTTGTGAGGTCCTGGAGGAAAAATTTAGGCTGCTAGGCGAGACGCTGCCTAACCAACACAAATGCAGCCTTTTTGCAGAAACACTTAGGGCACAGAAATCCCCCACCCCAGCAAAAGTCCACAGGGTGATGAGGGGAATCGAAATCTGTTTAATAACGAGTTTCCTGTCAAGCCTAAATATAATCTACCATTTTAAGAACAGAGGATGCATTATGCATACCTTAACAGTTAGCATCTAAAAACGTACTATTTGGTATATTTATGAAGCAAAAACAGTACATAAGCTTTAAGCAGTTTTTCAAACAATAATTACAAAACAATACCCAGTGTTAGACATGGAGCCACAAGCTGCAGCTTCTTAAGGCACCTAAGTATATCTTTTCACTAGCTGGAAGATGGAGGGAGGGGCACATTACAACAAAAAAAGAGGGAAGGCATGAAGGTTACAGCAAACAAAAAGGAAAGTGATGTTAGAAGGCTCACAAATAGGATACAGATGTCATCTCCTGAAAAACATGTTTCCAGGAATATTGACATCTGTCACTACAGATGTAATTTCACTGGTTATTCTCACAGAGAAAACAGTCCCTATGTCTCTTTCTCTTTTTGAAGTTATTCCCAAAATTTCTATGAGCCTGTCAGCCAGTCAGTCTTTTCCAAGCATCTTTGCAACATAAACCATTGCACATCTCAACTAGGAACCGCACCTTTGTTGAGCCTGCAGGCACTTTTTGAGAAATGGTAGAGGATGCCTCCACAGACTGGCTGCCACAGGAGGGGCTAACCCTCCTCACTCATTTGGAAAATAGTTTCACCCAGGTCCAGCTCAGGAAATATCTGGGGACTTTGGGGGTGGAGCCAGGAGATTTTGGGTGCGGAGCCAGAAGCAAGGTATAATGGAGTCCCCAGCAGACATTCAACTCCCCCCCCATCACTTTCTGATAAACCTAAAGTGGAGGAAGGGCCTCCATACTATGGTATCCACTGCCTCCAACTGGGGATTGGCAACCCTAAATTTCAGTAAAATAAAAATGTTCATGGGCAAAATTCTCAATTCTTCTCCTCTTTCCTGGTTTTATGGAACACTTCTTGTCTTTACTTTCATACCTCATATAGTTGCCAGCCTTCAGATTGGGCCTGGAGATCTCCCAGATTAACAATTTATTCCCCAGGCTACAATGTCTAGTTCCCCTGAAGAAAATGGCTGCTTTGCAGGATGGCCCCTCTGCCACTACCCTGCTGAGGTCCCTCCCTTCCCCTCCCAAACCCTCCCCTCCTCTGGCTCCACATCCAACTCTCCAAGATCCTTCTCATTTCCCACCCACTCATTCCTTTCTGTTGGTGGAGGAACAGTTGATAACACACAACACTGATTAAGACAAAAGGAGACAAAAAGGTAGATGCAGGAACCCCAAGAGTTTTGAACCTCCAGGTGAGGCCTGGGGATCTCCTGGTTTTACATCTACATTTACAGAGATCTAAGAGCCCCGTGGCGCACAGTGTTAAAGCTGCAGGACTGCAGTCCTAAACTCTGCTCACGACCTGAGTTCAATCCCCGGCGGAAGCTGGGTTTTCAGGTAGCCGGGTCAAGGTTGACTCAGCCTTCCATCCTTCCGAGGTCAGTCAAATGAGTACCCAGCTTGTTGGGGGGGAGTGTAGATGACTGGGGAAGGCAATGGCAAACCACCCTGTAAAAAGTCTGCCATGAAAATGTTGTGAAAGCAATATCACCTCAGAGTCAGAAATGACTGGTGCTTGCACAGGGGACCTTTCCTTTACAGAGATCAGTTCCCCTGGAGAAACTGGCTGCTTTGGAAGGCAGACTCTCTGGCATTGTATCATACTGAGGCCCCTCCCCTTCCCAAACTCCACCTTCTCCAGGCTCCACTCCCAAAATCTCCAAGTATTTCCCACCCCAGAGCTGGCAACCCTAGGAAGCCCTTTCAGCTGAGGATGCTGCCTGGATTTCCTGGGAAGAGACAGGAACATATGAACATATGAAGCTGCCTTATACTGAATCAGACCCTTGATCCAGCAAAGTCAGTATTGTCTTCTCAGACTGGCAGCGGCTCTCCAGGGTCTCAGGCTGAGGTTTTTCACACCTATTTGCCTGAACCCTTTTTTGGAGATGCCAAGGATTGAACCTGGGACCTTCTGCTTCCCAAGCAGATGCTCTACCGCTGAGCCACCGTCCCTCCCCGGTGTGGTTCTCTATGTTCCCTCCCAATCCCATCACCACCAATGTAATCTCTGCATCTGCCCATCACACTTAGCATATGAGTAGCATGCGATGTGGGCCAAGAACAGAGAGAGTCTCAAGAAAGACAGAAAAGGACAAAAGAAATGCAATCAGAGAAAAAGAAAGGTTGGAGTGTGAACATGGCACTTGAAGGAGGGCAAAGAAGGAACCTGGAGAGGGAAAAGGAAGATGTGTGAGAGGGGTCAGAAAGTGGGGGCAGCAAGCAAACATCAGGAACAATACAGATGGGTGCCATGTTGGTAATAAGACAAATACCTATACCCTGGAGCTGCAGAGGATGAAACAGCAACTTAGACAGCTAGAGCGAGTGTGGCGGCGCTCTTATGACGAGGAGTCAAGAACTTCTTACAGAACGTTTATGAAGCTCTATAAGGCAGTGAAGTCCACTAAGAAGGAATTCTATGCAGCCTCCATTGTGTCTGCGAAGTTGTGCCCAGCCCAATTGTTTAGAACAATTCGATCATTAACTACAGTGCCGATAGGCAACCAAAAGGTTAGGGAATTGAATATTGGCTGTGAGGCTTTTGCAACTTATTTCACAGACAGTCTTGGCTCTCCACCAAGATCTTCCAGCCACAGTTGATACGGTACATGAACTGGAAGCTCATTGTCTGTCCTTGGACATTTCTTTGGACCACTTCAGCCGGCTTTCTCTGGAAGGCATGGACAGGATCTTGGCTGCAGTGAAGCTTACCACTTGTCCTCTAGACCCATACCCATCCTGGTTTGTTAAAGCAGGTGGTGCTGAAGTCTGGAGCCCTCGGGTTGATATTATTAATCTGTCCCTGTCATCAGGGACTTTCCCAGTTAGTCTTAAAGAGGCAGTGGTACATTCACTTTTGAAGAAGCTATCTTTGGACCCTATGATCCCAGCCAATTACCGCCCAGTCTCGAATCTTCTGTTTCTGGGTAAGGTAATTGAGAAAGCAGTGGCGGCGCCGTTTCAAGCTTTCCTGGAGGACACCTCTATCCTTGACCCTTTCCAGTCTGGCTTCCGCCCCAAGCATGGCACGGAAACTGTCTTGGTTGCCCTCACAGATGACTTCAGAAGGCATCTGGATCAAGGCAGGTCAGCGCTGCTGCTATTGCTAGATCTTTCAGCAGCGTTTGACACGGTCAGCTATGATCTAATGACCCCTGCCTTGCTGACATAGGAGTCCAGGGGATTGCCTTAGAGTGGTTTTCCTCCTTTCTCTGTGGTTGGGAACAAAGGGTAGCCCTTGCTGAGCAGATGTCCTTGTGACACCCACTTCAGTGTGGTGTATCACAAGGAGCTATTCTCTCACCAATGATGTTTAACATCTATATGCGCCCCCTTGCCCAGATTGCTCAAGGTTTTGGACTGGGCTGTCACAAATACGTGGATGACACCCAGTTCTATTGATGGACGGCCATTCAGACACCACTCTGGAGCATTTGACTGGGGCCTTGGAAGCCGTGGCTGGATGGTTGCGACAAAGCTGACTGAAACTCAATCCAACCAAGATGGAGGTCCTGTACCTGAACTATGGGGGACTAGAGTTGGGCCTCCGACTCCCAACCCTGGATGGTGCATCTCTTGCACTGGTTCAGAAGTTGAGGAGTCCGGGAGTGATACTGGATGCCTCACTTACTATGGAGGCCCAGGTCACAGCAACTGCTCGATCTGCTTTTCACCACCTTTGGCAGACCAGGTGGCTGGCGCCCTATCTATTCCCCCAGGATTTATGATCCAAGCAACAGTCACTTCCAGGCTGGATTACTGCAACTCGCTCTACACAGGCTTACCCTTGTGGCTGATCTGGAAACTCCAGCTAGTGCAGAATGCGGCAGCATGGCTGTTAACCGCATTGCCTTTACAGGCAAGCATTCAGCCAGCTGCACTGGCTACCTATTGAGTACTGGATCCACTTCAAGGTTTTGGTACTGACATTTAAAGCCTTACGTGGTCTGGGACCAACATACCTGAGGGACCACCTTTCCCCATATACACCCTAGAGGTCGTTGCAATCGGCTACGCAACACCTCCTGGCCACCCCGGGCCCTAAGGACGTCCAACTTGCCTCAACCAGGCAAGTTGGACGTCCTGGCCCCTGTCTGGTGGAATCAGCTTCCTGTGGAGATCCGGGCCCTACCCGACTTCCAATGTGAACATGTGGGTAGACAGCTAATCAGACATGCAAGTAAATTAAAACTTGCATTCTGCCAGCCAGGATACATCTGATTTGCTGCCTTTCCCAAATCCATCCCTGATTCCATGGTATAGAGTCAGAAGAACTCTCATAGTTTAAATTTCTGTCCATTATGCAGTTTGGTTTGCTAAGGTAAACTGCATGTATGTTTTGACTATCAGATATTTAAAACGTATCCACTTATTGGGCATCTTTACTATGCAGCTCGTGCTAGAATACATAGGTATAAATTTCAGCTGGAAGTTTGATAGCCATTTGGTGAGCCAACATTTGTCCTCAATTTTTAGGACAGACTTACCAATTTCTCCTGGTCTCACTTTTCTCCTCTGAATTTATTTAGAAAATGGATGTCATTTCTTTGCACTGAAAAATATCAAACACATCACCTTATAGAAGAGGTAAAACTCTCACCCAAAAACAGCATGAAAGGTTGAAACAAAACACATGTAGAGGAGCACATTAAAAAAAAAAGTCAACCATTAAAAACTTCGGAGAATTTTTATTAGTATTTAGTTATTTACACTCAATGTTCTCCTCAATGGAGACCCAAAACAGCTTACAACAACACCCCACACCTCCATTTTATACTCACAATAATCCCATGAGCACTGTGTTAGGCTGACAGAGAATGACTTGCCCAAAATCACCCATGCAAGCTTCCCTGGCAGAGCAGGGATTTGAACCTTGAGTGTTGCAGATACTAATCTGACACTCTAACAGAGTTGTTGTCATACAAGGATCTGGGGAGGTTATTAAATGGGGGGGTATCATCATGCAGAAGCCCCTGTCTGTGGCAGAGTTGCTCAAATACCCACTGGTTCAAATCATGGTCTGTTGCTGGTCGTGAAGAGGGAGCCTGTTTTTTCTTCCAACAGCCTTTTCACAAGCAGTTCAAGTCTGTTTATTGGATTACTTCTCAGGTATTCAAACCATACAGTATAGTACAGTCAGCAGTGTTTCATGCATGTGTAACCCATGCAATTTCTTCTTTAGCATGTTATTTTATTTCTATTGAAAATGTTTAGCATATGTTTAGCCGCCTTGAATCTTTGCAGAATGGGTGGGATATAAACCTAACATAACAAATAAATAATAATAAATACAGGGCCCAGCATGTGCTGCTAGTAGAGATCCTCACATATTATCAATTTAGGATTGCCAGGTCCAACTCAGAAAATATCTGGGGACTTTGAGGGTGGAGCCAGCAGACGTTCAGGATAGAGCCAGGAGACTCTAATTTCCTAAAATAAATAAAAATAAGCAGTGCAGTTCCTCTGAATACAGTCTTCAATTCCTCATCCCCCAGTAGCTAAACTTCCACAAAATGAAAGTGAACATACACTCTCACAAAGCAGCCAAAATAAACACAGTTAGCAAGCACACACTTTTGTGATCTCACTGGGGTAATTTATTCACATTGCTGAATACAACTATCTGCTGTATTTCAATCAACTTCTTCAGACTAATAGGAAAATAAAAGAACAGCCTCCAAACAAACAGAGGAACTGAGGGCAATGTGGCTCTGTCCGCTTGCCCCGCCTCCCTGCAGCTTTCTTGCTAAGATTTAAGGGCACACACACACATATTCAGAAACACAAACAGTTGCAAGCCTCTTCTAAACCTGCCGAGGTTTGAAGGCAGATAGTGGCTATTAGAATGGGGCTTCCCCCCACTGGCCAGCTGGCTGGCAGCAGGGAGGAGCCTGAAAAACTGGGAGATCACCTGCCCAGACCTGAGGACTGGCAAGCAAGAGCCCCAGCCTCTCAGTCAGTCTGCCCTGCGATAGGGAGAAGGCCTAGAACTGAATTGAAGGAACTGCTCATTTCTTTGCAGGTCCAAGCCAGAGAAATAAAGCATCAAGAGCAGCAGCAGAGTGATAAGCACACAGGAGAAGATGCAACCCTGCACTTTTTTAAATTAACATTTGGGACCTGCTGTTTTCTGTGTGTTACTGGGCACCATTTGCTAGGACTTGTCTTCATTCAGAATGCCCTTTCTGAAGGGCACGAAATATCCTTTCTCTGCAAATGTTGATATATTCATAGCTATTATAGTAATTCAATTTTACTGGCATTTGTAAAGTTGTTACAAATGCCAGTTGATAAATGAACATATAACACTTTTAATGTTTTCTTTTTGAAGCATTTCATAATTGCTTGCTAAGCCACAAGGGTGCTGTCAGTTATTGACTCGAATCCCTTCCTCAAACGCTCCAATTAGAAAAGGCAATTTATGATAGACATATCTGTAGCCAGAGTTCTGCTGGGTTACCCATCCACATTCTCATATAGCCCAGCAGGAATCCTACACACACATTCCAAACTTTTTTTCATTGTTTAGCAGCCAAAAATACACAGGAAGCAAATCAGTTAGCCAGCAATTATTTATACCACTTTCTCCCCCCCCCACCCGCCTTACTGTCTGGAGTTCATCACGTCCCTGTTATCAACATTATTTCATGTATGTGCATTTCCATACAGCTTCATGGGAGATGCCCCCCTTTCATGTCACTTAATTACTTGACCTGACCATCTGTGACCCTGGATAGACTCATCTTACCTAGATGATAGAGAGAATAATGACTTCCAAAGACTTGCTAGATGGGGGAAGGCAGTTTCAGAATGACCTGTAAAGCAGCTCTCCTCCAACATGTGTTTGGTTTCTGGCTATTATTTGATGGTAGTCATTAATCTTAGTCCTATGTGAAGGTTTCTTGAGTCATTATTGTTCCCTTAGGACAGGTTTTCTGATGGTAAATAAGTTATATTTTTTTTACTGTTGTATTTTATTACAAATAGTTTTTTTTCATTTGATTTGTCTTTATGCAATTTGATATTTAAGACTGTGTGAATCATTCCAAAATGTCAGTTAACAATTTCAGGAATAAAGAAAACAAAAACAAAAAAAACCTTTACCTTTCATAGAATCAGGGCTTTTATCTGGAAAAAGAGGTGCCAGACCTCTCAAAAGGGAAATGAAAGAAAAACACATAGCTGTTCTTCATGACCTTTAAAACATTTTTTGAGAATTTTGTTTCCATGAAGAGGTTCTGAAACTCCATTCCACCGCATCTCCCCAGAAAAAAGGCCCTGATTGGAATACCAGGGTACAGTGCCTTCTTCTCCCAGCGCAGAGAGTTTGCTTAGAAAGAGGCACAATCCATTGGAATCTGAGATTAGGATCTGGAAAACCCAAGTTTTAATCGTCACTTGACCTTGAAACTCCCTGGGTGGCTTTTGACCAGCTACTGTTTCTGCCTAACCTACCTCACAGGGTTGTTGTGAAGGGAGAACCATGTATGCTGCCTTGAACGTTTGGAGGAAGGGCGGGATTACAGAATCATAATGCACTAAATAGAAGGATGCCATGGAATCTTGGAGTCTCTTTTAAGTGTTCCCAGGATGGTGGGGCAAGGGATACCACCTCTTCTCCCCAGCACAAACTGGGCTACATGAGCTAGTCAGATTGCAGAGATCAACTCAACTCTAGTGCCACATTCAGACACAAGAGTCAAAATGAAGAAACTGGAGGAAGTTACTAGTCAGGGCTGTTCTTAACTATCTTAGTTAAACCTGAGTCTCCCTGGCCATTGCAGGTGATCTATTAAAAAAGTCAGACAATTGCTCTTGTGAATATCCTTTTTGTGCTTGCAATTTAATTTTACATTACATCTTATCCTAAACTGCCTGCATTTCTTGGCCCTTTGAACCTGCTGCTTAATTCCCACCCCCTCAATAAATTTACACATAATTTTCTGTCTAGTGACTATGAACTTCATGTATCTGCAAAGCAGGCTCTGGTCCACAAAAGCTTATGCTTGGAATAAAATCATGCAAAGTGCCATAAGGCTCCTGGTTGTTTTTACTTACTGTTTTTTTATGCCACCCATACAAGATAAAGGCTGCCTTTCTTGTGTAATTCTATTACACAGCAATCCTTTCCTGTGCAGAGGGATTCCAGTCTAGGCTCACGGAAATCAGTGGAAATACTAAACCAGGGGTCTCCAACCTTTTTGAGCCTCCAGGTACCTTTGGAATTTTGACACAGGGTGGTGGATGCAACTGCAAAATGGCCACTGCAGGAGGCACAGCAAACCACAAAATGTCAGGGACCAAGATTATGTATAACTCCAATAAGTAACTCTAATAGTAAGAGAGCCAACTCTATGGCATCATAATCCCACCTCTCTCCTCTCCCCAGGCTGCGACTCACTGCACCCAAATCTCCAGGAATTTGCCAATCCAGAATTAGCAACCCTCACTCTATGGTGTCTCAAGAAGATCCATCCATATATGGAAAATATACAGGTGAGCAATACTTAAAGCACACACCCTGCGTTAAAAAAAAGCCTTGCAAAAGAAACCTGATCTTTATCCATGTGACCAGTGTTCCTTATAAACTGAGTTAGTGTGAGCTAGTTCACAGGGTTTTTTTCTCCTCCTGCTCAGAAATTTTTGTCTTTGCTCCTGAAGTAGAATTTTTGCTCATAGCTTAGAGAGAGCATTGCACGTGACCGTGATCTCACTACACTTTCACCTGAAACTCTCTTCCCTTATTTACTCACTTCCCTTTACTCTGCTCCCTGTTGTGACGGCTTTCAATCGGTGTTTTCTCTCCTTTTTACATGCTGCGAGGGAGGCAGCTGCTCTTCACCTGCGCGATCTCCTCCTGTTCAATACTGTTGTTTGGAAATTACTGTGAATCGCCGGCGCCCAAAGGGCGGTATTGGTAAGAGCTATCTGTGAGCAGAGGGCGGTGCTGAGAACAGCCGCCAGTGAGCGGAGGGCGGTGCGCGGAAGAACTGGGGTTGAACAGAAGAGCCGGCGAAGGCTAGAGGGCGGTGAGTGGAAGAGCGAACCAGGAAAGGCTGCAGGGGGAGGTGCCCGGAAGACTCTATTTCCCTCCCTCCCCCCCCCCCCCCGCTCTGGTTTTCCTCACCCACTCTTTGGCTTGGTTTGGGACAGGGCGCGGCGGCGAGCCCAAGCGGAAAGAGCAGAAGCGCTTCGGAAACGGCAACCGCGGGCCTTGGGGATTCGCAGACCGGACATCAGAAACACCAACGAGGGGGAAGAGGAGCGGCAGGTAACTTTTCAAGGGAGGAGAGGGACGGGCGAGTCTGCTCGGTTTGGGCCTCCTCTCGCCGAGTTAGAAAGTTTGAGGCGTGTCGGGGCCCGGCGCGGCCCGGCCGAGTGAAGGAATAAACCAGTGCTGGGCTTGGCAGTGTCCCTCACCACTTCCCCGCTCCCCCCTCTCCCCTGTGGGAGGAGTAGCCGCTCCCTGGGGATCAACCGTCTCTCTTTCCCCCCTCCCCCACCCTACCGGCGCTCGAGGCCTTCCTCGCCCCCCTCCCTCCCTCCCTCCCGCCCCCCTTCCTGCTCTGGGCGGTGTCCTCATTCCAGGGATTTGTGAATTCCTATGGCGGGGAAGGGGAGGGGAGGGTAGGATATGCTTCTCTTTTCTCTGCAAGGGTTTTTAAGCTAGTAACTTCTTCCTCCCTCCTCCCCCCTTTAAAAAGTTCTTTTTTCTGGTTCCTTCACATTTTCTTCGCCTCTGTGGCTCCCTTGCCTCTGTTCAGATTTTTTTTGGGGGAGGCTTGGCTGTCGCCAGAATTTTGGGGGGGGGGGTGCGAAAATGTGGCTGTAATGGTGGATAATGCTTTTAATAGGGGGGTAGCAATCGCTGTGCACTACATCACCTTTCTGTCATAACAAAGCTTCTCTTTAAAGCAACAAAAAGTTTATTTAGAAGACCCATTAGGGGAAAAATACACTTCCGTGGAAGTCTTCAGAGGCTTACTTTTACTGGGAAAAGGTTGATTCAACTTCAAAAGTTGACTCATTATTTGGTAATTAAGAAACTGATTGGATAGCTGCCTTATGTATTCCTTCACTCTGTTCTTTCATTTTTAAAAATATCAGAGTTTTGTACACAGTGGAAAATCCAGGTAAAGTTCTATCTTCCCCATACATCTTGCAATAGAAAAGCATAAACATTCCATTTAGGTGGTGCTTAATATAAAAACGTACAGGATTCCATATTTATGAAGCTGTGTTATTATTGCTCAAACTGCCTTAAGTCTGTTTTGTTATATTTTTGGCTGTCACCTCATATCCAGACATCCCAAAATTTAAATCGTTTGTCATCTAGTTGAGATAAATTCTATTGTTTAAGATAGATCCATGTCTCCCAGTTAACATATGTTAAACTTTTTGTTGGAACTGGTGTCATTATCATAACTCAGTCTTATTCATGCTTGCATGGAAGTAAATCCTGCTGAGTTTAAAGGGCCTTCCCCTCACTTTCCCTTGATCATTTTATGCCAGTTACCATTTATTTTGCACTGCACAAGAACAACCAGGTGAGCATCATAACTGAGTGGATTCCCAAAAACTTGACTGCCCCATAGAGTCAGCAAACCAATGTGGCAGATTCTTTTGTTTGCCACATACTTTTTCTATTTGACTTACGTTTTCTTCTAAATATGCTGGGTGGAATTTGAAGGGCCATATAAGAGTGTTGATGAATGTGAAGACACATTGAGAGAGACACCCATGTGCAATCTGAACTTCTGGAGGAACATCTGATTCAACAGCAGCTTCTGCGTTTAAAGTATCTGTGCTGTTTCTGAGAGGAAATTAATTGAGAAAGAGTTCAGGAAGGAACTACTGTCTGTGGAATGATTTATCACTATGACTGAGAAATGTAACTCAGTTGTCATGTGAAACAAGCGTTTTCCCCTAAATTCAGACTAGAGTCATAGTTGCTGAAGCTGTACCGGTAGTTTCCCCATACCGGAAGAAACTACATGGTTCATCTAAGTGAAGTCAGCTCCTTCTCATGCCAGCATCACCAGCTTCTAGAAAGGTGCAGCATTTCCATGGGAAAGAACCACATTATGTTGACCATGTGGTTGCTCACTACTGTTATCAGCTTTATAATTAGTTTCCAAATTAGCTTCTGTATTAATTTTAACTTTCTTGGAAAGTAAAGAAGAAAATAAGTTTTAAGAGCAAAAGTATCCTCTCTTGCTCCTTGTCTTGTCAAATCTCTTCACTTTTCTTTTTACAGTTTAGTATAAAGAATTTCTTTTAGTTTTTTTACTGTTTTTTTTCTTTGAAGCTTGGGTTTTTGCTGTGTCTGTTCAGAAAGAAATTGCCTTCTGCTTTTTGTTGTCCAGTTGTCATATGTCCTAACTACAAGATTGTGAAAACGGTATGCATAGTTCACTCTGAGATTTCGGAAAGCAAGGTACATTACTAGTGCAAGCATATTTGCCATATAAGTTGTTCTAAAGAAGCATGGCATACTTTGTTTAGTTCAGCTACTTTTAAGAGCACAGTGAATTTTGCAATATGTAGAATGCTAATTAAAATGCCACAAGTTTCTTCGACTTACTTATGTGACTGTTGCGTTAGCTTTAAGGGAAAGGATGTTAGGCAGTGGTGTGGGGTGCAATTTTTCCAGAGTGATATTTTTCCATTGCTATATTTTTCTGTGGAAAATTTTCACCCCACATATGTAAGTATAGTCTGTTTACATAGAGCCAAGTGGGCAGCCGTGTTGGTCTGAAGCAACAGAACAAAGTGAGAGTCTAGTAGCACTTTTAAGACCAACAAAGTTTTATTCAGAATATAAGCTTTCATATGCATGCATATTTCATCACACAGTGGTGAAAATGTTCTTTCAGTTTGTTAATTTCACTATTTTACCATTGGATTCTAACTTTATAACACTTTGCATTCTTAACCACTGCCCACCAGCTATATGGTGCACTGCTCACTTAACCCCATTCCATTGTCTGATAATGTCTGCATATGAAAGCTTACATTTTGAATAAAACTTTGTTGATCTTAAAGGTGCTACTAGACTCCTACTTTGTTCTATAGTCTGTTTGTAGTTATCTGGCTGTTGTGCTGTGAATCAGTTGTGTTAGATGGTAAGGTATGAAGTATGGACAAAACCTGTGTTTCTGCCTTCTTTTGCAAACACTATGTATTTAAATTATTTATCTGAATTGAAAAAAAATTATTTCTGGAAAACTCATGTCATTGATGCTCTGGAGATCTGCTTTTAACAGATGGTCACTGTTAGATTATTAAACCATGATATGCACATTCTTTTCTAAGTCATAGATTGAAATTACCTGGCATGAAATTAGTTGAAGTGTTCTGGGTAGTTTTTGAAAGAAATTGTGGCTTCCATCATTTTTTGCTCCAGGGTGTTACAAAGTTTTGTATTTCTCACCTCCAGGCTCTTGAAGAACCAGGGGCCTAGGATTTTTCCAGCCCTGCACATAATACTATCTTGCTCTTTCCAGTAGCTTCTTTTTGATGTTGTGAAGATCATTTCATATATCTGTAGCTGTATCTTAGTTTGAAGGAATGCAGTTTTTTAGTTTGGTTTTCACCTTAGGTGGTTATGCCTGCTGTAGTGTTGAAGAACTTCTGGGACTGTAGGGCAGACAACTGGAGTGAAGTGAGCCACTGCAGTTTCTCTTGTTTTGTGTAATGTATCTTTAGTGGTTATGTTTTGGGAGAGTGGGTTACCAGTGTCAGGAAGCAGGGTCTGTAGTTGTCTTTCTGTTTCGAGTAATTCTCAAAATGTTAAGTTTGCATATATCAAGCTATGAAGTAATGTATGCCATGGCTTGATCAACATCAACTTTGAATAAATCCCATGGAATTACCTGGAACTTAATTTATATGTGCATATTTAATATTGCAGCCTTAAACAATATAGTAATTTCATGCATTGGTATCTTGGTATCCCATTCCCAATCTGAATTGGCCTGGTTGTTCTCTGAAGAGCAGTTCTGTGTTCTTAATCTCTCTGGGCAAATTGGAGGAATGGATAACAAATTGCTATCATAAACTGATGAAATGATGTAACTTTTAGTGAGCTTGTGTGTGTGCTTTCTGGCAGGAATAACTAGTACTGCTTTTGTCTGTTACTTCCCCCATTAGCTGGTTTAATATGGAATTGGTCACCGTTCTATCCATTGCACTTCAAACTGTAGCAATGTTAGGACTCTGCCTAGCGTGTTGCGTAGTCAAAGATCTGTGTCAGATGATTAATGTCTGGTATGTAGTCTGCCAGACAAGTACAGTACTTCTATTAATGCAGTAGTTTAATTGTCATCTAGGCCTCCTGCCAAAACTGATGTATTGCTATGTTCAGTATCTGGTTTGTGTTCTGAAGCTGCTCACTGTGACTAGAATGGAAGTGGCATAGAACAAAAGTCTGAGCCTCTAGAATGGAATGATATGACATCAGTGGGCAATTACTTCTTTTCAGCAGCACTTTTCTTCTAAGGCTGATTTCATTGTGTAATCTGTGGAGGAAATTCTTTCCTTTTTAAAAAAAAAAAAATCTTTCCTGTTTTTAGAAGTTTTGCAGATAATACACTGTTCACTTGGAAAACATGTTAGGAATAATATGACAAGAGCCCTGAGGCAAAGTGGCTGAATGGCAGGGATAGAATACGCAGCAGGCTGAGAGAACCCAAGGGAAGAATTGGAGGAGACAATGGCCCAAGGAAAAGGTCAGAGTAGACAGGAAGTTGAGGGAAAGAGGGGCCAAGATAAAATGAGAACTCTGGGGACATCATGTACAAGACTCCAAAGGACAGGATGGAGATACTATGTCATGTTGGCAAGAAGGAATTAGAAAGCAAGATAGATTTTGCATTTATGTCCCATTAGCAACAAATTAAGAAAAGGTGTGGTTCAAAGGTTTAATATCCAGACAAATTCCAAGTCTTATTTTGACATTATTTTTATTGGAATACTGCTTATAAAAGAAGATGGTATAGCATGTGCGGCCTTTACATTGTGCAATTTAAAAAAAAAATGAAAGCATTGAAAAACACTAATTTTAGCACATCCAAAGAGCTGGAAATTATATACTGTGGACATGGTTTTGTCCACTCATCTATTTCATCTGAAAGCAAAGCTTAAACACTAATTTTAGCACAGCCAAAGAGATGGGAATTATATACTATGGACATGGTTGTCCACTCATCTATTTCCTCTGAATGTAGCTCTTGTCCACAGAGGTTACTGTGGCACCTCATCAAGTGAATTCATAATTGATTTGTACTGTGGATTATATGTTTTTGGTTTTATCTCCTTACCCCTCAGTTTAAAAATCAGTAAAACATACACATACATTTATATATCAGTCCTAGGTAGGGATGCCTGGTCTGACTCAAGAAATATCTGGGGACTTTGGAGGTGGAGCCATGAGCCAAGGGTGTGACAAGCATGATTGAACTCTGAAGGGAGTTCTAGCCATTTATTTATTTATTTATGATTTGTATCCCACCTTTCCCACAAGTGGCTCAGGGGGGCTCCCAACAATTAGTCAGCATAAAATTAAACAATATTTAAATATATAAACAGTTAAACATTTAAAGCAGTTAAAACCTTAAAAGCTTCCTTAAAAACCAGTAAATTTAAACCATCACATTTAAATGGACTTTTAAATTTTATTTATGTATCTTATTCGATTTTTAGCCCGCCCTTCCCGTAGGACAGGCCTTCTTTGGGGGGTCATAGAATTGGACCCCCTGTTTCATTTTTTTTAAACTTGGGGGGTTGTTTTGAGGAGAGGCACTGGATGTGATGCTGAAAATTTGGTTCCTCTACCTCAAAAAAACAACCTTTCCAGAGCCCCAGATACTTACAGATCAATTCTTCATTACACGCTATGGGAATTGGTCTCCATAGAATATCATGGAGTGCTCAGTGGACATTCCTCCCCCCCCCCGGCTTTCTGTTAACCCTGAAGTGGGAGGAGGGCCTCCAGACTAGGAGATCCCCTGCCCCTATTTGTAGATTGGGAACTCTATTCCTAGGGATAATCAACTGAAAAACACTAACATTTTGAAAGTTTCAAGCTTGTCAAATAATGTATTGAAAATGGCATCCTCTGTTAATTTTATGAAACGCAAAAATAAACCTTTAGAAATGGGGGGAAAAATCCACCAGCAAACCCCCCTGGAAAATATTCCATTCCATGTTTCTGGGTGTTATAAGGATGAATGTGGTGGATTAGCCTGTTGTGTTAGTTCCTGTAGTGGAAATTCTTTTCACAGTATAGATCTCACTATTGCCATAATCCAAAAGTGCTGCCTCTTTGTTCTCGTGTTAGTTTTCCTTTGCAATGGGAGTAGCTTGAAGCCACATTTGTCTGAGAGGAGCTTCTCTGTGGTAAAATCCTATGCTTACAAGGGAACAAGTATAGAGACAGTAATGTAATACCTTCCAACCTCATCTTCCATCTCCTGAATGTTTGTGTCCTCCTTCAACAGGGTATGTTTGATGGAATGTTGCTGTGGATGGCAAAAATTTCTCTTCAGACTGGTTTGACCCATGATTTGGCAAGAGGTGCTTATACAAGAATAGCTCTAGATCAGGAGTGGATCTCGGGAGCCACATGTGGCTCTTTCACACATACTGTGTGACAGAAGACCCCACTGCCCCATCAGCATTTCTCTCTTTAAATCACTTATCCAAGCCAAGACAACTGGCAGTTTGGAGAAGGCGTTTAAAATTTAAAGTTGCTTTCTTTCTACCTCCCTCTCCCCATCTATTTTCCTACCTACCTACCTCTGACATTCATGGCTTGCAGCTCTCAAACATCTGACATTTATTCTATGTGGCTTTTACATTAAGCAAGTTTGGCCACCCCTGCTCTAGATCATGGGTTCCCAACATGGTGCTCATGGGCATCCTTGCACCTGCCAACTCCTTTCCTGTTGCCCACAAAGCCTTTTAAAAAAGAGGGTGGGCTCAGATGGTGTTCTTTACAGCAGGGCTTCTGACTTGCCACTGGAGAGCTAATTGGCTGTACTACCAAAGTTTGGGTTTTATTCTCTCTCTCCTAGTGTTTTTTTTTTTAAATTACA
Organism: Heteronotia binoei; assembly: GCF_032191835.1. Taxonomy (NCBI): domain Eukaryota; kingdom Metazoa; phylum Chordata; class Lepidosauria; order Squamata; family Gekkonidae; genus Heteronotia; species Heteronotia binoei. The sequence goes on from NC_083223.1 coordinate 31,271,508, forward strand.
GCCCCTTTACACTTTGGTTTCCTCTGTGTGTGCATGGTTCTGCCTTCTGTGGTGGCCATTCAGTGGTCCCTGTATTAGAATTCAACATGCTGAAAAAAGTTTGGAAACCCCTGTTCTAGATGATTTGGGTTTTTCCTTGCAAGAGTCTCTAGATAATTGTGGTTAGTTGCAATATGAGATTCAAAATGTGTTCTAATTCTCTATTACATGTATACAAATTGCAGCACATTTCTATCTCGTGCAGTTTATGTATTGAGGCATACTCATGATCAAAGCTTGATTTCTTTGGTTTCATTTGGACAAGTTTTTGATAAACATGGAAGTATCTTGGTAACCATGATAGCTAGAAACACATATACAAATGCCATGAATTGAGAATGGAATACCTTTCTGGCTGTCTCATTAGGTCTATCTTTGAAGTAGTCACGCTATCTGTGGCTTTAGAAGTTTTACGTCTTTGTACAGCAGAAGGGTATTGGGCAGATGACTGTACCTCCACCTCAGTCAGAGGATATGGTTGGGGATGGGTCAGACATAATCAGATCACCTCATGAGATGAAAGCCTTGTGGTAGTCTGTACTAAAGTGCTGATAACAGCAGTTGGCTTTTGCTATATAGTTGACTCTCTTAATTTAATGTGTATATATAGAAATTCGTTGTAATATTGGGTGTGATTCATTTGTTTGTTAAATATTTATACCCTGCAGTTCTCCCCAGTGCAGATCTTACACACTGTGATGCAACAGGAGCTTGCTATGTGTAGATGTTTATTTTTCTATTATATAAATGGGAACCAGAGTGTTTGCTAGGCTCCCACCATCTAGGCTTTTTCCAGAGTGCCACCCATTGCTTGGGTCCTGGTGTGTGATTTCAGTTATATAACTTGAAGGAGTGAGATGTCACCTCAAGTCCATCCTACTGTTCAAGCATGACTTTTAGCTAGCTTATTTCTCATTGATCAGTTTATGTATTCAATTGCATAGATATGCTGCCTTCTAACTTTGCTGATCCCCAGAGTAACCTGATTCCTCTTTGATGTGTGTAAGGGGAAACTATTACTCTTGCAGGAAAAAAATGGTCATGATCTTTCAGTCAGAGGCTTGTTAACCTCTGGGGGCAGTAAGCCTTGTGAAACTGAGACTAATGTCTGGATTAGCAGGTATAGGATTATGCTAAATGGAAAGCAGTGAGAGTGAAATAACCAGATACTTCTATCTTCTCAGAGATGACTGCCATTAACACAGGAAATGTTAACTTCAAATGGGATCCCAAAAGCCTGGAGATAAGAACACTAGCAGTGGAGAGATTGTTAGAACCTCTTGTTACACAGGTAAAAACCCTGCCTTTTTAATATTTTGGCTCCATGATGTCACACTGGGAGATGAATGGATTTACTTGCATTTGTATCATTGGTCAGTTATAGAATCTGTATTGTGCTTATCAAATGTGTAATATAAGCTGTTAGGTAGCACAAAGGCTTCTTTAGTTGTAAATCAGCAGGCTGAAAAGGCATATCAAGCAATTAGTATGCACTTCTGCTCATGAAATACATGAAGTATAAATGGAAGATTTTTCATGAGAAATTACTGGAATACTGGATCAGGAGAACTAGAAAAGAATAAGAGAAATTACTTCTGAGCAATTTTTTAAAAAACAGCATGGAAGTGGGGAAGATGCTATGTTAGAAAGCAAGTACAAGAAAAAAGCAAAGAGGCAGGGTTGTGAAAGTAGGTTACAAGTAGAACAAAGGGCGCATGAGAACTGGATGGCAAAAGGGAAGACTGAATGAAGGCACAAGAGTTAGAAATGAGAACAAGATTTGCATAGTATACAGTTAGGGGACTTGGCTGTACTGTACAACTATCTCCTGCTCCAGGAAGATAAGGCTGCTCATTGGCACTTGCTTATGCAGCAGTGTCAGTGTGCGATGTGAAGATTCCATTGTCTCAGCACTTGCTTTCAAACTTTTTGGGTTGATTAACTGGCAAATGAAAATCTCTTAGTTTCTTATGAAACCTAAAATTCTAAGAATGCATTGAATGGTTATACTTTTTCAGTCCGTTTCTAAAACTGTCTAAACTCTTGAGTTGTGAAAGAGACATAAAGTCAGGAAGTTTTCCTGTATATGTGCGGAAAAATGTGATTTTTTTTCTAGGTTACAACACTCGTCAATACTAGTAACAAGGGTCCTTCCAACAAGAAAAGAGGCCGTTCTAAAAAGGCACATGTTTTAGCTGCATCAGTTGAGCAAGCCACAGAGAACTTCTTGGAGAAAGGAGATAAAATTGCAAAAGAGAGCCAATTTCTTAAAGAAGAGTTGGTGGCTGCTGTGGAAGATGTTCGTAAACAAGGTATATATTATGACCTGGGAAAATCTGACTCTGATTTTAAAAAACCTTTTTAAATGAACATTTTTACCATTTTTTTTTCCAAGGAAGTCAGAATGGGAAAGATGGCAATTTCTGCCCTCAGGTCCATTGTATTTTCTGAGCTCTTCGGGGAGGTTAGCCTGAAATAAAAACATTGGCCCAAAGTCACCCACTGAGGCTTATGCAATGTAATAATTGAATTCTACTCAATATTCCTTTTAAAAATGTATCAATCTTTCAGAACTCAATTTATAAATGGTTGAAAAATTTCCCCAGTGTTCTTAACCTCTAAGCTCTGATAGACCGCTGTTATATGTTTTATATGTTTTATTATTCTACTGTTTTAATTATGTAAGATGTTTTAAATTCAAATTATGTTAGATTTTTATGTGTTGTGAGCCGCCCTGAGCCACTTTGGTGGGAAGGGCGGGATATAAATAAACTTGAACTTGAACTAAGCTTCTAAAACATGAATTCGCTGATTTCAGAGGTCTTTAATTAGAGAAGCTAGCAAAGTTTATAGTCCTTTAGCTCAAAACAGTTGCTTTAGAAGCTGGGAAAAACATCTTTAAAATGAGAAGGGCTTCCTACATGCCAGATTGTTTTCTGGGGCTGTGAGCCAGAAGGATACCATTTTTTATCCCACCTTTATTTAAACTGTTGGGAAGTGGTGTGGTGACAGTGAGAAGTAGCCAAAAAGGAAGAAAAAGCATGCAGATTCCCCCTCCAGTCTTTATTCCTTCACTTTCTCTATGTATTCTGGGAACTGTAGTACCCAAAGCACATCATAATTAATATAATGTATTTTGGACATAATTCCCAAGGCCCTCTTTTTCCCCTGAGATCAAAGAATGAGATAGAAGAACAGCATTTTCCCTTTTCTGTAACCACCACATCATTCAGCAGTGCAGCAAGTGAATTGGGCTGGTATAAAAGAGGGCAGGCAGAATTTGTAGGAGGGATCAAGAACCCCAAAGCATTTCATATATATACCATAGTCCATCCAATGATGTTCTGAGCTTTCCGTTAGCTTGGATTCCTGTTTGAATAAAATGAACCTTTAGACTGCTTATCTGCAAGTAGCTCTACTTAAGTTGGAATCTGAGAGAAGCCTGCTCATTTCTTTATTTGGAATAATGTGTTTTTCATTCTGTCCAGGCTTGGACTTGTCTTACCTCATCTGTGACCTGACAAAAGGGAGCAGTCCAGTGATGGCGCTTCCTCCAGTTGGGTGGGGGAGGCCCAATCCAGCCTTCCCCAAAGAGTGGCCCAATATCCCCTCCTCCAAGCTGCTGTGACTCTGCTGTCTCCAAAATGATGGCAAATCACCGCATGGGGCCCCCCGTTATGAGCCCTGAAGCCAGGGCTGGCAAACAGAAGCTCTGAGGAAAGAGCCAGAGGAGAGAGCTGCAAGCCTGGGAGGGCGAGACCATGCTGTTAGGAGTAGCACAGCCTTCCCCACTGTGGGTCTTGGAGACAGGAGGAAGGTGTCAGCTCTCAGAATGCCATATGCGGTGATATGCGCAAAGGAGGTGTAGGCGAGTTAGAGCCTGTTAAAGGGCCAGTCATGGAGACAGTGGAAAGGGACATGGAATTAGACAGAAACTAGAACCACTTGCGGGGGGAAGAGGGAAAGGGAAGGGCACACAGGAGCATAAGCAAGTTTGGTGTAGTGGTTAAGTGTGCGGACTCTTATCTGGGAGAACCGGGTTTGATTCCCCACTCCTCCACTTGCACCTGCTGGAATGGCCTTGGGTTAGCCATAGCTATCACGGGAGTTGTCCTTGAAAAGGCAGCTGCTGTGAGAGTCCTCTCAGCCTCACTTACCTTGCAGGGGGAGAAGATAGAGAAGATTGTAAGCCACTCTCTCTGATTCAGAGAGAAGGGTGGGGTATAAATTTGCAGTCATCTTCTTGATTTCATTATTGGTACTAGTATACTAAAGGCTATATAAACATATTTTTTTCAAATTCTCGTAATAAATGTGTCCAGTAACCATTTCTTTGCTAACGTGGTGTGTGTATAGGAGACTTAATGAAGAGTGCCTCAGGAGAATTTGCTGATGACCCATGTTCATCTGTAAAACGAGGGAACATGGTTAGAGCAGCCCGTGCCCTCTTGTCAGCAGTTACCCGGCTGCTTATTTTGGCTGACATGGCAGATGTGTACAAGCTACTTGTTCAGCTAAAAGTTGTAAGTAGAAACTCCATTTTTAATTTTTGTCTGTGATGCTTTTGTGGGTATATTATAGAAGGAATCCCAAATTTTGAAGTGGGCTGGGGCTGTTGCCTTTATTCCCTGCTTGTGGGCTTCCTAAAAGCATCAGTCTACTGTTGAAATGGATGCCTTGGTCTGATTCAGCAGGGCTTTTGCATTCCTTTGATACATGTTGCTATCTTTAATGGCTGTCAGATTTCACGAAGAAAATCAAAGCAAGCTTTTGCTCCTCAGTAACATTTAGCCTGTAATTTGAATGATGCGTTAACCATCTTGCTAAATAATGGGTCAGATTCTGTGAAAAATTGAAAAGAATTTTTGTGAACTTCCCTTTTCCATGGCAGACCCTCAAGAACTACACATATTTTGATATGTGACTTGGAACCAATTCCTGCTAATTCCCCATTCTGATTTGGTCCCTTGTGCCACAGCCTACATATAAGGATGGGTATGAACTGGGAAAATGGAGGTTCAGGGTAGTTCATGAGATCTCACTTTCATGAACTTCTCCATTTAACGAACCAGTTTGTGAGTTTGTGGTGTAGTATACCGGCACCCCTGTGGGCTAGAGCCACCAAACTCATAGGGAGTCTTCAGCTGATTCTCTTCTACCTGCTTTCCAAGCTTGATGAGGATTGGATTTAAGAGGGCCAAGTACAGCTCCCCAAAGCAGGTGCCCTAGGAAAGTGCTCTCTGGGAAATCACAGCCACAGGATCAGGATGCCCCCCCTGCAAGCTAGAAACATCAAACTCACAGCGGCTCCTCTATCTGCTTTCCCAGTTGTGGGCAGATAGGATGTGGTGGGGGGAGAAGATCCTAGGGTCCGATGTGCAAAATGGGGGAGCGTGTCAAGTGCCCCCCCCCCACAAGCTGGAGCCTTCCAACTTACAGCAGATCTCTCCAGGATGCTCCTCTACCAGCCCTCCAAGTTTGGTGAGGATTGGCTTGGGGGGGCAGTCCTTCTCATCGGGCCCACGAGGAGATCCCCTGCCCACCTCCCCCTTGGTGTGAGGGTGGCCCACCACACTTCCCTTTGGCCCTGGGAGGTAGTAGAGATGGATTCTGGGGGTGGCCAGCCCTTCCTTGCAGGCCTGGGAAGCAGTCACCTGCCTGCCTCCTTGCTGTTGTAGAGATTTTTTCCTTCCTTGCGAGCCCTGGAGGCAGTCACTCATCTGCCTTCCCCAGTGGAAGTGGTTCTTATGGGGACAGTATTTGAGAAGAGATGGATTGGGGGGACTGGGAGTGCCAATTCTTGGGAGGGTTGCAAGGAGGCAAACGTGGACAGAGGGAGGCTGGAAGCACTAAGTCCTGGGGAGACAAATTCTGACGAGGCATATGTGGGGGGGGGGGGGGGTGCAGCCATAGCCAGGAAATCCATATAGGCACAGGAAAGAGCTGCTGGCAACACCCAGAATTCATCTTCCCAGTGGATGGGCGAGTGAGCAGCCCTAGAATTTAAAGAGGGCACACCAAGTCCAAAATGTAGCCATGGGATACAGCAGCTGGCAACATCCAGAATTCATCTCCCCAATGGGATGGGCCAATCAGAGGCAGAGCAGCCCTTGAGCATGATGTAAGACACCAGTGAAACTGGAAATACAACCCCAGATGAGAGCAGCCACAGCCAGAATCCATCTCCCCAATGGGGTGGGTGAGGAAATTGGAGACCCTGCCCTTCACTCTGGAGTCTCAGAGAACTTACAATCTCCTTTCCCTCCCCACAACAGACACCCTGTGGGGTTAGGTGGGGTTGAGAGAGCTCTTGAGATAACAGCTCTGAAAGAATTTGTGACTGACTCAAGGTCACACCATCAGGTGCATGAGGAGGAGTGGAGAATCAAACCCAGTTCTCCCAGATGCTCCTGAATTTGCCATCTTAAGTAGGCATCTGGTATTCTGGGAGATGACACCTTCCGTTAAAATTTGCCACCTTGGGGAAAGGGAATGGGCCTTTTAAGTTGCCACAGCTGGGAGGAGTTGTCTTTTATGAGGGTTGCAGATACAGGCCAGTCTATAGTTTCCCTGTTTGCAGAGAGGATGCAACTGGGTGGCCATGCCCACCTGCAATCTCTCCACCTTGCTCAAGGTGGCAAATTTTAACATGTCCGAGGGAAAAGAGCTGGCTCCTGCTCCAGTGCAGAGGCCAGCAGCCTATCCAGCTTGTGGCTTGCTTCAGGTTGACTGTGTAGGAGCAGAAAATGGCAGTGGTGTTCGGAAAAGGCTTCAGGACATGCACCATTTGGGACAGGGCCACCCAGTCATTTGAGCTTATGCTGAGCTCCTTTCCTCCATGCAGGATGGGCATGGATGAGATGACATCCAGCACTGCCAGCCTTCTGCTCCACCAGTCGCTCAATCATCACATAGGTGAAGTTCCAGCAGGTGGGGATGTCCTGTAGGAGCTGTTCAGGCCTCTTGTGCAGCTGGAGGCAGATCTGATGCCACGAGAGAAGTGTAGCCTTGTCCCAGATGGGCTTGATGCTGTTCCCAACCCAAGATCATCCCTCATTGCCAGGTGCAGGATGTGTGTCATTCAGATGATGCCGTTGAGGCCCACAGCCTTCACCCCTGCCAACATGTTAGCACCCACATCTGTGACGATGTCATCTATAGGCATCCACTTTTGCAGGCTAGTGCAGATCGTAGAAGTAATGTTCTTTGCCAAGTGGTCTGCATCCATCACCTGTGTGTGGAGCAGAACCAATTTGTAGCCTAGTGGCAGGATTGTTCTCTCCTTCCAGGGCCCTGGTCTTGCATTGGCAGTCCAGAGGTCCTGTGGTTGCTGTCAGTGGGTAGTGAGGGGGATAGGGAGCCATGCTGATGGCTGCTCCATAGGTCTGCCATGAATTGTGTGGTCTGCCCTCATGCTCTGGACAACTGGGACTTGACTATCTACATCAGAATGATGCAGGGAGGGCACAACTCACTGGCCAGGAGTCCTATGTGGGGCGATGGAATACATGGCACAGCAGCCAGCGAAAGCTCATATCCTCTACAACAGGCAAAGGTTGTCCATCCAGGGCAACCATCTCACCAGTGAGGTGAGTGAATGCCTCCTGGGCTTTCCCCTTAGCCCTTTTGCCCAGTGGTGCCAGTGTCCCCATGGGAATGGCCTCTTGGAGGATGGCTTGCCTGGAGGTTCCATTCCCACCCACAGCCCCCTCTGTGTTAGCCTTTTACTTGAGAAGGATTCAGCTCCCTCTTTCTCCCTGCCGTGTAGGCCTCTTCTTCTCCTTACTGGGTGGCATCCATTGCTCTAGAGGCAACAGAATAGGGTGGTGCCTTTAGGTGCCTACAGAGGGTGGAGGACAGCAGGTGTTTAGGGTCTGAGCCCCTCCGCACCTGGAGGTTGCAGACCCATTATTCTTCAACACAGGGGTTGTTGCGAAGGGTTTGAGTGTGGGCTGAAAACGGGGACCCCAAAATGGGGCAGTCTAGTGCTGAACTGGGAGGACCGATGGAGGGGTGGACTGGAAATGGAAGCATCCCCAAAGAGTTTGGGATGTGAAGGAGCTGGATGTTTCTCTGCCACCCCTTGATTAATTCACCACCCTCAGATTCCTCCTCCTCTGCAAAGAGTCTTAGCAACTGCTCCTGTTTGGACAGCACTAATAGCTCTTCTGCCCTGACTCCATCCCCAAGAGCACATCCGGGGAAAAGGCTCTGCCTCTGAGACCCTTGGTGGTGACATGCCACTGCAGCTGGGCACTGCTAGTCAGGAGTGGGCCAGCAGGTCAGGCTCGTCCCAAAGGAACAGGGACCTGTGGGACTAGAGGGTGGACTTCTTTGCCCCATGTCGAGCACCCTTGGCCCGTTCTCAGCCTTCATAGCATAGGAGTGCTGATAATTTGAAGAGAGGGCGAGTCTTCAGCTGAGGAATCCACTGGCTTTGCCCCTCTGCCTGGCTGTAGCAGAGGAACAGGTGGTGTGGGTTGAAGCCTTGGGACAGGTGCAGAAAAATCCGACTCAGGAGGGAGTGTGCGAGTCCTCAACCAAGGAATCCAGTGGATTTGCCCCTCTGCCAGTATTCCAAATCCTTCTATCTCTGCCTCTTAACAGTCTTCTACTTCCTCTCTGCCTAACTACCTGCTAATAAGTGAAAGCAGCTGGGTGTGAGCTGGGGATTTGTATCCTTTCTGCTTCCATAGAGCAGAATGGGATCTCTCTTGTTGGCAACCAGAGCTGCCTATCCAAATTTGGAGAACTAAGATTGGTGTTTCCAGAGGTGCAGAAATCCATCTCCCCCCCCCCCCCCCACACACACACCTTAACAATTGATTCATTGGCACCAGCATGCCTGGCCCACATACCACTCCCATGAACCATACGAACCTCCCTGAAAAACACTATGGTTTGTGGAAGAACTGACTGCAAGAACCAAGGCTTGCAAACCATAAACTGGGTCCAGTTCATGACCCATCCCTACCTCCCTTGTCTTCTTGGTCTCTCAAGTATTTTTCAGGAGTGTATGTACAGAACTATAGTGGACTTTTAATGAACTTGCTTTATTCTTTTTTATGAACTTGTTCCATGCTTTAGGTTGCAACCCAGTGTTTAATTCTGTATGCCTTAAAAAGTGGTAATGGCTTGCTTAAATCCGTGCAGTTTACAATCAGTACTTTTCACTAAATTAACACACCTCTGGGGAGAGGGCAGTAACAGTTCATTGTACTGCTTGAGCACTTCCAGAATCTTCTTAAATGGTAAAACCTTCCAATTTTCTACATAGTTTAAAACTTGTTTTAATATTCTAGGTAGAAGAAGGCATCCTGAAACTCAGAAATGCTGGTACTGAACAGGATTTAGGAATACAGTACAAAGCTCTTAAACCAGAGGTGGATAAACTTAATATAATGGCAGGCAAGAGGCAACAGGTATGGTACAAATTTTACATTTTTTCAAACTGGCTCATGTTTGGACAGAATCCATGTTGGTCAATATTATAAAATGGAAGCTATTGATAAACCTGGCAGTTTATCATCATGTCTTAAAGGCCATCTAAAAGGTAATCTATATGGATAGCACAAATTAACTATAGAAAACATGTGGGCAAATTGCGCATTAGTGAATAATAAGTCTGGGAATTTTGGAAACCAGAAAAAATTACGTGTGCAAAGTTACCAAATATAATGTAAATCTATACTGAAAATTAAAGATTTAATATTAAAGAAATTATAACATTTAAACATTGGAGGAGTATTTTTACATTCAATTAATAATGCACTTCTAGTCCACTTTACAGTTGGTTTTTATTGTGTGAAACAGCAAAATCCACTTGGAGATGGCTAAAGCGGATTGAAAGTGTATTATTCAGCATGTGCGATTCTACTTCTGTGAGGGAAATAATGCAACAAAGTATACAGGCTTTGGGGGCAGTCTGCCAAACAGTGGGTTGATTCTTTGTTACTGTTACCAATGGAGTGATTTCTGAGGTTTTCAGTGATTATATGGGAGGATTGTTGCAATTTGTGGATAGTTTAACCACTTTTACTAGCCTTTAGCTTAGAATGGGTGACATGAGGGCGGGAGACATGAGCCCTGCATGTATGACCCCTTCACACATTGACTGAGCATGTGGAGGGAGAAACTGGGGAGGAGCATGCTGTCCCAACCTCCACATGATCTCCAGGTTGTGAGCATGGTATCTGTTTGCAGAGGCAGTGGCCATGTGAACTCTCCCTCCCCTGTGATTGGCAAGATTCCAAATTCAGCATCCCCATCACAGGAAAGAAGCGTTCATGTGGATGCTATCTGTGCATATAAATGCCATTCTCACAAGCCAACAGGCCAGAATGGGGCCAATATGTTTCTGCATGCAATATGATTCTTCGCATTCAGTCAATATGAGGAGGGGATTATGCACAGAGCTATAGTGAACTTTAATTGGTTGAAGTCCGTAGTAGAAGAAAATAAAAAGCTACCCTCAGACTTACCAGAGTGATAATTATTATCTTGGATCCTGCAATGCTGAAACATAAACAGACATGGTGCAGTTTTGCCTACCTTCTAGGAATGCAAGTGCAGATACAGTAAGTTGGTTTAGCACAAACAGGTACTGTGGTCTGCCTTGTACTTCCTCTTGTGCAAGAGCTCTAGCGCAAGCAGAAATTTTGTACTGGATTCGGCCCGTAGCGTGCAACAAAAAGAGCTAAAAAGACAGCTGAGGAAAAGCTGTCTGAAGAATGAAGCCTTTGGTCAGCATAGGAAAACAGACACTGGAGAAAGTGGAGCCCTGAAGTAAGCTCAGGTGCACTATATATGCCAGGGGTGGCCAACGGTAGCTCTCCAGATGTTTTTTTGCCTACAACTCCCATCAGCCCCAGCCATCAGCCATGCTGGCGATCTACCGTTGGCCACCCCTGATACATGCTCTTTCCAAAATCCAAATCCAAAAATGTTGATTTTCTTAAAGTACACATCTCTAGAGCCTAATTTCTGCTCTTCTCAACAGAAGACTAAGCCTGTGCCACCACTGTTGCTCCCTCCAGCATCATTTTCCCTAACTGTACTTCATTGATTAGTCTAATGTGTTTGTTGCAGAGATTGTAGTGTGTTGGTGCCGAGAACTTGCATAAAGGAGCAGTTTGAGATATTGTCACCTGACTCTTAGAAGTTCTTAGTAAAACTAATGAGGCTGTGCTCGTTTATTTTTCTCTTTTGATGTTCTATGCTTTTGGTACTGAAAGCTGAGCATCCAGGCCTCTGTGGCTTCAACTTGGCTGCTTTGGAGACTATGTAGAACTTTGTAACTTCTGTTGAATGCTAGACCTCTAAAAAGTAGCAAAATGCAGTGTTCAGTTGTGTGGGAGTCTAAACCTTTATTTCACTAGGCAAAATACTTTTATTTGAATATATTCCCTGCAGGAATTAAAAGACATAGGTCATCGTGATCAGATGGCTGCAGCCAGAGGAATTCTTCAGAAAAACATTCCTATACTGTACACCGCTTCTCAAGCATGCCTGCAACATCCTGATGTGGCTGCTTATAAAGCCAACAGGGACTTGATTTATAAACAATTGCAGCAAGCAGTGACAGGAATCTCTAATGCAGCCCAAGCAACGGCTTCTGAGGACTCAGTTCAGCAGCACAGCGGTGGGGGAGAGTTGGCTTATGCACTTAACAACTTTGATGTAAGTACTGAATTTAACAAGAAAAAATGTGCATAGTATAAAGGGCAGCTGCCTTGACCTGTATAGCCCAGGAAGCCCTGGCTTGTATTTGGATGGGAGGCCTCCATCCAGGGTTGTGATGCTGATTCAGGCAATGGCAAGCCACCTTTGAATGTTTTTTGCCATGAAAACCCTATAGGGTCACTGTAAGTCAGCTGTGACTATACCACACACATAAGAGAGGGGGAGAGCTATAAACAGTGTACCTAATACTGATGAGAGCAGTTTCGTGTAGTGGGTAAGAGCAGAGGCTGTAATCTGGAGAACTGAGTTTGATTCCCTACTCCTCTACATGCAGCTGCTGGGTGACCTTGGGTTAGTCACAGTTCTCTCAGAGCTGTTCTCTCAGAGCTCTTTCAGCCCCACCTATCTCACAGGGTATCTGTTGTGGGAAGAGGAAGGGAAGGAGATTGTAAGCCACTCTGAGTGAAGGGCAGGGAATAAATCCAGTCTCCTCCTCCTCTTCTAATGCAGGGTGGTTCAGACATCTGCAGATCCCTTTGAAACTTGTGAGCCAGCTCTTTATTTATGATGTCAAGATGTCTCTGAGTTTCCATTTGAAAAGATGCTCCTTTTAAACACAATTTATTGAAATACAGATTAAAGCATCCATATTTATAAATGGAGGGACTCATCTTTTGCTTTAGGCAAGGCATGTCCCTTGTCTTGGAAGACTGCACTTGTTATATTCATGGAAGTGTGTCAGATGAGGGGGCCTGTACAAAGCATAGCAGTTTTATTAGAATCACGGAAGGCACCATATAGGCTATCTAATACAAGTCCTTGCTTAATGCAGGATCGGCATTTTCCAAAAGGGCCTATGACCAAAGATTCCATGTACACCAAACAGCTTGTGAATAGCCACTCTTGGGCCTCAATTCTGTAAGCATATTTTCTTTTCCCCTTGTCATACCTCTGTGCTGCTTTCCCATAGGCCTCTGCTGCCTTCTAGAATTTCTTCAAGACTTCCAGATTTCTTTCAGTGTAGTTTCCAAGGTCCACTCTCTTTCCTGTTCTCAAGGTTCATGATGAGTGCACCTTTGTCAGATTGCAGCATCAGATTCCCTGTCCATTTTCTGAACCTGAAGAAAGCAGGGGTTCTTTCTGATACTGAGCCAAACTTCAGCAGTTGGAAAACAATAACAATTTCTTTCTGGCTTTTCCCTATAACTCAACCCCTCCTTCCCAGCTTAGGAAGTCAGAAGCTTACATCCCTCCCCAGTGCAGTCATGGGTTATCAAACAAGGCCTCTCCTCTTCCTATGAAAGTGCAGATTTGGGCCAGATATTAAGGCAGGCCAAAATCTCAGGATGCTTGTCTACTCACCTTCATAACCTGCCTAAGACTTTTCCTGCTTCGGTACAGATTCCTACAGTAGCCCACAGTGTTGTGAGATTTTCCTCCAGCATCATTCCCTGATAATTTCCTCCTTCGTCCTGTTTCTTGTGCTTTCAGTCCTTCAGGCATTTGCTGCCACCACCCATTCTTTCCAGAAATCAGTACTAGAATATTGCTGCCAGCCTACATGGTGCTTTAACAGTAACAGAAGGGAAGGAAAAGACAGGTTCCTACCTTGAGGCTGAACAAGTTCTTTTTTAATCTGCTGTTCAGTCCTATTACTTAACCTAGTCTTGGTCTCTTCACTTCCATACTCAATATTTTCTACTTACATACTGTCTTTGTCTTTTTTCCCCCTTCCTCCTGCCACCCTTCCAACCTCCAAACTTCAGGTAGGGGAGGTAGATGAACCTATTAAACAAGGTAGCAGCATCTGAGCCAAATTGTAATCTGCCTTAATTTTTTTACTACATTAAGAACATGAACTATAGTATGCAACTTTAGCACAAAGTTGTGCTTCAGTAGATTTATGAAATTTGAAGGTATAAATGCCTTCATTTGTACTCTTTTTCAGGTTTAATGACTCCCTCAGAATTGTGATGGTATTATTTCTTCTGAATTCTTTGTTTCTACTGAATCTGCCTTTTAAGTAATCTGTGGTCTCTGTTAAACCACGTGTTTCAATTTACCTCTATGTTCTGATCCAATAGAATATCCTGGACCTTGACATATAGAGAACTGAATGATTCAAGAATCTGGACAGGTTGGCAAGATTTATATTGGCTTAGTTGGTGAGGAAAAATATCTGGTCAATCTTTCAGAGTTCATAATAGCACAAGCTGAGGCACTGGAGATAGGCCTCCAGCACAGATAACAAAGGCTTTTCAAATTTTGAGAGAGCGATAAACTTTGTGGTATGGCTAAATGCTGAGGGCACAAAGAGAAATAAATGGGCAGATGATTAGCACCCATATAACCGCCAACTTTAAGTTGATTGAAATAGCAAAGGTGTTCCATTGAAACAATAACATAGTCGGTTAAGCTTTCTCCCTTTGGCCCCAACCAATGCATTCATTTGTATAGGAGAAGTTCCAGATATAACCAGCATTTGTCATGGAACTGCAACTGGTGTGCTATAAAATACCCAAATATATCATCATCATTGGGGAGAGGCTCGGCTAGAAAAAAAATACTTTGGAAATAGAGACCATCAATGTGGTAGCAAATAAAAAGAAGGGTTTGTTTACCTGAATATAGAAACAGTATTGCAGGGGTGTCAAATTCATTTGTTATGAGGACCGGATCTGATATAAATGAGACCTTGTTGGGCCAGACCATGTCAGGCCAGGACATATGTATACCTATTTAAGATTAGGTAGCAGAGATATAAACGTTATAAAGAACACAAGCACAATTTTTTTTAAAAAAATCTTATAACATGCTTAAAACGTTACCACTTGTTGGTATTAAGGGTGCTTCTTTGTATCTCTCCCAGGGATACTGGGCAAAGGAAGCTCTGGCTATTTCCTTCCCCTTTCCCCTCCCTTCCTCGGGGACCAGGAGGAGGAAGGAAGACAGGCGTGGAAAAACAAGCTCTGCCTTCCCCCCCTTCTCCCGAAGGGAGGAACCTCAGGCAATGGAGAAAATAGAGGTTTTGCTCTGTAGCTCTTGTGCAATTGAGCAAGCCTTGCAAAGCAAGCTGTTATGCAGAAGGAAGCAAGAAATAGGGAGAAGGAAGCAGATGACAGGCAGTTGCTCGGGGGCTTGATAGGAGCACTCTGGGAGCCTGATTTGGCCCCCAGGCCTCATGTTTGTCACTCCTGGTATACAGGCTGCAACATATTTCTGTTTCTATATAAGCATTTTAGAAGAGAAGCTTACTTAGCAATTAATTTGGATGTTTGGTTGAATGCTGGCCTCTTCAGTATTACACCCTTATTCTACAGTTACTTGGAAATAAATCCTGTTGAACTCAGTGGGGCTTACTTCTGACTAATCAAGTATAGAATTAGGTCACAGACACCACACTGATCAGATTAGTGATCGTAAATACATATTGAGGTGGAGAATAATAAATGTATCTCCAAATTGAAAGATACACGGCTTTTTATTTTAATGAACTTTCATTCAGAGCTTGTTGGGCTCCATCTCATATTTGTGTTTGTTCCATGTATGCTTCAGACACCTCCTGACTATTCTCCTGGACAAATACCCATATTTGAAGTTTGAACATTGGACTTAAGAATGTTTATTTAGTAATCCAATTGAAGGCAGTGATGCTGTGATTGCTAGCATATTGCTTGAATACTGGATCTAAAATTTGCAGTGGTGTGATTTGGCTGTTAGTGGTTTTTAACACTCTTTAAACATTTCACTTTTATCTGATAGACTATTTTGCAAGATTCCCCCATCCCCAAGTTCTTCAAGGTTTTACAGGATTTCAGAATGCTTATTTAGAACTCAAAAGGATGTCATGTAGTTGGAAATGCTATATACACTCCTTGAGGGGGGTAGAAGGTGAATGAACTAAACTCAACAAATTGTGTTGACAGTCCTATTTGCTTCTTCCAGGGAAACTGCAGAAGGTTCTTGTCCCCATATAAAACATTTTCCCCAACCAATTTACTTTCTAATAGAATCACAGAATTAAAGAGTTGGAAGGGACCTCCAGGTTCATCTAGTCCAACCCCTTTCACAATGCAGGAAATTCACAAATGCCTCCCCCTAAGTTCACAGAATCAGCATTGCTGTCAAATGGCCATCTAGCCTCTGTTTAAAAATCTCCAAAAGAGAACTCACCACCTCCTGAGGAAGCTTATTCCATTGAGGAACTGTCAGGAAGTTCTTCCTAATGTTTAGCCAAAAACTCTTTTGATTCAGCTTCAACCCATTGGTTCTCAATAGAGAAACTACTTCATTTTCCCAGCATTCTGTTGGCAATTATTTTGAATAATCTACGGCATCATAACAGTTTCATTGCTAGAGCAGGTTTGCTGTAGACAGCTAACTGCCTATTCTTGGCTTGTGCCCAAAGTAGTGAGAAGGCCATCAATTAGCTGAAGTGTTGACGTAAGTTGTATGAGTTCTGGCCCCAATTTCTTCCTTCTCTAATCAGATTTGTGTTACTTATTTCTGTTTTCTATAGTATTCTGAAGCTTTTTCATCTTCCTTTCCCTATGTCCTTGATACTTTTCCCCTTTATTACCTCCTTCACCATTAAAACTTATTTTTGAAAGAGTTGGGTTTTAGCTTGTTAAGAGAACTCCCTGGAAAACCTATTTATTATCCATTCTCCAAGGAGTTCAAGGCAACACGTGGGCCCTTCTTTCAGTCTTATCCTGAGAACAACAGCATGAGGTAGGTTAGCCTGACTGGTCCCAGATCAGCTAGCAAACTTCATGGCAGAGCACAGATTTGAACATAAGTCCTTCCCAGCTGTCATCCAGCATTCCAGCCACATTGGCTGTCCACTGTAAGTTTTCCATAACTGTGCTCACATTGGCATGCCTGCTCCACAATCATTCCTGATCTTTTTTTCCCCTGTTTGGTATAGATGGCAATCAGTGGTCTGTATCCAGGGCTGCCAGTTTTTCCAAGCCTGGTTCAAGGAATTGCTTTTGAAGTTTTTAAATGGTCAGGCATATCTGTAGTACTATTTTACACTACAAAGCATTACATCATGAACCTATCACGTGTAAATTGAATCGGCCATGAAATTCTACTGGAGAAGCCTTGATGTGGGCCATTTTCTCCTTAGATCTTCTGTAAGCTCTAGGTAGGGCTTCTCAGTGGCTCTGCATCTGTAGAGCAACCTCCCTAAGAAGGCTGGCTCTTTGCTTGATTTTACTTGTGGCAATAAGGCCAGTATTCAGATGCCACCTTAGCACCCCTTTTGGGATCACATGAATGTGTGTCTGCCTGATGATTTACTATTATTACAACACCACTGTAGTTTTATTGTAAATATCCTTGAGTATTTCACGTCAGAAAGAGTAAGGAGTTTTATAAATAAATGAGATTATTATCCTGGGCTTGTTTCCCCTGAGACTTTGCACTTCAGAACTCTCAAAATGCCTCCTTCCCTGCATGCATGCATGTAAGCTGTGCTGGCTGCTAGGCATTTTGAATTGGCAGCACTGAAAAGCTTGTTTGGTTAACGCTGTGCAATGGAAATAGGCAGATAGCCTTGAGAAAAACAGTGGGATTGGCTGGTGATGCTGCAAAGGCTACTGATTTGGGCTGCTTCAGAGAAGTTATTGGGTTGATTGGAGGGGCAAGGATGTCTAGGGAGTGCTTTTGAAGGTAAAAAGGTCAGAGTTTATCTTCCCCTTTTGTATTTCGAATGAGATCTCCCCTGCATGAATTGGCATGCTAGTTGAGGATGGGACACAGCAGAATGTTGGCTGGAATGAAGGTGTGTGAACTGTTGAAATAGTTGCAAGGCTTTACTGTTAGTGTGAATAGAATACATACATATGCATGTGAGGCTGTGTGATACCAGCCCACTTTTGCAGACTTATTGTTCAACAGCTTCTCTAAAAGAAAGTCAAGTACAGCTGCATTTTTAGCTAAACCTGTACTATTAACAAGACATTCCTAAAATATTTCTTGCATTAACAAACCATCTCTCTCATGACTGAAACCTCATGGAGCCATATTATATTTTTTAAAAAGGGGAATTAATCACTGAGGCATTTTTAATTTGGTATAACTGGTTATGATCCATACTCATGCAAAATGCTGATATGCTTGAAGGATTTTTGTTTGTGGTATAACATTCTAAATATGGGTGACTAGAACCCTCTACAGTTGGAATCTCTTATATGCAAAATAGTTGTGTCTATTCAGACTCTATTATTGCAGTGGGCTTCACTGGATTAATTAGATGAAACTGAATAATTCTGGATATGATTTAATGTAACTATGACAATGTTGTGTTTGTCAAAGGATGGCTGTTACAACTGTTAACATTTCTTGGAAATTCTATGATAACGTTCATCACACTGGTCCATAGTAGTGAGTCTGTTATTAAAAGTTGAAAACCCTTTCTTTTTACCAGAAACAAATTATTGTGGATCCTTTGAACTTCAGTGAGGAGCGTTTTAGGCCTTCCCTGGAAGAGCGCCTGGAGAGCATCATTAGTGGTGCAGCCCTGATGGCTGATTCGTCTTGCACACGTGATGACCGACGGGAGCGCATAGTTGCAGAGTGTAATGCTGTGCGACAAGCCTTGCAAGATCTCCTTTCAGAATACATGGGAAATGTGAGTAACCAAAGTGTATGCACGTGGTTTTTAAATTAAGTTTTAATGTGTACGTCTTTGGGGTTTCAAGAGAAGCAGTGAAACAGTATGGCTTGAGTTTAAATACAGGATCCCTACAAATATAAATGAAACAAGTGGGAACTTGTGATAATTGTAGAGGAGGGATCACTGCTCCCTCTTAGCTGCAGCTTCCCCCTCTTCCACACCATTTCTGGAAACCACTGTAGCTACCCCCCCCCCCCCGCAATCACCTCCACTGCCTGTATTTCCAGCTCCTCTCCCATCTCTTACAGTGCTGCTTGGCCTGCCCCTTTGCCTTCAGTCACAGCAAACAGTGTGGTTCCCAGCCTTTTTGTGTGTGGGGCGAGGGGAAATTTAAACCCCTATATGTCTTAAAATTTTCAGATTTTTCTACCAACATGAGGTAAGTGTGTAAGTGTGACCCTGATTCACAGATTTAGAGATCTGTGGATTGGGGCCATGCTTGAGAAAGAGATATATAGTGAATTAATCCAGCACCATCTTGTGCTTCCTTTTGGCTGTGTTAATTTTAAAAACACACACTAATATTTAAGTTATTGTAGATCATTTGACTTAAGGGTGTGGGTATGTCAATGGGTAGAATGGATTTTTATACTAAAGATATATCTGGGTGGCTTTATTTTGTTGCCTAAATTGCCCTTAAATTTAGAAAAGTTCTGTCCAAATCTTCACTGGGGCTTGGGATCATGATTGCTGTTCCCTTTTTTAAGTTACAGCATTTCCCTTCTCATCAGTCTTCTTTTCTTCTTGGTTAAGCCTGCTGCTTTAAGGTTCATATGGCTTGGTTTCCAAACTTTAGTCTAAACGTTGTAGCCTATACTTTCTATTGGATGTGGCCAAACTTTAACAGGCAGAAACAGAGAAAATAAATCAATGCGTCAACAATCCTTGCCATGCAAAAGTTTTTATTATACAACTTAAATTGATGCATTTTCTATTGAAAAATTGCATTTGGAGTTTCATAACTGCCTGTTAGCTAATGTCTTCTGTAGAAGCTCTGCACTGCCACCTTCATAGGTAAAGTGGGTGGTAGCCAGAGAGAGTGCCTGACTTCGGCTCCTTTCCTACATCAGTTTGATTGGTGCCAAGTGTAAGACACTAGATGAATTTCCCCCATCATGTTCTCTTGAGTTGTGGTCCCCCCAGCACTACTACTAATTACTGGCTCTTTTATTCCTTGACTTGTTTTACTGTGTATTCTCTCCTTTGCTTTGGTGATTTGAGATACTGTTTTATTAAACAGTGTACTACCTGTTGCTCTTAATTATATTCATTGTTTTGTTATTTTCCCCCCTTTGTTGTTGTGATAAACATCAAAGTTATGGAAGTGCTATTGTTGGGTCAAATAACTGCAGCCATGAAAATGGAAAGTTTAAATCAGGGGTGGGGAACCTTTTTTTCTGCCAAGGGCCATTTAGATATTTATAACGTCATTCGTGGACCATACAAAATAATCAACTTCAAAAACAGTTCTCTGCTGAGGGAGAAAGAATTTGGGCTGGCAAAATTAATGCAAATAATTGTTTTTCAATTTGAAGTAATGTGGGGAAAGCCTAATTTGACACACACACACACCCGGCTCGCCTAGGTCCAGGGCTTTTTTTAATAGAAAAAACCCAGCAGGAACTCATTAGCATATTAGGCCACACCATTTGGGATAATAAAGTGCAAATTGAACTGGTGGTAGCTGGCTCCAAGAAAGAAATGGGGGGAGAAATGGAAAGAAGGAAATAAATGGGGAAAGAAAAGTAATAAAGGAAAATAAAGAAAGTGGGGAAGAAAGAGGAATAAAGGGAAATAAAGAAAGGGAAATTAAGGGAAACAAAGAAATGGGAGGAAGAAATAGAAAGAAAGGAAAATAAAGAAATGAAGGGAAACTTACCTGAGTTGTGACAGTGACTTTTCCAGACCCCAAAGCAGTCGTGGCTGGCTGCCCAGCCAGGCCCCAGGGAGGCAGCTGTGCAGCAAGGCTGGGCCCTGGGATCCCTGCCGGGCCCCGGGGAGGCCACTGCACAGCGCAGCTGGATCCCATGATCCTCACTGGCCAGCCAGGCCTCAGGGAGGCTGCCATGTGGCTCGGCTCAGTAATCCCCGAGGGCCAGACCAAGCGATCTCGGCCCTCGGGATAGATGTTACCCACCCTTGGTTTAAATCATGTGCAAAGACTTCCAGATTCCATCACTGTGTAACTGCTGTTCTGCATGACACAAAGGATTGAGAATTGCTCTAAAGTGCAATGACAATCGAGCAGTAGAATGTCAACAGTATATATAATACTGTGACTTTTTTGTGATATGAAGAGGTTTGCTTGTGTCTATGAAAGACAAGAATTCTGACTGAATTAAGCAACTGATTGTCAGCATTCTTGGGAGACTGGATATCTGAAATGTTTTGTAGGAAGGT
Source organism: Heteronotia binoei (assembly GCF_032191835.1). Classification (NCBI taxonomy): domain Eukaryota; kingdom Metazoa; phylum Chordata; class Lepidosauria; order Squamata; family Gekkonidae; genus Heteronotia; species Heteronotia binoei. The sequence continues at coordinate 31,292,311 of NC_083223.1, forward strand.
TGACCTATAAAACTGTCCTGATTAACAAGAAGCATCCTATATAAAATCCCACAAGTGGGTGGGAAGACCATGTTTGAAATAAAATTTGATCTTTTAGGTTAAAAACAGTTATCTAACAGGAAGGGGAGAACTAGTGTCTTCTACACCTGTGGTCTTTGTGGATTGGGACTCCACTAAACTGCAAGCACATGACAGGAAGAATGAGAGCCAGTTTCATGAAATTACTGGTGCCAAAGGCTATAACCATGGGCAGCCTGGGTAGGGAGCTGAAGCCATGCTCTACAAAACATACCATACTGAGGAATAAATCAAGAGACAGAGCCTCAGAAGAATTATGTGCAACCACCGAGTGATCTTGCCTCACCATCCTGATCTCAACATACAAAGAGGTGAGAGGCATGGCTTGTCCTCCATACACACAAACTGACAGTAGAGCCTCCCAAAAGGTAGCAAAACAATAATGGTGTTTTAGGGATGTGCAATCCAGAGGGTTGGACTCCATGACCCACCAAAGGTCCTAACTCATGTTTCTTGCTTCTCTACTATCATTATAAGAAAAGGAACTAATGTATTAAAAGAAATAGCTACTGCTGTGAAAATTTGGTCTTATGACCAGGGGAAAGAGGATAAGAAAATGCAAGAAGCCTTAATAGTGGATTGCAGAACAACAGATGTAAGTTCAGTTGATGACTGTGCCACTGCTCTGGTTTACTTTGTTGCTATTTACAGTATGAGAAGGTTGCTAAATGGCTGGTCAGATGGTGCTGCAGCCCCTGAGAGAGCAGTTGGCTCAAAAGATTGCTGTAGCTTCTTGCAGCTGGTGATCTGCAATTGGTCTGCACAGTGTTTATTTCATCCCAAAGAAAGTGTTTGTAATAAAGTGGCTCTCTTGAGTAGTTGTCTAGAAATATTCTGCATTAGGAACTCAAGCAGCAGTTCAGCGTCTTTCTTTTTTCAAGTGGGAATTAAGATCTGCTTTCCACAATGTGTGGGATGAGGCTTTGGAAATCATAAGAATAAAACAGTGGCCCGTCATGAGAGGTGATTCATGACTGTGTTGGAATGGCTAGTGGCAGGAGAGAACTCAAAGAAGGGAAAAGGCTACAAATTATAAATGGTTGAGGGAACTGGAGGAATGGGGGTAGAAACATGAAGATGTAGAGGATTACCAAATCAGTGTTAAGTACTGTGTCTGTGGGATATACCAATAGTAAAAAGCCTTGTGCTTGCACTCCTGTAAGGCTGTAGTCCAATAGTACCTTAAAGACTTAACATTTGCGGCTCTTTTTCAGGGTATGAGCTTTTGTACTCCTTTTTTCATGAAAACTCATACCCTGCTACAAATTTTGCTAGTCTTAACGGTGCTACTGGACTCCTATTCTTTTGTACTATTACAGACAGACTAACACAACTGCTTCCCGTCTTGATCTATTTCCTGTAAGGCAGGTAAACATTATTTTTAAAGTAGAGGAACTGAAATTTGGAGTTGTGTTGTACACCGTAGTAATTTCAAGGTAAAAGTCAGCTAAATCTACAAATCCCAAGTGCAGCTTTCTTATGTCTATAACTCCTTATGGAAGAGTTATGGGAGGTACGGAAGAGCACAGAAGCAAAATTGGCATATAGGCAATCACTAAGTTTGAATAAAAAAGAAAAAGGTGAAGTTTAATGGTATTCCATCCCTAAATATGAAGGCTGGCAAGATGTTTTATATTCCTACTCTTAGGCATAGGAACTTCATAATCAACCAGTTGCTCCCTGTTCGATTAGCTTGTTGGGTATTTGCAGACAGTAAAAATTTTAATTTAAAGCACAGACATGATAGGTCAACATGCTTATTTATAAATAGTTAAATGTAATGAAGATCCAGGGGAGGGGGAGAAGCTGTGTTAAATGGGTAGACCAATTTATTTCCATGACTCGAGTCAAAAATACTGGTCAAAATTCCCACCTATGCTACTTTGGCATAGGGGTCAAAGTGACCCCACATCACAGTGAAAAACAGTGGAAACCTGATAACTCTGTCATGGCATTAGCTACTAAGAAAAAAAATCAGGCCTCAAGAGTAGCTTTCTTCAGAAATGCAGGGCAAAGGAGAGTAAAATTGGGGTCAAAAATACCCCTCATGGAAAACATCAAAATCGCACAAAAACTTACTTGGGGTCAAATTGACCATACCATTTTTAAAGCAGAAGACACAATTGGGAATCTGTAAAACTTTATTTTTTATCATTCTTTGCTTTTCTACTCGGATCCATTTGATAAATTGAACATCTGTTTTCAGCATACTTCACCACTGAGAATTTACTTGAATTATATCATGAGAGCTGGGCCACTGTACAGTCTCGCACTTTTTAAGAATTGATGGTATACTTAAACCCAGAGTCCTAAATCATGACTTCCTCCATGAGAAGTAAATAATAATAAATAATAAAAATAGATATATATAATAAAAATAGGTATGAAAAATAATGCAGTTTAAAAACATCAGAAATGTCAATATAACTCATTAAAACATTCTAGACTTTTTTCCATTGAGCCACTCTTCATGTTGTCCTGAGGCAGTGTAAATTTATAGCATGACATTTTTAAAAATGTGTTTCAAAATGTTTCTTATGGTAAAATAAAAGTATAGCAATATGTAGAGGAAAGGCAGCTGAATATTCTAATCCAGTGGTTTTTGACCAGCTGGGCACCTGACAATGTATGCCATAACCCCTGCCTTTTGCCATTGCTTCCTACATGCATATTCCCTCTGCTTCACAGTCCTTTCATCATTGCCTGACTCATAGTCTTGCAAGATGAAAAGCTTACCTGCCATCTGTGTCATATAACAGCTTGAGGAGGATGTTTGGAAGGCTTACTTGCCCAGAAGGAATTGTTGCTCATGATTGGCTTTTAGTGAATTGTAATGCTGCATGAATATAAGAGGTAAGAAGTTTTCCCTTAAAAAGTTAATGGAAGTCTTCCTCAAATGATAAAAGAGCACACATTCCTTGGCAGCTAATGCAGTTAGAGAGCAAACTTAAGGAGAAACTTGATAGAAATTAATAAGTAGGCCAGTCAGCCTAAAGGGCAGGAAGCCAGTTAGATGATATTTATTGAAGAGGTACTGAAAGAAAAGAGTTGAAATAGCACTTGTTGGGTGGGGATGCTTTGATAAACCACATCAGGTAGAGGTAATGGTAGAAGATGAAGCTTTAGAAGTAAATTTCTAAAAGGAACAAATCAGTTTATAGTTGGATGGAAATGTGACATACAAATGCTTTTAAATAAAATAATAAAACGTGAAATTGTATCTTAACTGTGAAGTATTGCTTAGCTTCTTGACATGCGGTGAGGCAGGCCACTAGCAAACAGTTTTAAAACTGAATTGTGGGGAGGTGGAGAGCTTCAGGAAATAACTGAGATGTGTAATTACGATCTTGGATTAAGGGGTAGAAAACACTACTGAGGCTAGAATTGTCAAATGCACTTATAGATGTTGCTGAGGAAGAACCAGCAGGCTTTCATAAAAGTCTGTAGCACAATTTCATTCCCAAGTACATAAAAGGCAATTGTTAAACTAGTTTCAAAAAGATTTCACCACAGTTTCTCACCAAACGAAGTTGGCATTTGTGGTATAAGAGAATAGACACTTATTATGGGACAATAACTAAACGGGAAGTGCAGGTTCCATGAAATAGCCTAGTTAGTCTGCTGTAGCTGTCAGAACTTGTAACTTTTATATATGATGTTAGCCACACTGACTCCATGTTGTAATCCAATACTAACACATGATGCTTTGCCTCTGTAACTAACACAAACTGCTCTGCATTTCAAACACCCTGTGATCACTGGAGGGTGACAGATAACCCCTGGTCAACATCTGCAGGTGGCCCTTTGAAGCCAGGCCGAGCAGGCCCTCTCAGCGGGACTGCATCCTCCCTTCTGATAACGAATCCTGAGAACGAGACACTTGTCTGTAAACCGTGTGAAAGATCGTTTTATTGTTGCTGTCTTGACCACATAAAATGTAACTAGATGCCAGGCCCAGGCATCAGTGTTATCTTGAAGCTTCAGCACTGTAGTTCTCGAATAAATGCCTACACTTTGTAACAAGTTTTGGGTCTTGTTTGACGTTCTGCCAGTTCTGACTATATAACACTGCCGGCGGGCCCCGTCGCTGCAGCACTCCCGGCCCCGGGCCCCGCCGCCCCGGCACCAGCGGGGCCGCCACCAGCCGCGCCCGGAGGTCCGGGGGGAGGCGACGGTGGGGGAGCCAGGGAGCTGAAGATCACCTTCGACGGGGACGAGGTGGAATACTTCACCATCCAGTGCAACAGCTTTTTTACGCACTGGGGAGCGAGCTACCCCACGGAGGCGAGCCGCGTGGACCACATCGCCTCAAAGCTGAAGGGGCCGCAAGGAAGTGGTACGTGGGGCTATACACCGGGCGCAAGCCCGAGCTGGCCACGGTGGCCGACTTCCTCCAGGCGATGCTACGGCAGTACGGGGACCCCCTCCGAGAGGAGAAGGCCATCGAAGCCCTCCAGAGGATCGAACAGGGGAACCGCACTACCCGCGAGTATGCCACCGAATTCATGGGCCATTGTGCGGCGGCGAGAGGATGGAGCGAAGTCATGAAGTACACAGCCTTCAAGAACGGGCTCAACACAAACATCCTCGACAGGTGCTATCACCAGGGGCGACCCGACACCTTGGTCGGCTGGATGCAACTGGCCGGGGAGGTGGAGACCAACCTGCAGCACGTCGGGATGCACCGCCAGCAGCAACTGGGGAAGAAAGGGGGGAAGCCAGCCCAAGCCACCGGCAAACCCGAGGGGAAACGGTCCCCAACCACCTCCACTCCCGTGACGGCCAGCAGGAAATGCTTCAGGTGCGGAGACCCGGGGCATATCGCTGCCAACTGCCCCGTGAAGCCCCCGCCAACCCCCACCCCGTCCAAGCCGTTCGCGGGCACCCCGAAGAAGGGAGGAGGCCGCACCAAGGAGCCCAGTCGGGGCGCCGTCGCCGCTTCCATGGCGATTGACGAGGAATTTGCCACCGTTGCTGAGTCGAGCGAGGAGTCGTGGGACCAAGAGTCGGCAGAAAACGACAACAACCTGCTTTAATCGGTGCCGCAAAGCAGGTCCGGGAGACACCAGCACCAATGACGGTGAGAGTTACCGGGGAACTTTTATTCATGGCAGTGACAATGTTGAACCCCAGCCTAAAGCGCTTCATGCACGCCCAAGCCCTAATAGACTCTGGGTGCACCAGGGACATCATCACCCCGCGACTAGTAGAGGCCCTCAGCCTAACCCGGTCCCCCCTGCCCCATCCGATCCTATTCGAACAGATGGACGGGTCGGTGATGAAAGGGGAACCGTGCACCCACGAGACCCAAGCGGTTCCGTTAGGGACGGAGGACCACTGGGGGATAGAAACATTCGTGATAGCCCCTTCCTCCTCCTTCGACATAGTGGTGGGGGCGGGGTGGCTAGCGCGGCACCAGCCGGACATACGATGGGAAGAGCAGATTGTGCGCTTCCCCGACTGGCGGTGTGAGCACCACCACTGGCGGCCCGAATGGGGACCCAAGGCACCGCCTCGAAACGAGAGGCTCTGCCTTACGATAGAGGAGGTGGGATCGATCCCGGCGGAGTACAGGGATCTGAGAAAGGCCTTTAGCGAGCAAGAGGCGGATGAACTCCCCCCGCACCGTCCCACTGACTGCGCCATCGAACTAATACCAGGGCAAGAACTACCAAAAGCCAAACTGTACTCTATGGGTTGGGCGGAGAAAGCGGAACTGAAAGAGTTTATTGACAAGAACTTGAAGCGGGGGTTCATCAGGCCGGCCACGGCCCCCCACGCTGCCCCCGTCCTATTCCGCAAGAAGAAGGATGCTAGTCTGAGACTTTGCACAGATTTTCGCGGGATAAACAGGATTTCTGTGTCCAACGCCTACCCGATCCCGCTGATAAAAGACCTACTGAGCACAGTGGCCGAGGGCAAGGTGTTCACCAAACTCGACCTCCGCGATGCGTACTTCCGCGTGCGAATCAAGGAGGGCGATGAGTGGAAAATGGCGTTCAATACGCCAATGGGACAATTTGAGTACTTGGTGATGCCTTTCGGACTGCACCCGGGGTGTTTATGAACTTTATCAATGAAGTGTTAAGAGAATACTTGTATACGGGGGTAGTGGTTTACCTTGATGACATCATTATTTAGTCAAAAGACCTTGAATCACAGAAAAGTGTTAACTACCCTGTACCAAAACAAATTGTATGCCAAGCTAACGAAATGTGAATTTCACAAGACGGAACTAGACTACCTGGGGTTCCGAGTGTCGGGGGAAGGGTTAGCGATGGACCCCGTGAAAATTCAGGCGGTCCTAGACTGGGAGCCACCCTGAACCCGACGGCAGCTACAATCATTCCTCAGGTTCGCAAATTTTTATCGCGGGTTCATCAAGGGGTTTGCCCAGGTCATGCTGCCCCTTACGGAGCTCCTCAAAACAAAGGGGAAGGGGGAGGACGCGAAAAAACCCGGCGCACGCCTGACCTGGTCACCTGAGTGCCAACACGCCTTTGATGAGCTCAAACGGTTATTCACTTCTGAACCAGTCCTTGCCCACCCCAACGAGCTAAAACCCTTTGTGGTGCAATGCGACGCTTCTGACGTCGCGGTGGGGGACATATTAATGCAGAGGGACGATGAGGGGGGGCTCCGACCCTGCGCATACATTTCGCACAAGTTCTCGAACGAACAGAGAAACTGGTCGGTGTGGGACAAGGAAGCATTTGCGGTCACGTTTGCGTTAAAAACATGGCGGTCATGGCTGGAAGGGGCGCGAGTCCCATTCGAAATTTGGACTGATCACAAAAACCTAGAAGCCCTGACCGGCCGCCGCAAACTAACCGCCAAGTTTGACTTTGTGCTGAAACACATCCCCGGAACAAAAAACTTTTTAGCCGACACGCTGTCACGAATGCCCCAACACGACAGCCAAAGAGAGGAAGTGATAGACTCCCTCATTCCCCCTTCGTCAGTGGCGGGGGGAGTCACAACCCAATCCGGAAAGCAAACAGGAGCCCCCGGGCTAAAGGAAAGAGAACGATTCGTGGCCGAGACGGAAGCGGAGGGGGGGGGAGCGGCCCGAAGGAGTAGAGAAAGGGGAGGGGGGACTCTGGTTCTACAAAGGGAAAATTTACGTGCCCAAGAGCCTTAGAAGAGAAGTACTAGAACAGTGTCACTCCAGCCGCCTAGCGGGGCACTTCGGCTATGTGAAAACTCTGAACCTGCTAAACAGACAGTTCTGGTGGCCCCACTTAAAGAGAGACGTGTCGGAGTTCGTAAGTTCCTGCCCGCCATGCATCATGGCCAAGCGGAGAGGGGGGAAACCACCCGGCCACCTAGTACCCCTCCCCACGGCAACCAGGCCCTGGTCAGTCGTGTCGATGGATTTTATAGTCGAACTGCCCCCCTCGCAAGGGAAAACAGTAATCCTAGTGGTGGTAGACACATTCTCCAAACAGGCTCATTTCATCCCCTAAAAGAAATTGCCCAATGCCAAAAAGCTAGCGCAACTATTTTTTAACCACGTGGTCCGCCTACACTCGTTCCCCGACAAGGTCATTAGCGACCGCGGACCTCAGTTCATTACCAACTTCTGGCGGGAGTTCTGCAAAATCACCGGAATGGAACAGGGGCTCAGCTCAGCCTATCACCCTCAGACAGACGGACAGACGGAGAGGGTGAACGGGCTCCTGGAGCAATATCTCAGGTGCTTCATCAACTACCAACAAACAAACTGGGTGGAGCTATTAGCTTTCGCAGAATATGGGTACAACAGCCTCCATAGCTCCACCAAAACCTCCCCTTTTCAGATAGTGAGCGGGTACGAAGGGAAACCTTTTCCACACCTCCCCCTGCCAGCCGGGTCCCCCGAGCCAACCTCTTGTCAACAATGGTGGGAGGGAATACGCAAAGGGTGGAAAGTGATCCAAGAAAACCTAGACGAGGCCAAGGAGGAGTATAAGCGGCACTTCGACAAAAAGCATTCCCCCCAGTGGGAGTTCAGGGAAGGGGAGAAGGTATTCCTGTCGACCAAAAATCTCCCTCTCCCTCAAGCGTGCCGCAAACTGGCCTATAAGTACTTAGGGCCCTTTAAAATAAAGAGGGTGATTAACAAGGTAACTGTAGAATTGAAACTACACAAACTACTGAGTAAGATCCACCCTGTTTTTCATTGCAGCCTTCTTCGCAAAGATCCTGGAGCTACATCCTGGCACCCTCGCCCTCCAGAGCCACCTCCTACTCGAGTGAAGGGCCAGAGCCACCATGAGGTGCAGGAGATCCTGACTCAGTAGTCAAGCGAGGGGTACTGTACTACCTCATCAGGTGGAAGTACTTTCCCCCGAGCTGTGACGAATGGGTCAAAGCTAGCGATGTATCAGCTCCCCAATTGCTTAAGAAATTCCACCTGCTGTACCCACACAAGCCCAAGGCGAAGAGCTTAGGGGGGGCAGTATGTCAGAACTTGTAACTTTTATATATGATGTTAGCCACACTGACTCCATGTTGTAATCCAATACTAACACATGATGCTTTGCCTCTGTAACACAAACTGCTCTGCATTTCAAACACCCTGTGATCACTGGAGGGTGACAGATAACCCCTGGTCAACATCTGCAGGTGGCCCTTTGAAGCCAGGCCGAGCAGGCCCTCTCAGCGGGACTGCATCCTCCCTTCTGATAACGAATCCTGAGAACGAGACACTTGTCTGTAAACCGTGTGAAAGATCGTTTTATTGTTGCTGTCTTGACCGCATAAAATGTAACTAGATGCCAGGCCCAGGCATCAGTGTTATCTTGAAGCTTCAGCACTGTAGTTCTCGAATAAATGCCTACACTTTGTAACAAGTTTTGGGTCTTGTTTGACGTTCTGCCAGTTCTGACAGTAGCTAAAATTAAGTCTTGTAGTATCTTGAAGGTAAATTCATTTTGGTATAAGCTTTTGTAAAGAAAAACAAAGAAGGGAAAGAAACTTAACCCAAAAACTGGAGTAAGAAACCTAAAAGGTTAATATTCAATTAAAGGGCCGAACATTAAAAACAAAGTGTAAAAAAATCATAAATCAACATACATGTATTTATTGTTGAAAGCTAAAACCATTTAAGGGCCCATCATAAGCCTCTCTCCTATGTAAAATCATAAAACGTGATGCGTTTCGACCTGAATTGGTCTTCAGAGGTTAGAAAGGTAAGTACACATATTGGCTCATAATACAGAACAGAATGAAACAATAGAACAATGCTGGACCACAAGGAAATTTCTGTAGTATAAAAGAGAAAAATTATAAATTTGTAAAAATATTTTTTCATGCTATTTAAGGATAATATTTAGAATTAATTACTTACAGTGAAGTGACAAAGACTTACAGATATTCTTGAGGCCTCTTGTTCTATAGACTTATAGAGCATACCTATAGCATTCAGTGTTGTTTGTATGCCTAAGAACAAAATATTAACCAAAATAAAGTTAAGCAACGCTAAAAATAATACCGAATAAAACCATAAATTTCAAATTTAATCAGTTGTCTCACCACGTGGTCCAGAATTGATCAAGTAAAGTCAGAGCCTATGTGCCAAGAGTTGTGTGGCTGGTGCTCAGTTTAAAAATGCTAGGAACCAGATGATGCAATCCTGGCCCAATCAGAGCACAAAGGTCATGAGGGAAGATAAATTGGAAATTACAGGTAAAATGGAAAACTTTAAAAAGCTACAAAAATAATTTCAAAATTTTCTCTTCATTATACACAAAACCATTCAGTTTCCTCATTCAAAGCATAAGGCGTTAAAGTCCCTAGAGTGCGAATCCAAAATGTCTCTCTGTCCTTCAGACGTTGCGCAAGCTGTAATTTTGGAGCATGTATTTGTTCCAAGGCAAAGAACTGCAGGTGCTTATCAGAGTGATTTGATGAAGTCCAGTGTTTCACCATGGTGGGCCCTTAAATGGTTTTAGCTTTCAACAATAAATACATGTATGTTGATTTATGATTTTTTTACACTTTGTTTTTAATGTTCGGCCCTTTAATTGCATAATAAGCTTTTGTAAGCCAGAGTCCTCTTTGTCAGATGGTTGGGGTTTAGGAAAAGAGGTCATTACAAAGAACTCAGAAGCTTTCCTAGGACCTAGGTATGCTGCATTGCAGAGTAGAAATTAAAGATCAAATGATTCTCAGTGGGTAGGGAATGCTCCCAACTGTCAATGAATTGGTGAAGTAGGATGAATCTAAATAGTATACATAAACCTGAAGAATGCTTATTAGAAATGGAGATGCCCAGAAATCAGTGGGAGAGCACTTCAGCTTCTTTGAATGATAACAGACTTAAAGGTTGCAGTACTTAAAAGGAATAATTTTTAAAAGGGAGGCTCTAGCAAGAAGGTGCTGTTAATATAAAACATATGAATTCCATCAGACATGGACTCAGTAGTGGCTTATGAGTAACTCCCAAGATGATAATTCTGCCTTTCAGATTTAAGGTGCTACAAGGCTGCTATTTAGGAAGTTCCGGGTAGAAGTGAATGGTTAGTTGTTACAATGGTAGAGAATAAAAAATGCTGTCTACCAAGAATCTTGCTTTGTAAGCAGGGAGCCCACAGTTCCTCATGGGGGAAGAAATCTTATTTTCCCTCCCTTGGCCCTTCATTTTGGTGTGTGGTTGACCAAATGAACTCCAGTCTTGGAGCTGTGCTTTCCACCCCAAACTACTGTTCTAGATCCTTGTTCCCCCTAACTGTTGACATGTTTCGAGTTTACCCAGTTGTCCATTAACTTATCTCTTCTCTCCTCCTGCCCTGACCAATCCCTACCTTTTTTGTATGGCATCTTGTTTGCTAAGCAACCCAAGATACCAGCCAGGTTTTTGTAAACATCACTGGATACTGAGGATACTGGATACTAACCCCAGTTTTCCCCAGCTTTTTAATCTATCCCAGCTTTGGATGGCATTGTGAATGGATGGCATTCAATGGCCACCCTTGGGAATTAGGCATTTAAACAAGAGTCTCAGAAGCAAAAAAACCCAAAACAAACCCTCCCTACCCCATAGAGTTTACAGTCTACAGTTGTTAGTAGTTCAGATTCAGAATAAATGTGAAACACTGCAAGTGCTGATATTATAGGAACTGTCTTCTTTAAAAGACACTTCACAGAAATTCTTCTGTATTCACAATTAATGATTCATGAGTTATTCTTGAGCAGTGCTCCCTCTAAGCTGAGTTAGCGTGAGCTAGCTCACAGATTTTTAGCCTCCAGCTCACACATTTTTGTTTTAGCACAGGAGGGATAACCCCAGAGCACACTAATTTATGCTGTAGCTCACGACTTTAATTCCAGTGGCTCACAACTTTAATACCAGTAGCTCGCAAAGTAGGATTTTTGCTTGGAAGACTCCGAAGCTTAGAGGGAACATTGGTCTTGAGCTATCATATTAACACTTCCCTGCCACTGTAAGCCAGGATCTATAGAGCCTGGCCAGTATAATCACTTTGTTCATGGAGAAGTTGGTTTACCTTTTGTTCTCCTGTAATGAGTCTTGAGAGAATAAAATTTGCAGATATTAATACTTCTCACAAAAAAACCCAACACACAGTAAAATCACATTCAACAAAATGGTGCAAAGACTTCTTTAACAAATCAAAATATCTGGATTAACTGTTGAAATACCAGCTTATAAATCACTAGCAAATTGATGTTAGATGTTGGGTGAATGTGAATGTGAAAAAGATTTGCTGCTTGTCAGCATCTGATGTTACCCGGTATTTGTGTTACCGTAATTCCATTTCTAAAGAAGTAAAAATCAAATGGTTGTATCACTCAATTAGACATTTGTAACCAATACAGATTTTAACAATAGAATGACCAGACTCCAGAAGGCTGTTCTAAGCATGATCATGCCCCATAGAATTTGCCTGAATGTCAGACCTGATCATAGTCCTCTCAGTTTCAAAAATAATTTGCCCTGTAATATTTGGGCCATGGGGAATATTGTTGAAAGACCCAGACCTCTCTCGGATGGATAACAGCTGGCTTCCAGGCAAGGTTGATTACTAGTTAAATTGTAAAATTTTGGCATGAGTAGGGAAAGTTTATTGTAGAACTGCTACAATGTGGTGGTGCTTCATTTCATAGTGATTTTGCTTAGTTTAAAACAACAATACAGAACTGCATATTGAACTCCTTGAGAAATGAGTATCCTCTTAACATGACTGTAGCAAGCTTAGATTTTTTATCCATTCAAACCCCATGGAAGTGATGTCTTGAAGCATATGTAAAGGGATAGTGTTCCCAAAACATCAATTTCATGTACTGTCTAGCTTTAATTTCTCTCCCTCTACCGGGGGTGGGGGGGAAACCCTAGGGTTCCACAAATTCTCGTATCACCATTTCATAGCCCAGTAGGTGCTGATACTCAGTGCACTTGTAATACAGACGCAAGTTAACCTGCAATGAAGACGTGACCTAGGGTTTGTCCTTAGTGTAAGGCTAATGTCATACACTCCCCAAAATTTCAGTTACTAGGACTTAAATCCTGCTGTGGTGGACTAGTATGTATTCTGACTCTAAGAAGGTCTTAACCAATTTAAGCAGTCACTGATCTCCCTTCAAATGGGGCTTACTGGATCAACAGGCTTAACTTAGTCAGGAATCTGTTCCATGAATAAGTTCTGCCTATAACAACTTACTGCATGAGTACTGTGCCTTGTGTTTTTGAATATAACAGCATATATGCAGCAGCATCCACAAGCTTTCATTCCTCCATATCTAGGCCTTGGTGTGTTACTAAAACTTTGGATTCGGAACGGTCATGGACCAGACCATGGACCTAAGTTTTTCACAGACTGGGGCCCAGTTTGTGGTCCATGAGCCTGGTCTGTCCCATCCCAGAACGCCCCCCATGAGGTTTGTAAGATCTGTGTCAGCCAGGATTGCAAAACTGCATGGCACATGAGTGAAGGTCGAGATGGGCGAAGTTGCCGCTCGACCTTCACTTGTGCAGCACATAGCTTTGCAAAAGCCATTTAACACAGATGCAGTGGGTGAAGTTGCTGTGTGAAGGCTGAGTGGCGAGTTCATCCACTTCCAGTTCACCTGGAATTTGGAATGGTCACCTGGAAGTGAACTGAAATTGGGTGAAGTTGCTGCTTGGCCTTCATTTGTGCAGTGTATGGTTTTATAAGCTGTGTGGTGTCATGGACCAAATGGACCACAACCTGGTACGTTAGATGTGGAGGTTTGTGGTCTGCGGATTTGTAAATCCCAGGGACATTGAATCTCTGTGGCCCATGATTTTTCTGGACAACACCCATCCCTATCTTGGACACGTTCTTAACAGTTTCAAAGTGATGTACCAGGCTTGTAAAAGAGAGGAACTTTACCTAGTTGTACATGTGAAGAGCTGTCTCCAAGTGACCAGGCAATCCAGTTGTGCTTTCTCCTTCATTACAAGAAAGAAGTTATTTTATTCTAGTAGGGCTTGTTCTTTACCCAGCTAAAGAATTCAACTAAGCTCATTATAATTTTTTGGTGAATGGGAGAACTATGCTGTGTTCCTGGTAGTTGTCCTCTTCCTCTCTTCTCACTCTTTGTAGTGGGCGGGGGGGGGGGGTCTGGAGTCAGGAGACAGGATTGGGTGGGCAGCATTGTGGGGAGTAAGAGATCATGTGTTTGTAAGAGTGCAGTGAGGCATGGTATTTCAACATGAAGAGGAAAAGTTTTAGATACTGCACTAGATTTTGGGCAGCATGTGAAGAGATGCTGTCAAGAAAAAAATAATCCTATAGTAGAGTATATTCTGTGCTCAGTAGTCTAAATGTGGTTGAAACATACAAGACAACTGAAATTTCATTTCTGCATTCAGAGTGCGGAAGATATTTTGAAAGTAAAGCAGAAGATTCTTCAACAATACTTTTTAGAGTAGTAGTGAGACACTGGGGAGAAGAGCTTTAAGAGGATAGTTACAGCAAATATGTGACTAGTATCAGCATATTTGTCATGAATGGCAAATAAATTACCTGGGATTGGAGATGTATGGTATGTGCCTCAAGCTGCCCATAAAGTCCCATCTGATTTTAGGACGAACTTTCTTAACAGTATGGGGAGCCACATTCAGAAAGCTGTTCCAGCTTCAATTACTTGAATCACTACTAGTTAAGCTTTGTTTCAGGTTTTATACTTCATAATAATAATGTTACATTACTTGCTTTTCCTGTCAGGGAGTTATGATTGGGAATTCAATGTGAACAGGTGATAAAAGTACAACATAGCTTAATTTTCCATGTGGGTTTCTGTTTGCTCTCTTGGGTGTGTCTCATATTCTCCTGTAAAATCAAGCAATCTCTTTACCAATTGTTGCAATTAGAATAATGTAATTAGAATAATGTAATTGAGCAGTGTTTCTGCATATAGACGTACTCAGAAGTTCAAATCCTGAAACTGTTCAGGATGCAACAGATCATATATTTTGTTAGGAAATGGGTTATCTTGGAATCCAGTTTTTTTAAAACAACTAGCTAAAAACACTATGCCATGATGGTCAAAATAGGGTAACACACATTTTTCAACTGCCTATCATCTAGGAGGCTATTGATAAAGCTAGGTCCTAGTATCTAGTAGAGAGGCTGTTGGCTATGAAAGAAATAAGAACACAATCCAGGGGTTGGGAACCTTTTTTCTGCCAAGGTCCATTTGGATATTTATAACATCGTTCATGGGCCATACAAAATTATCAACTCAAAAAACAGTGCCCTGCCAAGGGAGAACGATTCAGGCTGGCAAAATTAATGCAAATATGTTTTTTTCTATTTGAAGTCACGTGGGGAGAACCTAATTCAGCACACGCGCACACACTGGCCTGCTGCCCTAGGCAAATGCCTAGGTCCAGGCATATTAGACTACATCCCCAATATTAGCATATTAGTTTACATCCTCATTAACATATTAGGCCACACCATCTGGGATAATCACGTGCAAATTGAATGTGGTAGCTGGCTCCTGTCCCTGCCAGCCCTCCCTCCCTCCCTTCAGCTGCTCCCAGCAGCCCTTTAAAGGCACCCACATACCCCAGCAGCACTCCTATCCCAGAGAGCCAGTTTGGTGTAGTGGTCAAGTGTGTGGACTCTTATCTGGGAGAACTGGGTTTGATTCCCCACTCCACCACTTGTAGCTGTTGAAATGGCCTTGGGTCAGCCATAGCTCTGGCAGAGGTTGTCCTTGAAAGGGCAGCTGCTGTGAGAGCCCTCTCAGTCCCACCCACCTCACAGTGTTGTGGGGAAGGAAGATAAAGGAGATTGTGAGCCACTCTGAGATTGGGAGTGGAGGGTGGGATATAAATCCAATATCTTCTTCTTCACAAGGCCTACAAGAGAGGGGGTGGGCTCTGCCCAGCAATCCCCGAGGGCCAGATCAAGTGAACTCAAGGGCCATAAATGGCCCTTGCCCTGACATTCCCCACCCCTGCTATAACAAGTACTTGTGCCTAGCCCTAAAGAGAGTAGTCAAAAAATCTCCTAGGCAACTGAAGTCCTTTTTAATAGTCTAAACCAGGCAACCCACTCTTTGTGGTAATAACCAATTTATGCCTTGTAGGAGATGAAGCTTTTGAAAAGCTAATCTGAAAAGCCCAGTGTTAGTATGTTGAATTAGCATACTGGCCATGGAGAAAAATAGTGGTCATACAAGAAATATCTCTTAATTTTCAAAGGCTGGTCATAAATTTTTTTAAAAATGTAAACATTCGTAAGATTCTTTGAAGATCAATGAGTAGCTATTGGTAGACGACACATGCAAATTCTTGTTGGGGTGGTGGGGTTTTTTGCTGCAATTGGATTGTGACTTAAATTATGACTGAAATCAACATTTTCTATTACTTACATCCTTACATCACCGAGTTAAAATAGTCTCTTCATGCAGCCATAATTGTATACTAAGCTTTCTTAAATTTGCTGTTTACTATTTTAGGAAAGTGATCCACAATACATTGCTTATTTTTAGATAATCTAATGATGGTCATGACTCCTGTAGGATCTCATTTTACAGTCTGTGCCCTTGACAGGTGCTGTTTGGAAGAAGTGCCTCTTTCCACCATTCCATTTGTGTTTAGTTCATCCTCTGTCATAGAACTGCCTTGTCCCATTCCTTAAAAGCAGATGATCTAAACCAGTAACAAGAGGTATCAGCAGTATTTTGTGGTACTGTTTGCCTTGAGATGGGAATGAATGTCTGCTTTTTAAAATACATATAAAATACTGATCCAAATGCAGAGATTAGGTAGTTCTTAAGCATAAAACAAGAGTAAGAAGTCAGCAGATGAATTAGTGGGTATACCAATAGTGATTTGCTTGTTTCTGGCCCAGTGTATCAAATGGTAATAGAAATGCATGGAACCACTGTGCTGCCTGAAGTCAATGTTTTCTAACCATGTTTCTGTCCCTAGAAAAGCAGACTTTCATAAGAGGATCATAAGTTTTTAGTTTTAAGGAATTGTTTACATTCAGTTCACATTTTAATTTAAGCTAAGTTA
The DNA here is from genome assembly GCF_032191835.1 of Heteronotia binoei. NCBI lineage: Eukaryota > Metazoa > Chordata > Lepidosauria > Squamata > Gekkonidae > Heteronotia > Heteronotia binoei. Next base: position 31,308,887 of record NC_083223.1, read on the forward strand.
TAATTTATAACTAAAATCTTCAAGTCAATTTTTTAAAAAATTGCTGAACCCTAAATCTGACTTTGTAAAAATGCTTTGAGGGGGATTATCTGTCCTTTGTTGCTGGCTGTTTCCCAAAAGTGTATTGTATTCTTAAAGAAGAAGCTAAAATCAGATTGTCAATCAAGACCAGTGGAGGTCAGGTTCATCACAGTGGCTGTTGTCGGCCTTTCTGCTGAAATTTGTAACCACATGAATTATGTAAAAAGTCCTCTGTTTAACTATGAAATGTCAAATATATTTTCCACAAATTGGAAATAATTATGGCATCTTCTGTTGATTCCATAAAGCTGCTGTTCAGCTACTCAATTCTTACTAGGTTTTATGGTATTCATGAGCTAAAGATATTAAGCTATCATCCTAAATACGCTTATTTTTTTTGCGGGTGGGGGGGGGAATCCTTGCAGAATTTTTCATGTGCTTAAGTACAGGCTACAGTTAACAGAACTATCTTTCACCTCAGTTACTACAGCAGTTTTGTGTCTCTTCCTCTAGTATTGAACAGTAATCTTTTGATGTTAGAATTTATCCATCAAAATAGTTTGGTTTAGAGGAATAACTGTTTTGCATCTTGTGACAGTCTCTATTAGGTAGAAAAAGGAAGTTGCTTTCATCTTAGCTTCTAATATTGGCAATTCCCCTCCAATAAGAAAATACTTTGGTTTTTAAAAGTTGTAGTGAACAAAAGCAGTCTTCCCCTGCACATTGTTGGCCCATCTTTGTAAATCAGTCCTGTATATGCTTATGACTGTTCAGTCTCTGAAATTTAAGAGAAACTGATGTATGTTATTACAGATGCTCCTATTATGTGACTTTTTCCCCCTGAGTACAGAAATAGTTCACGAGTATTCAGCAATGTCCATCAAGAACTTGCTAATCAGTAGCATTTCACTGAAATATAATTAAATATACCATATTGATTTGCATAATGAAATGACTTGGTTATCCTTCAAGGAGACCTTCCTAGGTAACCCTTATGATAGGAACCAAGTACAAGAGAGCCGTCCTGACTACTGTTTTGAAGAACATTTCTCTTGTTTGAAATGGCACCAAAAAAAAGGCAACTTCTATTTTACAGTATGCATATTTTAATGTTTTTTACACTGTACTTATGAATCTTTTTCCTTCACCAGAAAATGCATCTTGAAACATTACTAACACAAGTCATTTGGAATGTCTGTTAATGATTCTCAGCATGTGTGGAAAAGTTCCAGAAAAATGTTCTCATTATCACAGAATGTTGAACTGGAAGTACAAGACAGATGTTCAGAAGTTTACATCATGCATGTGGCTATTTTGCCATTTCATTGTTTATGAATTAGCATTATATTGGATAATGAGAACTCACCTAAATGTTTATAACCCTCTAGAATATGCCAGAGCAGTGGTTACTGCAGTATCAGTATAATTCCAGAGTATTCTGTATTGTTCCACCTACCTCACAGGTGTCTGTTGTGTGTGTATGTGGGGGGGAAGGTAAAGGAGATTGTGACCTCTCTGAGACCCTGAGATTCAGAGTATAGGTGTTTTAAATTGGTGGTTTTTAACAAAAGTCCTGTTTTACCTGAGGCAGGAACTGTGGGTTAATGACAGTGCTTGGGGGGGGGGGGGGCTTCAGTTACATGGAGTTCTGTGGCTCTTGTATGCACACCCCCTCGATCACTTATAAGTGTTCTTATCATTGTTAACTTATTGTTGCTGTCCGTGATGCAGTGTTGAGCAGTAACATCCCATTTGGTTAGTCTTGGCCAAATGTATATTGATACTCTTCATGTAAAGGATTTGCTATCAGGTGCTGTGAACATTATATCTGTGAGGGCTCATTCAAAAATGCAAGCAGTTTCTTAATAATACTATAGGTAATAAGTGAGCATGCATATTTAAATTAGCCCTCATAGTATTCCTTCTGTTGACCATCATGATACTCTTAGCAACTCTAGTACTGGCCTGAATGGAGACTCATTTCAACAGCTGTATGGCACAAAAGAGGGATACCTTCTTCTTCCATGAGGGATAATTAAACTAAAACTTAAGAGTTGTAACAATTATAGACTACTAGATGGGCTATTCCTAGGATGCTTGCTGTGCAGTATGCAACACAATTATTGAACTTTGTTTTGGTGACTGCCTGTGATTTAGCACACAAGTCTTGTAATTACACTTAAGGTGAATACTACTGACCTGTGCTTTGAGTAGGTGAGAAGCCATACAGAATAATTAGTATGCCTTTTGGTAAAAGCAGCAAAATGTCTTATGGATATGGGTACTTTAGCAATCTAAGTGTCTATGTAAAAGACAATTATGTATTGCAAGCTGGCATGAGCACAGAAATAAATGACAGAGGAGGCTGATAGGAGTTCAGAGGAAAAGGAGATTGTTTGACATTGCAAGCAGACAATAGGATTATACTTGGTTACTGAGAATTGCTGAAAGGATAAGAGCATGCCAAACTACATCTAGAGTTCCATAAGTCCTCCTGTCTTCCAGCCAGTGGTAAGTTTTTGTGTTCTGTACATCCTTTGCAAGATCTCCTTGCTGCTCAGCTTTTGCAGGGGGGCGGGGTAGTAGAAGCAGTGCACTACTAATGCTTCGGGCAAATGCTTGACATATGCAAGGAAAGCCATTCTGAAGTTGTGACTGGTGATGGCCACATATTTTGAGTAATGAGTAAGCCAAGCCAAACTGTGATTCTGTGCCTGAATCTGATTTAGGACTGCAAACCAGAGATATCCTGTAAGATACAGGGAATGCCTCCCGTGTGTACAGGTGTAAGTGCTCATTACAGCTGTGTGGGAAAAACTGATGATGCAGTGTTGAACAATATTTATTGGAGTAACCAATAGGATACAAAATGTGTGGAATTAATTGTCATGTTTTGTAAATGGCTCTGAAGGCTTTGAGCTTCGGATAGGTGTTTTCCAGTTTACACTAATTGTAGAGAACTGGCTCATCACCATTCAGCCTGGTAGGATGGTGTGAATCTGTTAACCATAGAAGGGTGGGAAATACTTTGCTTTAAACTTTGAACCTGCTATGCACAAAAAAACCAAAGTTTTTTGTGGTGTATACACATCTGTCTACGTGCATATAATATACATTTGTATAGTTATATGCAACATCTGACACTCAGCAAGACATTAAAATGTAACTGCATATGGTGGGGAGGGGAGAAGCTGAACCACAGAAATTCACAAGAGTTTATTGTGAAGAATATTTGATCTTTCTGAAATTGAATAAACTACCAAAGGTAGACTATGTACATAGTCATTAACGTTAATGTAAGCCGAATTGTGGCTTCTCAGTGAACGTAGTGTGTTAGATGCAAATAATTCCCCTTATCCAGATGCATAGAAGATACTGTATATGACTAAAAATAATGGCTTATTTCAGATTTGTGGATATTGATCCAGCTGGTTTCATTTGAACAGCAAACAGTTCAGTGACTTAACAGCAATACAAAAATAATTTTGTTGGGGACCCTTGTGTTAGGTTAAGATAGTGCCCAGGATGAAAAGTGGAGTGATGGGTTTGGACTCATTGGCACATCTCCAAACTACTCATTCATATTAAAGCATTGCAATATTTATCCAAGTATGCCAGTAAGAGAGGCTACATATGTAAGAATGAATTTTTGAGCCAATAATAATTAGCTTGAAAATTTTGTAGCATAGTACAACATACAATTAACATTATACTGACTTAAAGTGTCCAAGCACCAAGGTTTCTTCCTCTCAGCATGTACCTGTAAATGTCTGTCACATCCTAATTTGGCATATTTGAAGATCTACATTTGTACATTTTCTCCCTAGTTTTATAGCTTTGGTTATGATTTTGAGCAGTTGTATTAAATGTTTTTCTCCCTCATGTAGTAGGCATTACTATGCAACTATATAATACAATTCTACAACACAATCTAAGTTATTTTGTCCAGAAATTAACCATTTTTTGTTTTCCAGTCATTGTATGCTTCCCTAACTAATGTTTATTGACATTCTGTAGATGACAAGTAAAGTAGTATTCCCAAAAAGCTATCAGCTTTAGAATCCACCTTTGAATTTTAAAAGATCATTGCTCTCTTCACAAGGTAGAGCTCCCAGCATATTTTATTGCAGTAAGATTTACTTGCAGTTTAATGGGAGTCTTTTGTTCCTGCAGAAGCCTCTCTTCTAACTAAACAGATTCAGGATAGTATAGACATCTTACAGGATTGAGATTTCACAATGGGGCATATGTTTGTATTGCAAGGGCTAATTTTGGTCTCCAGAGAAACCAGTAGTTCACAAAAGAGTTCTCTGGTCTAGATTATATTCCCAGCAGCGGGGGAGGGGGGGTAGCTGTGCCTACAATTTTGTTCGATTTTTCACTGTTTTGGGTTTTTTAATTTGAGTGTATGTTAGCCTGATACATATCCTATTAAAGTCAGAGCAAGCCTGATATGGTGGAAATACTTAATATTTCTGGACCAGACTGTAGTCTATACTTCCATCTAGTAGTATCTACAGGACAAGGTAGATTTTTTTTAAAGCAAGGAGTATAAATCCTGGTTTATTCAGAAATATCAACAGCTACATTATGAATCTAGAATACATTAAGAAAAGCTAAACTCTCAGTACGGAGCTAGGAAATCTTTTTTCTATGCTTCATTATACTGAAAAATTCCACTGTTGTAAATCTGAGGATCAACTTGTGAAAAGCAAACAAAAATCCCATTAAATTTCCTACAAATTAATCTTGAGTCAACTGAGATGTTTGGTATCATAACTGATGCACTGGTAGCTGGTAAATTGTCCTTCCTTCACTGGGTCTTATATATAACACCTAAGTCCTCTTCTGTAGACTACTCTGAATTTAAATCTGGAGTTTTGAGAATAAAATCTTTATACATACAATTACATAACATGAGGCAGTTTACATATTTTGGGTTGAGCATATTTAGACTTCCAAACATCAGGAATGTAAATTTTAATGCAAACATTGCTTCTTTAACACTGAACATATTATGGGTTTATGAAAATATTATACTGCATTACTCAAAACAATCAAGTAGTCTGGAAAAAATTTAGGCTTTGTCAACGTTTGTAAAAATCAGATTCGTGTACAGGGTCCCTGCAATTTAAAATGAAGTATCTGCTTTTTTCATTACCTGTAGATATTACACTTCACATTCTTTATATGGCAGCTGCTGACATTTGCACTGTCCATAGCCATTAATGATGATGAAGGGTCCTTCATGGGTGGGTTCATATTCATTATATGGTCCTTGGTCTGACATGTTTGACATATGTAGTCGTGTTTGAGATCGTAGTTGCCTGTGGCTTTGAATCATTGAGCACTGCCTAATTTTTCTTAGTGTGGGAGGGCAGCATTTCCTGGAGATGAACACTACAAAAATGATAAAAAAGAAAGAAAATAATAAAGCCATTGTTCCTGTAATTACCTGCTGGGTGAAGATGGCATTGTTTGGTTCAGTTAACTGCTCTTCTGTGGTAATGGCTATGCCTGTAGTAGTTGAAATTTCTTTGTCTCCCACATGGAAATTTGAGGAGCTTATTCTTTTTGTGTATTCAGTTGTTGGAGCTCTGTAACTTGTAGCAGTGGATGTAACAACACTTGATAAATTCCAGCAAAGCTGAAAACCATAAACTGCATCTAGAATATCCTCTCCCTGGGTGTGGTTTGGAGTATGACAAAGTATGGAATGCTCCCACCGACCTTGGAAACCACTCAGCCATGTGGCTAATGAACATATTTTGGGGCTGCATTCCCAGGGATTGTTGGAAAGGCCCACGGTAGTTAAGTCTGTAAGTGAGTATAAAACCTTGGAGTCCAGGGTGGTTAGCTTGTTGTTATCCATTAGAAGTACTTTAAGGTTAGGCATTGTTCCAAAAACTGTCATGTCAATGGCTTTGATCTCATTTCCAGTCAAATCTAGCTTTTCTAAGGTGCCCCAGGTCCATTCCATCCCGCATGTCAAGTTGTTAATTTTATTCCCCTGCAAGAAGAGCATGTGCAGATTGCTTAGCCGTAGGAAATGAGCAAAATTAATCTTTGTCAGCTGGTTGTGCTCTAGGTGAAGCTCCCTCAGTTTGATTAATCCTGCAAATCCATTGCGTGCCAAACTTCGCAAGCGATTTGTGCTCAAATCCAAAAAATCCAAACTACGACAGTCTGAAAAGAGGCGGACTGGCATAGTCCTCAGGGAATTGGAACGTAAACTCAAGGTTTGCAGTTTGCGAAGGCCATAGAACAGCTCAGGATGCAAAGCAGATAACTGATTGAAAGAGAGGTCCAAATGTTGCAGGTTAAGCAGTTGACTAAAAGTTGCGTTTGGCAAATAAGAGATTTTGTTTGAACTTAAAATTAACTCCTTGAGTTTATACAGTCCTTGAAAAGCATCTTCTCTTACTGTATCAATTTGATTATGATCTAAATGAAGCCAAGTAAGTTGACTGAAGCTTGCAAACTGATCCCCTTCAAGTTCCATAATAAAATTGTGCCTCAATGACAACCCTAGACAGCCCTTGTCAGTGGTGTTTGGCACTGAGTGAAACCCCTGAGAGTCACAGTAAAAGAGCAGCTTCTCACAACGGCATTTTGGCGGACAAGCCGTGCCCAAGGCAGGCAGCATTTTAAAAACAATACTCATTGCATATATTGCTGCCAGCATAGGAGCCCCTAATGGCCACTTGAAATGTAAGCCTGCAGAATATAATTCAGGGAAACAATAAAATAGGATATTCTTATCAGATGATGTATGCTGACAACATAAAGGAGAAAGATTGCTGCAGATCATGACATGCATTAAAATGTTTCAGTTTTTTTACATTTAAAACAAAAGACTGCGGATTTAAAAGGTATTGATAGCTGATTTAGTATTTCTGAAGATAAACTGCAAATGGTACAACAAATCAAAAGGTTTAAACTTACCCATTCTTTTGAGGACATTGGAGGTTGCATTCAGTCGTAGTATTAGACTCAGCACAGTGAGTCTGTAAAAAGCTCTAATGTAGACAACCTTTGAATAATGTACTGTTTTCTACCATCCTCCGATATTAGAGTAAAAATGATTTTACATCCCTTCTCTCAGATATTCCTTTTAAATTCATATCCTTGACTTTCAGTAAGGGATCCGATAATTCCTGAATCAGGTTTGAATGAAGTTCTCCGTTTTTATAGTGTACAGCTGTTTAATTGGCAGTTCTTTCTACAGCTATGGCTTTTTTGTCTTTAACTTGTTGATGGCAGATGGGTGGCTTAATGCTGTGAGAAGCTTCTATAGTCGCTTGAATGCATTTGCTGAAAGCTTTCAGGGAATACGGTACAGGAATGCAATTGCTTATGTGCTGCGACCATACAACTGTATATAGGCTGACGTCATCCTGTGACGTTCCTTTTGTTTGGGTTTTCCAGAAGCTTTGCAGTTGGATGCACTGTGGTGCATATTGTGAATTGTGATATTAGACTACCACTAAGAGGAAAAACTAATTGTAGGAATTCTTCCTCTGGCTTTCCTTGGAATAGGATTGACTTTGCAGGAGTGTCCTTACAGGCAGTGGGTGTTGCTACAGCCTGTACATCTCATTCGTGAACTGTAATTAGAGTTATGGCTTAGTTATTGTGTGGTGATGACAGTGACTTTATTTAATTCTTCCTAGGCAAGACAAGAGAAGGTAATCTTTATGTATAGAAGAAAGGTGTTTAAAACCCTTCCAGAACGCTTGCACTCTACAAAGGATCTATACATTTATAGATGTAGGTGAAACAAATTAGGGAGGGAATATATTTATTGATGGACCACTTCAGGGATGCTTAACCAAGTATAAAGACTTCAACCAAATGCTGTCAAAGTTTTTGAACCACCAAGACTGTGTTTCTATTTCTGTGTTCCTCAAATAGAACGCAGAGAAGCAAACAACAAAAGGAATGGCATGCATTTAGATTTGAATCCTGTGTAGTTTAGAAATGACCAGAAGGAAATGAATGAAATATTGGGGAAACTTGGAATAGTTTGTGAAGATTCCCATTAACTTTTCTTTTTAAAGTTTGTCTTTTCAATAGAAATGCAAAATTTACTCTTTCCTATTCAAACAAGGCAAATATTACTTGAATCCGGCAAGGCCTTTAAATGTTAATTTCTTGCTCTGATGGAGTCCTTGCAAGTAAATCTGCTTAATCGTTACGTATTTGTGCATGTTTCTTAAGTTAATCAGAAGAAATTATATTTGAGCTGTATCACATGCAATGCTGGTTGTGGGCGGTGCTTGCAATTTAGATGATTGTTTTGAGAATTCTAGTTCAGCTGTATGTTTTTTCATAAATTTTGCAGTTTACAAAATGTGCAAATACTGAGGTAACCCAATTTAACATCACTTACTGGTTGAACAAGAGTGTGAATATGTTGAATTTTAGCTATCCCTGGTTGATTGTTGTGAAATTCTGATTTAAATCCATTGTTAGCTCAGTTTTACAAAAAAAATTGTGTAATACTGAACTAAGCTATGGTGCTATTTAGACATAATTTTCAGTTGCAGCAATTAATATTGACTAGTTGTAAACCTGGTTCTATTAAAGTTTACTGTCCGGATTTGTTTGATCATCTGCAACTCATAAAGTCAGTGAAAGGCAAACTCAAATATTTGTTTAAAGTAAATTTTTGTACTGGTTGCCATAACTGTCCCCAGGAGTTAAGTAGTAGTACTACTTTTTTAAAATCTTGTCATAGCTTGACTTTATGAGTTGCAGGTACTTCATTCAGCTGGTAATCTTTGCAGAATACGTGACAAAATTGGAGTAGCCAAAGAATATAAAATGGGGGTTATTTGTTTTTTGCTGTCTGGATGCTGGAGTGGGTTCCAGCATTCAGGATGTCAGGAGGAGTCTAGTCTCCCCTAGTATCTCTGCAGATCTGTGGGTTTTCACTTTGTAATGCCAGTACTGCCATCCAGAATAATATCCAGCAAATAACAAACAGGGAAAGGTTGGTAAGATCTGCTATTTCCCTATGGTGACCTTTGTTGCAGAATGTGAACTTTTGATGCAAGTGAATCAAAAACTTGTCCACCAAAAACTGTGCCTAATGCAAAACACCTTTGAAATAAAACAGTCTTTGTTTGGCATCTAGAGATCGCTGTAGTGTTGGGGCATAGGGAATTTTCCTGGGGATGAAGTTGCATAATTTTAGCATCACTACTGAGAAAAGGCCCTGTCATTCAAACCTTAAATGGGTGTGGAACATGTGGTAGGCCTCCAAAGTTTTGAAAGAATTAGAACGAATTAGATTATGAGACTCAAAGAATATACCTTTTTTTCTGGCAGCCTGAGTCCTAGAGGTATAAGTGTTTATGTGAGTGCGTGCACACATTGTCTGGACAGAAAATTAACCTAATGAATTTGAAAAAATGGTCAACTGAGCTAGAGGGTTCTGTCTAAACTAGGCAAGATCATATGCTTAGTCAGAAGCACTGTTTCAGTTTATAAGGCATAGTAATTAACCTTGTGCCCCTTTGCTTTTCCTTTGCAAAATAATGAGGAGTGCCCCCCAAAGGCAAACAGCAAGAATGAAGGAAAGGTTAGAACTTAAGGAGCTCAGTTCTGCTTCGTCTGGAATGCGGTCATTGACTTGAACACTGCTTCTTCATGGAGAATGGAGAGGAGAGCAATGAGGATGATCAAGGGCTGTGAGGAAAGGCTGTGAGGGACTTGGAAATGTCTGGAGAAGAGGAGGTTGAGGGGGGACATGATTGCTCTCTGTGAGTATCGGAAGGACTGCCACTTAGAGGAGGGCAGGGGGCTGTTCCTGTTGGCAGCAGAGGAGAGGACTCACAATAATGCGTTTCTATGAAGGGCGGGCAGAAAGATACCAACTGGATATTAGGAAAACCTTTTTACAGTAAGAGTTGTTCAACAGTGGACTCAAGCTAGCTAGGGAAGTTGTGAGCTCCCCCTCACTGTCAATCTTTAAGCAGTGGCTGGACAAACATTTGTCAGGGATATTCTAGGCTGATTCTGCATTAAGCAGGCGGTTACACTAGATGGCCTGTATGGCTCCTTCCAACTCTTATGATTCTATTGTACTATACATGTCTCCAAACCTAGACATGCGTAATGAGATCCATGCAGGGCAAAGCACAGATGTGAATTTTTGTCTCCAGTAAACATTAGTTTTTGAGCCAAGAAGCATAAAGACAGTAGGACCATCCTCACTTGAGGGGAAGGCATCCTGACAGTTGAACATTTCCTATTCCGTCATTCCTGGAGGCAGGAAGTACATTGCAATTTCCATCTCTACCACTAGGGAGTGTCCTGCACCTCGAGTTCTCATCCTGCCTCACTACAGTGTGAGGACAGGATTGAAACTTCTATTGAGGTTGCTCAGTCAAGCTGTCTGGTTGCAGTCAATTCCAACCCACCCACCCCCCACCCCCGGTGTATTTCCCCCTTTGCTTTTCTTCTAGTCCCTTTTCTTTTTTCCTCCTAAGAATCTGGATGGGGAGAGAAGCAGTGCTCTTCCTTACCTTTTATTCTGCTGCTCTGGCACCAACCTGTTGTTAACCTCAGTTGCAGCAGCACTGCCAGGATACAGCTTTACAGGCAAGGTGTCTGATGCTGCATGTTCATCAGAGGGGGTGTTGAGATTGTATTCCCAAACCATGGTACAGGAAGGCTCTGCAAACTGTGCAGCCAGTCACAGCAAAGCTCTGGGAAGCAGCAAAGCTCTGGGGTGAACCACAGGCCACAGTTCTTCCAGAGCAGAAAAAGATGACTCTGGAGGTGCTCTTTTGATTCCAAAACAGAGCTTCAGCCTGGACTGGTGGGGGAGCAGTTGGCTACTGATGATGCAGGCATGCAGATAATAGACTCAGCTTGGACATAAGTAAAAAGGAAACCAGATGCTTCCACATGTTCCATGGAACTGGCAAAAGGGTATTCTCCATCCTTCGTCATGATCATAGTTTTTATTCATGGAGACCACATTGCTTATCAGGCAGTAACACAGCTGTCTTCAAGCTTTTGCATGAAGTTTCTCAGTTTCCCTTAACTTGGCAACTGTCATAGGATGGAGCCTTGTCATATCCATCAACAAAAGGAGGTGATATCTAGGACAGATCTCATCTTTTAAGTTTTTCACAGATCTCAGGAAATCTGTCTTAATTTTGTGCAAAACCCAACCATCCTTAGGCAAGAACTGGCATCCTCTGGCCTTACACGAGTCTCCATATGCAATTGTATTAGGAGTAGAGCTTCTGGAAAGAGTTGCTTTTTGTGGTGCTCCATTCCTCCATTTTAAAACAAGTTTCAGATGCCAAGGTGCCTCCATAAGTAAATGACTGAGATAATGTATTTATCTATTATGTGAATCCCAGGTACCAAACTGTGATGGAGGTATTAATGCTTAATTTTTTAAAAAACTGCTTTGAAGATTAATGTTTGAGGCAGGATTTCAGTTGGGCATCTGGAAACGCAGGAGTTAGATATTTGTTTGCTAGTGGTGTTCTCATGAATTGTACTAGTGCTTTTCTCTGTGCTTGGTGCAAAGTCTCATTCACCATCTGTCACAGTGCCTAACTTGATCTGTACATATCTGTCATTCCATTGTGTCAGGTTTCTACCATTACCTGGTTAAATTCATAAATGTCTTTATGGTAGGTGGCTAAGAGATCTACAGAATCAACTAGGGCATGAATCTGCTGAAAAGCCCAGGCATCCCCATTGCCTAGAGAAGAGCACAGTTCTGGCACTCAGTCTCTACCTCTTTCACAAACAGCCGTTGAGAGGAGGGCAGAAACAAAAGACTGAATTATTTTAGTGATCCTTTAGTGATCCTTTATCAGAAATTGGGTCATTGTACACATATTACAGTGTTAGAAAATAAGAGTAAATGCACTAAGTAAACATATCCTAGCTATCTCTTTGCAGCTTGCATTACAGTCTGCAACTTGTTATTAAAATTAAACAGTGTGGTGGTGATAGAATACTGGCCCAGCTTAGGTGGGATCATTTTCTCCCATTCTCTGCTCTTTTCATGCTCTTGTGTATCTGGCACAGTGCTTCATCTTTTGCCACTGCATCAGTTCATGTGTTGATGTACCATCATATTCAGGCTTGCTGTGTTTGCAGCACAGCTTCTGGATTTAACAGTCTGGGATAAGGTCACGCACCATCCTATTTCTGGGCCTCTTAAATTCTCTTGTACTACTAGTGGTGGTAGTAGGGGGGGGGGTTAACAAAAAGCTCTTGGTTACAGTGTTATATTGTTTTTGTTGCTGCTGCTTCAGCTGTTACCATTACATTTTTTTCTCACAAAGAGCACCTACAAACTACTTTCAAAGTACAGTTCTCAAAGCTCTGGGAAGCTCCATGCTTCTTTGGAAAGAATCAGTTCATCTTAGACTGTATTCTTTAGTTAACATTGAAAGGGGAAAGCACCATCAGATGAAATATTTACAAGTTGTTGATCGCTAATATGAAGTTTGATACCTTTTTCTGGCAACTTCCATGAATTAATTTTTAAAATATTTACTTGGGGTCATGATCCACTCACTTCAATAGAAACTGCTTCTAAATACTGCTTAAATGTAGAATGCCAAGTCCTGCCTGAGATACTGTGCTCTAGGTAATTTGGAGAAATGTAAAATGTTTTTCAAAATGACTTGTTCTTAAAAAATAGATGTGCTAATGTTGTTTACGCTTATAGGGTTTTCCAGAAAATTTATAAAGTAGCTGTGTGAATGTTTTTCTTAAGCCACGTTATAGGAGGTCAGAACTGAGTTACAGCAGATTATTTCTTTCTCTGAAGTGGATGAAGCCTTCTGTATTTAATTCAGTCATGACCTCTTCTAAAGAGCAAGCCATTCTGGGTCAGACTGAAGTACAGTTCTTGTTAACCTAACACTGTCTCACAATGGACAGACAGATGCTTTAGGAAATCTCACAAACAGGGTAAACTAGTGATAGCCACCCCCAGCACTTGGTAAATGGAAAGAGGGAAGACTCTTTTCATATGAAGGTTCAGTTTGTTACCACCAGATGTCTTCTCTTGATAATTTATCTAATCTTTAAAAGCAATCTCTGCTATCGCAGTAATCTATGACTGAGTCCTGTAGGATAATTATGCATTACAATTTAGAGGGCTATTACAACTCAGGTTCTACTAGTGATGCAGAAAACTTTCCTTCATCATTTTATGGTTCACACCTACCCACCCACATATTTCCTTTTATTTATCCTTTTTGTCTCTAAAAAGAAAGCCCCCAAATACAGTAATTCTTCATAGTGAAGGTACTCCAGGCATTTATCATATCAGAAGCCATTTTCTATTTTTCTCATGTCAGGTGCCATTTTCTTTTTCTCATTTTGATATAAAATGTTGTGATGAGGTGATCCAGAACTGGACTTGGTATTCTAGTTGACTCTGTAGTATAATCTGTTTGGTACTCTAGAGACAGTTATTGTTTAATTTGTGCTATTTTTGCTTGGAGGCTGCCATCTTCTCTAAGGGTGCAGTTTGTTTCACCCAGTATCACCAGGCTGAACCTTACATATCTACACAAATTCTGTGAGAAGAGGGGATGTAGTCAGCTTCCCCAGTGGACCCCCCCCCCAAAAAAAATCTTATACCTGTGCTGTATTCATAATGAGATTATGCAGCAACAGTCAGTGCAAGAAATGATGACTGAATAAGAACTTTTCCATCAAAAGGAGAGTTACTTTATAGACTAAATTAGCAAGATTAGTAAATAAGTGAATTGTGGGAAAGAATGGACACCACTATTCTGATTCTAAAGGATAGAAGAAAACGTCAGGAATATATCAGAATAAACTGAAAAAGAGTGAATAGCATGGATCAGGAGAGCATAAGTTCAGTTATCAGCTGGTAAAGTAGCCATCCGGGAGGAAACAGAGAGCATCAGAAAATTTAAAATCAATGAAATCAAGCAAGGAACAGTTAAGTTGAAGGTTGTCTGCCTAGAAATATTATTGATAGCCAAAGAAATGGATAAGGCAAAAAATAAATGCATAATACAGAAAAGTGGAGGACAAGACAAATCTTGAATGTCGACAAGAGTACATTAGAGGCACAAGAATAACAAAACTGGAACCAAGAAAAAAATCAACACCTTGGAACTCAGAGAAAGGAGACCACCATGAAGGCATCAAAGGCTTTGAAATCTTAACACAGCGAATTTTTCTATGATTCTATGTCCTCCTTTCTTCAAAGGTGAGTGACCTCTCATAGTAAATGTCAATGGTCATTCTCTCCAAGGTCTTAAACTGAAAATGTAGTTTTAAAAATAAATCTGTGACAGTGAAGCAGTGGCCATATTCTATGGATCAAGTCATTCAGCTTGTGGAGAAGTTTAAACTTCTCTCTGAGGCAGAGGACATCTTGTGAGTGATTCCCATCCTACATAGGGAGGCAGGAACAAATTTCTTCTCTTCCTATTCCTGGTTGGAGTCACTCTCTCACTCTCAACCTTAGTTCTTTTCCTGCCTCAGTAGCAAGAGCAGCTAGGCTTTGCCTATACATATTCTGTCTTCTAACTGAGTGAGTGTTCTTTTCATTTTCAGCCATTTTCTTTGTGTTCTGTGCTGTGTTTTCCCTCTTTATTCTAATCTTTCCTAGGGCCTGCAGGTGAGGGCTGTTCTCTCCTGCCCTCCAGTGGCCATTTTCTTTTTGCTTCATTGAGAGTAAAAAAGCAAAGCGACACTAGAAATCAATGGGGCTTGCCACTTCGAAGCCTTTTGAAGCTGACTTAACGGCACAGAAGACAACTACATTTCTCTTTCAGCCGGGGAGTGAGAGGCTCCATACATCAATTGGCATTGTGGAGCCAACAAAATCATGTAGTGGCTTACTGTGGACTCCCCAATGAGTCAGCCATTAGGTAGCAAAACTCTTAAAGGCGCCAAAAGCCAGTGCTGTGCTGCAGGAATCATACTCTCATTTGGAGAGGTTTTTTTAAAAAAAGGAAAACAGAGTTTTTCCAAGAGAGCCCTCTTTCCAGAGTTTTTTTAGAGACAGTTGTGAGCAGAGTGAAAAAGTCCTTGACAAACAAAGGATACCCGGGGTTTCTTTAAAAAAAAAAAAGGCTTTATGGATTTTCATCTTTCATTATCCAATTCCTCCAATTTTCTTTTGTTGTTACACTTATAGCAATACAAACCTATGGGTTACTTTCAGAGGACGTTCATAGTACCGTCAAGGACAATCTGGACAGAATAAGCTAAATTCGCTCTCAGAAGAGGTCATGAAGCTTTTTCCATGGCTATAAAGGGCATTTGCCATGTCATCCATGGTTGCACATGTCACTGTAGTTTTGGGAGCATAAAATCATTACTCTTCTACTGGATGATAAACCAGCATTTTATTGGAGGGAGCTAACAGTTTTGGAAGCTGTGTCTCTCTTACAAATTCTGTTCTGGACACTATGGTATTTTCCTTCGTGGCAGCCATTAGATGCTCACTGTGGTTGAGGGTCTGGTTTGCTGACTACCACTCAAAACAATTTTGTTTCAGTATATCCTGTCCTTGGAGGAAGACATTTTTGGGAGCCGATAGGTAAGATCCTAAGGCGCTACCTAAGTCGATATGTTGGCCTGATATGAAGTCATTTTCCTTTCCTTCCTTTTCTGCACACAACACACTTTTCTAGATTTTGTCAAGACAACAGACACTTTTCCTGGGGACCCAACAAGCAGCCATTTCGGAAGGGTCATTTTCCCCAACTCGTTCAACAGGTCTACAGGTAGTAAGCAACATTGCTCCGACAAAGATTCCAAGATTGCTAGGCTATTGACTATATTATGGGTTGTTTAGTCAAAGACCATCTGCTTCCATTTCAACAGCAGTGCAAAAGTTCTCAACCAGGCACCCGGGTAAAAGAAATAGCTGCACATGGTTACAGACTAGAAATTTTAAATGTTTTCTCCACCACATTTCATCAGGTCTCCATCTCACAGGGCCCCTAGAAAAGAACCTGAACCTTGGCAGCCAGGCAGCACCTACTGGACATCAATGCCATAGAGATGGTGTCAGATGTGGAACAATCCTCTAGGATTTATTCCATTTTTTTCATTGTACCAAAAATGTCCAGAGCAGAGGTGTCAAACTAATTTGTAATGAGGGCCGAATCTGACATAAATGAGACCTTGTTGGCCCAGGCCATGTCAGGCTGGACCATTTAAGATTAGGTAGCAGAAAAGTGCTTTCTTGGTATTTCTCCCATGGAATTCAGGGAAATGGGCAAAGGAAGCTCTGACTCTTTCCTTCCTTCCCAGGGAACCAGGAATGGGAGGAGCCTCAGTCAATAGAAGGAAGAGAGGCTTCACTCAGTAACTCTGCTGTGCAATTGAGCAAGCCTTGCAAAACAAAATGTTCCACGGAAGGGAGCAAGAGAGAGGAAGAAGGAAGCAGATGACAGCTAGTTGCTTGGGGGCCTGATAGGAGCCCTCTGGGGCCTGATATGGCCCCCGGGCAGCATGTTTTACACCCCTGGTCCAGAGATTGGAGAGCCACCCTAGATTTTAAAATTCTTAAACAATTTGTCAGGCCAAAACACTTCAAGAATGGAGACTCCTTGATCAATTACAAAGCTCCTTCAACATCAGGAACCTTTAACTTCAACCAACTTGACAGAGCCTTATCTTCAGGTTCCAGTTTTTTCAAGGGACACAGGAAGTTCCTTCTTTTCTGCATTGAAGAGATACTTCAATCCAGAGCACTTCCCTCTGGCCTGACGTTGGTGCCTCGGATGTTCGCAGAAGTGGTAGTGAATAGCAATGTTAGCTTGTGAGAAATCAGGTTTATCTGTTTTTCCTGGTAAATATATAGAAGAGTTATCTAACACCATCTTGTTGTCTAGAACACCTGAGGTAATTATAGTCTCTGCAGTAACACAATTTTTGTCATTTCAAAGAAATAAAATAAAATTTAGATAAAACATAGCATGAAAGATCAAGGACCTGGCTTCACAAGTCACCATGAGCAAGCTCTCTTCTCTAGTGCATCTGGCCAAACTGCAGTGCCTTCTGATATTCACCATCAACACCATACAATGGGGGAGATTCCATTCCAGACAACTCTACATGTTTCTTTGACCCAGTTAGGCTCTTATTTTGCAGAAATCAGGTTGATCACTTTGTGTCCCAATGTCTGTGCAATACAGCCTCTGTTGGTGGACCAAGACATCAAACAGCCTTCCTGGAAAACATTTTTGGATTCCTCAATGCCTTCAGAATATTCACAGTTGCTAGCTTCTGTGGCTGGGAAGCCATGGTCTGAGATTAACCAGTTCAAGATCAGTGGTCAGAAAAGACTTCCAACCATTGTCCTGGAGCTGAGGGTGATCAGATTGGGCTGTCTGTAGTTCGCCATCCAGATTGTGGGCTGTCACATTCTCATCCAGACAGACAATATGTCCACCAAAGTCTACATCAACAAGCGGGGGGTTCCAAATTTTCTACTCAACACAGGGAAGCACACAGTCTGTTCCTGTGGTCTGAGATTCACCTTGCATCCATCAAGATGGAACCTGTGATAGGGACAATCAACATTTAGATTGTCTGGTTGAGTTGTCGGGTCATCTGGCAGGGGGAGCAGTCCCTCAACAAGATTTTCCAACAAATCATCAACCACTTCAGAGAACCATCATCAGCTTCCCTTTCCAGCAAATACCAACTGGACCATTTGTATTTCAGATTATTCCATTGTAAGGCAGAGGCCCTTGGATGTTCTTATGGTCCTCAGGCAGAGGGAACCCCCTGTTTGATTTCCCCTGAATCAACCTCCTTCCTAAGTTGTTCAGTTGGATTTGGGATCTCAAGGCAGAAATTCTAGTAGTGGCTCCTTACTTGTCAAAACATCCTTGGTTTGTGTCCTTTCAGGAGATGTCAGTAGAAGATCCACTAACTCTTCCAGGTTCAGAAGACGTTACACCAGAGGCTGATTTGTCATCCTCGGCCAAGATGACACCGTTTGACCGCATGGAAGTGGAAAGAATGAAGCTTCTTCTCTTAGGATATTAGCTGCTGGTGAACAATATCATCCTGATTTTGCAAAAGCAGTCTTCTAACAGGATTTACAATACCATCTGAAGGTCTTTGTTTGTTGATGCTGCAGAAGTGTCTTGACCCTATGAGACTGAAGGTGATGTTCATCTTATGTCCACAGGACATCTTATCATCCAATTTAAATACAGCTACATTGAGAAAACAGCTGATAGTGTTGGCATCGGCATCAGTCTTACCTCAGGTGTAGGGAATGAGCATCTCAAAATATTCTTACTTTTCTTTGCTCCCTCCAAGGGACCTCTCTGTCTCAACCACCACAAACTCATAGTTTCCAACCTGGAGGCTTAACACCATCATGCCCACTCTAACCAGTGTCTCCTTCGAAACTATTGCTGAAGTTCCTCTGATCTATCTGAGAATGAAAAATGTTTTTCCCAGTTGCCATCATTCTGGACTGGAGAGTATCAGAATTGGATACTTGTTCAGTAAAGTCTGTGCTCTTTATTTTTCAGAAAGAAAAGGTGGTTCTACACACAAACCTAACCTTCAAATCAAAGGTTAATTCCACATTGCATAGATCACAGGAAATATTCTTACCATCATTCTATCCACATCCTTCTCATACAAAGGTACGGGTATGGAATTCTCTTGATGTTAGAAGAACGCTGAATGGTGTCAGGCTTCCCCCCCCCCTTCACTCAATAAACAGTCCATTTATTTCAAAAGGTTCAATTTATTCAAGGCTTCGGGCAGATAAACCAGCCCGGACTAGGTCCGAGTTAGAACTGGCATGAATATGCATGAATGCGATATTAAATGATTACAGCAAGCAATGCAAGAATGTTAGAAGGCCCCCCCCCCCCTCAACTTTCCCACAATAATTTTACTGTGGTTTACTTTGAGAACAATATTGATATTCAACATTCATTCCCAAGGCTGTGAAGAAGATACACATTGTTACAGTTAAGGCAGTTCCATATATCTAAACAGCAGGTGCAAAGGGTTACTCAAGGCTGGGAAAGCAAAGGATAGATAAGAGGAGAAGAGAAGACATTCCAGAGAAGAAACATTTCTACTAGCAGTAAAATCTTTAGTTTTAACCCTATACTGGCAAGGAGCTTGACAAATGGCTATATTAAGAGAACCAAACACTTGCTGAACAGACACACTTTTTATTTATATTTCTGTACCACACAAAGGTAAAAAGAGTATGGCCATTAGCAGATCCATAAGGCATTGCATAACAGAACCCTACAGAAGACAAAGCTATCTGATCCAGTTGATATTACAGTTCATTCTGTGTGTAGTGCTGCATTGTATGCAGTTTTTGCAAGACAGGCCTTAGTTGATGAGGTGTGCAAGGCAGCTACGTAGTCTTCCATATCTGCACTCATTAGACATTACAAAATCAATATCTAAGAGTTGGCTGAGGTGGTTTTTTTGTTCAGAGAATCCTGCTTCACATTCTGAGGAATGGAGGTGGCGAACACCTTCCCAGTGCCTAGGACTGCTTTAAGATGTCCTTTACCTCAGAGTGAGAACTACCACTAGACACTTACCGTGAAGGGTCCTTCTCCTCTGAGGACAGGAGGGCATCTTGGCCCTCCCAGGTCACCATTACTTTCCTCCTGTGTCTCAGAAACTGTAAGTCATATAGTTAATACATATAGATATAACCCTAATTATCCTCTGTGTTTCCTGCAGTTAGTTCTATCTGGGATTGCTTGTTTTATTATTCTTATTGTTACATTGTAGTTCTTAGAGTTTACTGCTGTTGGAGTTACCGAACTGAGATTGAGGGTGACTCCCAGCAGGAGCAGGCAGTGAAAAAATTTGTTCCTGCCTCCCTACAAGTAGGATGGGAATCACCTACTTGTAAAGGTATTATATGGACTGAGTGGCTTTTTGTATTTTATTTCTGGACCAGCACAGTTGTAAGCAACTGGTCTATTCATTCTTAGGTTCTGCTTCCTATTTTAATTAGCTGTTGATCCAGAAGAGAAGTAGGAGATTCCCGTTATTAGTTTGTTGTTGTTGTTGGCCTTTAGAAAGAAATATATGGCAGTCTTGGTCCAGAGAGCATTTTGGTTGATTTGATGACAGATTTGTCTGTCGTGAGCCTTATATCATGGGAAGTATTGATGTTGGGTTTGGTTAATTTTGACTGATTCATGGCTAATGTAACTTGCATTCCATGTTTCCTGTCAACTGTTTTGGTCCCTTTGTGATTTGCTTTGGGAGGGGAACTAGAAATGTAGTCGTGGCATTTCTATAATGATACTATGCATAACTTTACATTACACTTTCTAAATACGTTAAATCATTTATATATAGAGTACACCACCTCTTTGTGCTGCATTCTTCTATGTATTTCACAGTGGGTGGGGAGAGATGTATACCTTCAGGTTATTATATACCTCTTGCATTTTTTTTTTTAGTGTCTGGCACTCTTAACATGCCCATCTTGGCTTTGAGGCTGTTGGTAGTAGCATACAAACACTTCCATATGTTCATCTTTAATTTTTATGTAATTTTTAAACTGTATTTTAACTATCTTTTATGAATTGTATAACTGATCATGGTATATACCATGTCCTGTTAGCCGCCCTGAGCCTGCTTCAGCGGGGAGGGCAGGATATAAATAAAACTTCTTCTTATTATTATTATTTAAATGTCTTTTTGTGTTCATTTTCCTATGACACCCTGACATTCAACAGGCTGTCATTAGATTGTGTTCATTTTGATCTCTCCTGGGAGGACCTAAAGCCTGAATAAATTAATCATCCCAGACCAGCAAATTCTTCATTCCTGTTGACTCTCCCCCCCTCCCCCCGAATTCAGTTTAAAAAATTGTTTAAAGACTTCATGTGCCTATTCTGTTACCCTGTAAATGGAGCCAGTTTTGTTCATACATCATCTTGTGCCCCACGGTATATTCCAGTGCCCAACAGATTTAATTTTTTCTGTCTCTCCATACACTGAGGCTGTGCTTCCAGAATATATAGTGTTTTCTTGGCCATCTACTTACACTTCCTAGCTAGCACTCTGAGGATCTCTTGACTAGATTTTCCAGCATTATGATATTGACTCTGTCCTATAACCACAGATTACTTTCATGCGTGCTCCCCCAGGCACATCAGTGCAACAGGACCTCCTCATGCATCTGATTGACTCTCCCACTCTGAGTCCATTTCCTCCCTGTCAGAGCATCCTCACCACCCAAAAAAAGGGAAAAGATGGCTTCCTTCCAAGATATTCTGTTATTGCCCAAGTCTGAGAACCTCATTTGTGAATAGCACTAGAATGTCATGAATGTGGAATGACCCTGCACAGTGCTTTATTGTTTAGTCTAGGTACTTTTTGCTTTCCCAGGTGGGCCACCTTAAACTTTGAAATACTTGTTCCTAGAATGCACTTCCCAGGCACAGAACTGCTACTCAACAGGAAGGCTGACATGCATGTAAAAATCAGCGCAAAATACCGTACAGCACTCACCATCCTGTTGGGCTTCTTCTCTCATATCACTTACGTAGCTGCTTAAAGATTGGGTTTGGTTATGCTTTTTGTTACATGAGTGTAAAAAGTAATTTTGAGCTTTGTTCCTGTGCTCTCTTCTCTCACTAGTTGAACTTGTAAAGTAAAGTAGCCCAGGTCTCTTGATGCTTTGTTGATACATACTGTCTGAAAAGAGTGCTGTCTAAGACCATGCCTGAGGCCGTTTCAATTTAGCTTATGTTGAAGCCAATTATTGTTGGGCCCACCTTTTTTTAAAAGAGATGTGGAAATACTGCAGCCTTAAGAATTTATATGGTCAAGTTAGGTGACTTGGGTGCGGAGTCCCATACCTCACTTGTGGCAGCACAGTGTACAGTTGAGCTGCACAGCTGACCTGATTACAATCTGGCCCTTACTTATTGGTATATAGCCCCTGTGTATGCTACATTCCCTGCTGACTTCAACATTGGCCTGTTGCGCATGTGGAGGTGCAGAAGCTGAAGTGTACAGAGTTCAAAGGCATTTCAGCAAGTACAGTAGAGTTGCCAATCTTCAGTTGGCGGCAGGAGATCCCCTGGTTTGGAGGCCTTTCCCACTTCAGAGATAGAGATACCAGATTTTCAGCATAGCCCCCCCAAAAAAAAGTTTAAAAAAAAGATTGGACTGGGGGCCCAATTCTATGAGCCCCAAAAGTACAGTAGAGTTGCCAATCTTCAGTTGGCGGCAGGAGATTCCCTGGTTTGGAGGCCTTTCCCACTTCAGAGATAGAGATACCAGATTTTCAGCATAGCCCCCCCCAAAAAAAGTTTAAAAAAAAGATTGGACTGGGGGCCCAATTCTATGAGCCCCAAAAGAAGGTGCCCCCATCCTCCATTATTTCCAATGGAGGGAAGGCATTTAAAAGGAGCATGTGATAGCCAGAATTCCTTTAAGAGTTCAGTTGTGCTTGTCACAGCCTTGCTCTTGGCTCCACCACCAGAAACCCCAGATATTTCCTGAGTTAGACATGGCAACCGTAAAGTACAGTATACCAATATTGTTAGTAAATTTTTGGTCAGCTTTTGGAAACTGAGTGGAAAAGTAGCATAAAAAGTATTTGACACAAGCTTTCTTTTATCTAATTTTTTAGGCTGGACGCAAGGAAAGAAGCGATGCTTTAAATTCCGCCATAGACAAAATGACAAAAAAGACAAGAGATCTGCGTAGACAGGTATAGTATTAATTATGTATAAAATGCTAATGCACACCATTAAGCTACATAAAGTTTTATTTTCTCTTGTTCCATTTCAGTAGTCTCTCTAGTTCTGCCAGTCATGGCTGAAAGCAAAAAGCTTGGAATAGGCTAGAACTTTGTCAAGCAAGGCTGGGAGGAAGGGGATGTCACAGAGGCCTGGGAGAATCAGTGACCTATTTGAGCTTACCTGGTAATAGGAATTTGAGGAGCTTCCCCCGCCCCCATCAGAAACTTTACCAAACCACTGCTTGCAGAATGACCCCTGTTTGGG
The DNA here is from genome assembly GCF_032191835.1 of Heteronotia binoei. Taxonomy (NCBI): domain Eukaryota; kingdom Metazoa; phylum Chordata; class Lepidosauria; order Squamata; family Gekkonidae; genus Heteronotia; species Heteronotia binoei. Next base: position 31,331,935 of record NC_083223.1, read on the forward strand.
GAAAAGAGGCCATAAAAGGCCATTAGCTAAAGTAACAGTTACCTCTTGTCCCATGGCAGTACAAAAACATGTCCCAAAAACATTTTTTGAAAACTGGATTTATAATCTATTTCCATTAAATGGTGTTTTGAAGGAATTATCTGAAATTGTTACTATCCAGCAGTACCAGTTGTATGGGAGAGTGAAGAAAGTAAGATTCAGCCTGGTGGAGATGGAATGTTGACAAAGTAAAAGGCTAATCATCATTAATGCAGTGGTTGAAAGTGGCAGTTTATTTCAATGAGACTAAAATTGTTATCTATTCTTAGCTCCGCAAAGCTGTTATGGACCATGTTTCAGATTCCTTTCTGGAAACAAATGTACCACTTTTAGTTTTGATTGAAGCTGCCAAGAATGGGAATGAGAAAGAAGTAAAGGAGTATGCACAAGTTTTCCGTGAACATGCTAACAAGCTGATTGAGGTAATGTGATATAAATTCAACTTAGCTCATCTTGTTATGATATAAGCTCAACTTGGCTCAATTTATGTCAGTGAATTAGGCAAAATTCAAAGAAATTACTCATTTGCCTGGAACCTGTTGCCAATCATTTCATCAGATTATTCAAGCACTGTGTTGAGGGAGAGAGGATTTCTCTCCCCCAATACACCAGAATGTACATAATATCACTAAATTTTATTTATTTGGTGGAATTTCTATTCCACTCATTCCCCAAACCTGTGTAATACAATGTCACAATAAAAACATAAAATCTGTAAATTTTGGTGTCTGTTCAGAGTAGAACTGTCTATTTATAAATTCTGCTTGGGAAAATGGAAGTGCTTCTTAAATTCATAGACCATATAAAATTTGTAATATGCATGAAAACCTTCGATTGTATAACTTAACTGTGGCATCACTGTAACCATTCTTATATCATTAACCATCCAGTCCTTTTAACTAATGGGGGGAGGATGGATATGTGATATATTTAATAGAAGTCTTAGGGGAGAGAGAGAGAGCGCGGCTTTAGCATGGAAGCCGTTTTGCCAGAAGTGCCAAGATAAATGCTATGTTGAGTATCCAATGCATATAAAACATTAAAAGCCTGTATTCTACATTTTGTTGTCCCGTAGCATTTTCCAAGGCAGACTGTGTCTTTTTTCTCCATCCAGAAGCTTAGGAAATCTGATCACCTGGCACATAGTTCTGGATATACCCAACTGAGGGGTTTGGGTTATTTTAAAATAGCCTCTAAGCAAAGTGACAATTCCCAAGCACCCTCAGCTTGTGATGCTTTCTAATGTTGCTTGATTTTGTTTTACATGCCATACTAAGTAATGTGAAGCCACTTTGTCTCTGGGATCTTGCTCGCCTAGGCTTATGACTACAATCTTGGTTTCTGAAATCTGCTTTAACTTGTTGGTTCTTTAGAAATAAGCTGTACAGTACACAAAACCTTAATTTTTGTTTTGTTTCACTACTTATTTTAATAAGAAATCAACGAAAAAATTAATTGTAAGTTTGGGAACATGACAGATCAAATGATAAAGATAAAAAACAACTAAATGGTTAGTACCAGTAAATAGAATGTTCTAGGCATTATGTAACTCGTTTTTAATTGTTCTGCTTTGTGGCCTGCTCAGGGCGGGCCACCAGATAGAACAATGAAAACCAGTTACATAATAAATTAAAGAATTTATAAACAGTTAACTTGATAAAAGATGGCAAATTTCAAGCATAAATCCATAGCTGATAATTATAATTAAATAATTATATTATAATTATAGCCCGGTAGTTTAATGGTTCTTTTAAATAGTTATTACCTGGGTTTGTAACTTCATGTCTTATAGAGCATTATAGCTTTGTAATCATTGCCACCAGGTTGAGGCCAGGACAGAAAAAGCCCTGGCCCTAGTTGAGACTAAGTGGACATCTTTTTGGGCCAGGTATAACTGGAAGACGTTGCTCAACAGAGCATAGAGCTCTCCAGGGAGTATATAGGAAGGCACAGTCCATTAGATATGCTGATCCTGAGCCATTAAGGGCTTTGAAGGTAAAACCATCATCTTGAAGTGGTTCAGGTACTCAACTGGTAGCCAGTGCAATTGGCAGAACACCTGCTGGATATGTGCCTGCACCACCACATTTTTCCAGGTCAGGTTCAAGGGCAAGCCTGCATAGAGCATATTACAGTAATCTAACGTGGAAGTGACCATTGCATGGATCACTGTGGCAAGATCCTGGGTGGAGAGGTAGGGGATCAGTTGCCTGAACCACTGAAGGTGATAAAAGGCAGACCTGGCAATCATGGTTATCTTGGCCTCCATAGAAAGCAAGGCATTGAAAATCACCCCAAGGCTTCTAACCCTTGGCACTGGCACCCCACCAAGGGTTGGGATTCTGATCCCCAAACCTGCCCCACCCTGGCCTACACACAGGACCTTCATCTTCAATTGATTAAGTTTCAGCTGACTCCGAGCCACCCAGCCACGGCCTCCAGCATCCAGTCAGGATTTTCCGAAGTGGAGTCTGGGCGGCTGTCCATCAACAGAGCTGAGTGTCATCAGCATACTGGTGACAACCCAGCCCATACCTCTGTGCTAACTGGGCCAGGGGGTGCATGTAGATGTTAAATAACATTGGTGAGAGGATAACCCTCTGAAGCACTCCACATTCCAGTTGATACCACTGCGAGACCAACTCACCAAGCGTGCCACTCTCTGTCCCCAACCACAGAGAAAGGAGGAAAGTCATTGTAAAGCAGACTCCTTAACTTCTGTGTCAGCAAGGTGGGTCAGCAGATCATAGTTGACCATGTCGAACACTGCTGTACTATCAAAAAGCAGCAGAAGTGCCAACTTGATCCAGGTGTCTCTCGAGGTCATCTGTGAGGGTGATTAGCACTGTCACCATCCCATGATGAGGGTGGAAACCAGACTGGAATGAGCCATGGATAGATGCTTCATCCAAGAAAGCTCAGCTGCCACCCTCTCAGCTACCTTACCCAGGAACAGTAAGTTTGATACTGGGTGGTAGTTGGATAGGACCACAGGGTTGTATCACTACCTCCTTCACCCCCGCTGGAAAGGTCCCAGAAAAAAAGGGACAAGTTGACTATATCTTCCTGGGGCGTGGGGATAAATGGTCCAGATATAAACCAGAAGACAGACAAGCACTTGGGGACCGAAGTAATTAAATTGGAAATGTCTATATCATGTTTCTTAGCTCTTGCACAAGGTATTTATTTTGATTATTGAAAAAACATTTGAGCATAAAATTTTGCTTAGCATTTAATTTACATTTAATGTAGAATTTCAGATCATTTTACCATAACCAAAGAGCGTCGTAGTATCTTACCCATTCCAAGGGAAAAAATTGTTCAGTAACACCTTGGAGAAAATATTGGTGGAGACTAGAGACAAAAAGGCTATGCCCAAAACACACAGGAGGTCCAACAAAAGGTTTTTCTTCACAGCCCTTTTGTACATGCAGCACCTTGGCATGCCCCAACAGACATTCTTCCTGGAACCAGCCCAGGCAGTCCTTCAGAAAGAATTTCCCCAACCCAAAGTTCTCCAGACAATCATCCGACAGGGCAGACAAACAGACAGTGACTCCCAGCCCAATAAGGCATGACTTGGAACAGCATACCAGTGGGCGGGAGGCTACTTCTCAAGCAGATTCTTGAACATTAGAAATCATGTCACAAGGCTATGCCATAGAGTTCAAAAGACCCCACCAGAATGCTTCCTAGCATCCCCGTTATGGAAAACGCAGCCAAAAGAGAAATTATACACAAGACTATCAATCATCTTAGAGATTCAAGCAACAGAACCAGTTCCAGCAGATCAAAGGGGACAGGGTATCTATTCCATATTCTTCACCGTATCCAAGAAACATGGGTAATTTCTAAACAAATTAATTCTCCTTTTCACTTCCATATGAAGACACTCATTAATCACAGAGGCCCTGCAATCCAGAGAGTACCAAAGCCTACCTGCGCATACCAGTTCTACCATTTCATTGGAGATTTTTGCATTTTTATGTAGGGCACTTCCAGTTCAGAGCACTCTCATTCAGCCTCACTACAGTTGTGAAGCATATTCATGAAAATACTGGTCAACATCATAGCCCACTTGAGATAGCAAAGCATCCACATACACCCTGTCATGAACCTAGGCCTAGTGATGCCTACAGGCTCCAAAGAAGCCTGTGTTGGAGTAGCTATAGGGCCTACATCTCCCAGGATCCCTTCTGTCCCTCTGATAGGGTGAAAGCCGTTTTGGAGAGAGAACTGACCCAGAGGGGTGGAACCTGGGAGGAAAGCATAAAAAGTCCAAGCCAATAGAAAGCCCTTCCCCTGCTGTGTGACACACCTGTACTTGGACAACCTTCGGATATGATCTGTTTCCAAAGAGAAGTTGATGTCAGACATCGAGAAAACCATCCATTGCCTCCAGACTACATGGGTTTCTCATTAACCTACCCAAGAGCTCCGTGATCTCCTCTCAACACTTAAAACATCTTTGAATGATCATAAACACAACACATAACTTCCTTTTTCTTACAGAGGGTAAGATTCAAAACATCAAACAGCTGGCAGATCAAATCACCAGAAGTACCTCTTGTTTCCCTTCTGACCTTAGCGAAGCTGATGGGAATTCTCATCTCAAACATAGATGCAGTTCAGTGGGGTCACTTGCGCTCAAGACCTCTCCAATCTCTGCTTCGTTCCTACCGATACCAAAATCATGCAGAAAAGGAATATCTCGATCAAAGTTCTGCTTTCAGTCAAGTAAATAGCAAACCCAGGAGTTCCACAGAACAAAGTCAAAATTGCAACTTTGTGCTGATGAGAGTGGTCCGTGAATTGTACTGGCGAGAGTGGTTCTTTGGAATATGTTGTATGGGTGAGATGCCTCTTTGATAAAGAGATTATAGAGAAATTACAGGCTGGTGTTTCCATCAGAGGTTATCCAAGATCCATATTGAGATTATGAGTGACTTCTTGGAAATTTATGAAGCTGAAATCAGCCTTGAACTCTACATGTATTGCAACATTCTTTATTACGAGACTGGCACAAGCACTTTAACCAGCCCACTTGAGTGGTGAGATGACAATGATGCTTGGAAGCTTCATGAAGTCTTTCAATTATGGACTTTGAATTTTCTGAATGAACTTTGAATTCAACTTCGCTTATGGACTTTAGCACTACATTGTAAACTGTACTTAAGCATATGTGTTGATGTTATTGAACCTCAGTGTTTATAATAATATATAGAAAGTGACTTTTAACAGTTTAAAATTGTCAGTTAATTTTTGCACAATTTGGATTGTTGATATTTTCAGTCAAGGAAAAGCCTGAAATGGTGGTCCAAAGCCACCAACCCTCACTAAAGTAAGGTTTACTATGTGGAGCAGGAGATTTCAGCTGTTCATGGATGCCAGTCTCTCCGGATGGGGAACCACCCTAAACAATATAATCAGGGATGGTGGTCCTCTGCCAAAGCACAGCTACCTATCATTGTGCTAAAACTGAGAGCCATCTGGCTGGCTCTACTTCCCTACAACATTCAGGTGACAAGGCGACACATCCTAGTCCTTGCAGACAATGTAGCAGCCAAGACCTATTTGAACAACCAAGGTGAGTTCAAGTCAGGTGCCCTAGGCAAGAAGACAAAGACACTGTTCATTAGGGTCAAGCATCACCTTCTGTCAAGCCAAGGAGAACACATCAAAGATGCAGACTGGCTCAGTCGGGAAACAGCTCAATGGGGAGAATGGTCTCTGAAGAAGAGCCAATTTCAGCAAATAGTCAAGCACTTCAGACTTCCAATACTGGATCTCTTTGCCAGTCACCTCAACTTCCCAGGTATTACACCAGGTTTTTTAAGCCACGGGTGATGGTAGTGGATGCCTTGACAAATCAGTGGCCGCAAGGTGTTCTTATACACCTTTCCTCCTATACCTGTCATTCTAAAGCTTCTAAGAAGAGTTAGGCAACTAAAAGAACAACTATAGCTAGTGGTTCCATGGTGGCCCTGCCATCCCTGGTTCTCCACAATTTAACAGATTCCAGACATGCTGACTCAGGGACCCATTTGGCACCCTCATCCAGAATAGTTGCAGCTGACCATTTGGCAGTTAATCAGTCATTTTTCCTGAACCTGGGGTACTCAGCGGAAGTCCTGGACATCTTGTTAACCTCCAGAAAAGACTCTACCACCAGGATCTACAACACTTTGTTGAAAGCCTTGCACAGGTGGTGCAGAAGGAAAGCATTTAATCTTCTGAAGCTGTCATACAGTCAATTCTGGAATTCTTACAAAACGGCCTAAAATCCAGGCTCAAACCAGCTACTTTACAGAAATAGGGGCCAGCCCTCTTTTCAGTCCTCAGCCTAATTGATATGACTGGCCTTTCTAGCCGTCCCCACATTTGAAGATTTGTGAGGGGGCCACTCTCAGGTGTCCTCCTCAGATACACTGATTTCCTACCTGGCATCTTCACACAGTGCTGACAGCTTTGACGAAGCTGCTTTTTGAGCCAATTCAAGACAGTGCGTTAAAATGGCTGAAATGGAAGACCATCTTTTTAGCCATGGTTACCTCAACAAGAAGCATTTCAGAGCTTGGGGCCCTCTTGGTTAAGAGGAATCTTTGTGTTTTTCACAAGGACAAGGTGGTGCTCCATACTAATCCTACTTCTATACCTCAGTTCACTTCTAGATTCCATAGATCACAAGAAATCTATCTTCTTTCTGTCCAGATCCAAAACATTCCAAGGAAAAATTGTGACACAACCTGATTGTCTGTAGGGCTCTCAGGACCTATTTGGCAAGAAGAGAACATCTTCAAAAGATTGATTCCATGTTTATTAACATCACTTCTCCCAACCTGGTGTTGAAGATGTCTGTCAGCTATCAGCTACACAATCAAACAATGCATCACTGAGGCGTATCAGTCTCTGAAACTAGAGGTACCTTCAGGCATAACAGCACATCAGTCAGAAGCGCAGCCACTAACGCAGCATTCAGTAGACATGCCTCAGTGTAAGCAGTGTGCAAGGCTGTGACTTGGTCTTTGTTGTCCACCTTTGTCCAATTACAGATTGAATGTTTATAACTCTCCAGATGCAGCGTGTGGCAGAACAGAAAACAGCAATGTGTGGTTCCAGAAGACAGCAATGCCCCACCCAAGATGTAGACAACTGTTCTGGGAGCACCCAAGATGTCCTCCACTTCTGAGGGAGAACAACCCTTGGCACTTACCAAGAGGGGTCATTCTACTCTGAGGAAAGGAGGACATCTTGCCCTCCCATTCACATTGCTTGCTGTCTTCCATTTTCCATCTCTCTTCTGCTTTGCTTGACTTTAATCTGTTTATTCTGCCACTTGAGAGTTATTCCTGTTGTTCTACATGGTTCAAGTTTAATGTTTACTTTCTTTGTTAGAGTAAGGATGTTTTATGGGACTGCTTCTCAGAGTTCCCTGAACTGAGGAGATGGGTGTTCCCACCACAGAAAGAGGAAGAAGAATTTTTTTATTTACTGCCTCCCTGGGTAGATGGTGGAAAACACCCAAGATGTTCTCCTTTTCACATGGAGCGCTTTCTAGGGGGCACTTGCTTTGGGGGGCTGTAACTTTGCTCTCCAGTCTTCTCCAAACTTGGAAGGCAGATAGAGGAGAGTCAACTGAAGACTCACTGCAAGTTTGGATTCCTACCCCATGGGGGGCATTCAGTAAATGGGAAGTTTCATGGTTCATGAGACCCCACAAACTGGGACAAACGCTTTCCCCTGTTTGTGCCCATTCCTAGGGTTGAATCACAGAGTGCTTGTCTCTAGAGGCAATTGACATGTGTGGTTGAGATGTGTAGGGAGTAATCGGACAATAAAAAAAAATTAACTGCTCGTTATGCAAAAAGCACCCGAGGAAGGAGATTGTAAGCTGGTCTGAGACTCTTGAGTGAAGGGTGGTGTATAAATCCTTCTGATGATGATGATTGATGATTCACTGCTGTGGTAGAAATTTTAGGGAGGCACTAAGTTGCACGTTTGTACAAATAATTTCTGATGGCTAACAGAAATGACTGTGAAATTCTTGGTATTTTTATTCAGTTCTCTTGACGAAGCATATGGTTGACTTTAAGTTGGTATATTGAAGTTGAACACTTTTAGGAAAGAGAATGGAAAAGGCTGGGTTTTTCACAAGGGACAGGAGAGGTAACCTGCCCTTTAAAAAAATCCTCCAGTATTGAAACAAACTGAGCAGGTCAACCATAAGGCACTATTTATTTCATTTATAACTAGTGCTTTTGCCATATTGAGTTCCATTGTGCAAGGAGGATGTAGGTGTGAAGTCTGATGTTTCAATAACGAGACCTTTTTGATAAAAGTTTCTAGTTTATTGTAACATGTTGTTAGACTATGGAGTTAAATTGAAAGACTGGCAAGTACATGGTCAAAGCAAGCATTTAAGGTATACATCAAAAGGATTCTTGAGGGAGGGGTACTCTATGCAGGGCACATTCACACATTGCTGTTACTATTTCGTTCTCAGGCCTGGCCAGCCTTGGCCGTCTCCCTGGCACCACTCTCACCTGTGTTCTCCTGAGAAGGCTTTACTATCTTGTTCCCATATTCCCATTTCAAAGCAGTGCTACATAACAAAGGAAGGGAGGGGGGAAGGAAGGAGAGATCAAGCTAGCAGCATCAGTATACAGTATGGCTTTTACCCAGGATCCTTTTCCTGAACCAAAGATACAGTTCTAAACTACAGCAGACTTGACAGTAGGGTTTCCATGGGGTACCCCATCTTGGCACTGGCTATTTTTAGACCGGTTGAGATTCAGCAAGATTGCTTTATCACATGCCTTTGGACCACACCTTTGGATTTAGAATATATGGTTTGCTTTCTGAAGAAATTTTTTATTCTCCTGCATTTTTACAGTCATTGTTGTCAGGTGTCAGTGGTGTTGACAGTCAGAAAATGGGTGGGAAAATTAAAGTATGCATGAAGCACACTGAAGAAAATGATGGACAGGATTTTGGCCCAGAAAGCGTCTATCACTGATTCTTATCTCAAAGAAGAGACTTCTGCTTGTTCTTCGCAAGTAAACTTCCTTACAGAGCAAAGAATGCTTCAGTTGAGACATCAACCTAATTTCCTTCTCTAGTGCCATTGTTAATTAATTTCAAAACAAGATTTCAGACTTGATTTGCATTTAGAATGGACAGCCTTCCATTATTTGATTTGTCACCAGCACATTAACTCAGGTTGTGGCAAAGAGTGCTCAGGAAGTAGTTGTATGTATGCATTTGTTACTATTGTATCTGGCAGGATTGTCACTGGAGGGTAAATAGAAACTTGTTCATTCAAATTCTGGCAGTTTCAGTAGGCAGCCTGAGGCCATCTGTGCCTCTTAGGATAGGCAGGGAAATTTCTTGGAGATAGGTTACAAAGTTGGTGCAAAAAGCCCCTGCCTTGATAACTGTTCTTTCTACACACTGCAAGAAATATTTCTAATTCTGAGGAACTTATTCTTCTGCATTTAGCTGGGTAACCATCTAAAGGCAAATAGACAGGTTGCTTACCTGTAACTGTAGATCTTCGAGTGGTCATCTGTGCATTCACACTCATGGGATAGAGCGCCTGCGCCAATCCCCGAATCGGTACCTAAAAAGCCCGGGATTTTTTCGCGCTCGGCACCAATGGGCATGCGCAGGCGTCCCAATGCGCATGCTCACCGGCGCCAGAGCGAGGATCCCGTCAGTTCCTTCCTGACCGCTGGAAGCCCCTACGGGAGGGAGACAGTCAGCAGTGGGGAAGGAGGGTGGGTAGTGTGAATGCACAGATGACCACTCAAAGATCTACAGTTACAGGTAAGCAACCTGTCTATCTTCTTCGTGGTCTCTGTGCTTCACACTCATGGGGGATTAGCAAGCAAGACAGACCTGGAGGCGGGAAGACGGTCATCCGGAAGAAACAGCTTGCAGCACCGCAGCTCCCAAACAAGTCCTCTGCTGAGCATGCACGTCCAGCACGTAGTGCTTTATAAAGGCATGCGGAGGGGACCAGGTGGCAGCCTTGCAAACATCCGATAGGGAAACGCCTTTCAGGAACGCCACCGACGTCGCCATCGCTCTTGTAGAGTGTCAGCGAATAGGCCCAGGTAACGGCTTCTTTGCCAACAAATAACACAGTTTAATAGTCTCAGTGAGCCATTTTGAAAGCCGCTGAGACGATATCCTGGAACCTAACTTAGGAGCAGCATAAGAAACAAAAAGCTGCTGGTCCTTACAAAAACTCTTGGAGCGACTTAAATAAAACAATAAAGCAGTCTTCACATCTAGAGCATGCAACCTATGTTCCTCATCTGAGGAAGGTGTAGGATTAAAAGTGGGCAACCAAGCCTCTAAGCTGAGGTGGAACTGAGAAACCACCTTGGGGAGAAAAGAAATATCAGGGGCTAATGACACTCCAGCCTCCTGAAAAACTAGATATGGGTAGTCACAACGCATAACCATGAGCTCCCCTGCACAGCGTGCTGATGTGATGGCTATCTTCCAAGATAGAAGCTGTAACGAACATGTGGCCATCGGCTCAAAGGGATGTTGAGTCAGCCTATCCAACACTAAAGTCAAATCCCACAACTGTGGGGGTGATCTTGATGGAGGATGAAGCCTAAGCAAACCCTTCAAAAACCTCTTAGAATGAGGGTGTGCAAAAACAGAGTGCCCCTCAACTGGTTCATGGAACACAGAAATTGCTTCCAAATAAACCTTGATGGAAAAAAAAACAAGGCCAGCATCCACCAGAGATAACAAAAACTCAAAAATTACCGACAATCCCACCCTTTGGGGTGAAACTGAGGGATCAACTAAGAACTGCAGAAACCTCCTCCACTTCCTATCATAGGAAGCGCGGGTAGAAAGTTTCCTGCTGTTCAAGAAAACATGTTGGACTCTGCTAGAGAACCCACAGGGTCGATGAACCACGCTGTCAGCTTCAGGTGGGTCACGTTGTGATGGAGTACATGACTGTCCTGAGCTGACAGAAGGTCTGGTTCCGCTGGAAACTGGTAGAAGACCCCCCTCACCAGTTGGAGCAGGATTGGGAACCAGTTCTGGCGAGGCCACCAGGGAGTCACCAGGATACAGCATGGTCTCTCTCTTGCGATCTTGTTGACCACCCTTGTCAGTAGTGGCAGAGGTGGGAATAGATAAAGGAACCGACCTTCCCACGGGAACAGCAGACCATCTCCCAACGACTCTGGATCTGAGCCCCCTCTGGAGCAAAACAGAGGACATTTCCGGTTTTTGGCTGTGGCAAAGACATCCACCTGATACCCCCAGAGCTGAAACACGGGTTGAAGGAAGCGCCACTGTAACTCCCACTCGTGCAAGGAAGCCGCACCCCTGCTGAGGGAGTCTGCTTGCAAGTTGAGGACCCTTGGGAGATGCGCTGCCTTCACAAAGATGTCGTGGTCCAGGCACTCCGACCACAGATCCAGTGCCAGCGCACAAAGCCATCGAGAGACTGTCCTTCCCTATCGGTTGATGTAACACAGGGCAGTGGTATTGTCTGTTAGCAGAGCAACAATCTTCCCCACCACCATGGGGCAGAAAGACCGAAGAGCAAAGTGAACTGCCAGCAGTTCCAAGTAATTTATGTGGCAGTGAGTCAATTTCAAAAGCCAAGGACCCCCCCCCCACACACACACACACACAGATCGTCCATGTGGGTCCCCCAACCCCATAAAGATGCATCTGTTGTGATAGTCACAGTTGGTGCAGGTAGATGGAAGGGAGCTTCCTGACAAATGTTGTCCTTTGACTTCCACCATTGCAGTGTTTGAAGTGTCACAGGTGGAATTACAAACCTCTTTCGAGGTGAGTCCCTTAACGGGCAAAACTGACGAAGGAACCAAAGCTGTAGGCCTCTCATCCTCAGCTTCGCAAAGAGCAGCACGCTTGTAGTCGCCGCCATCAGCCCCAGCATCCGCTGCAGCTGCTGCACCGTGCCCCACTTTCGACTCTGCAGAAGTTCGACAAGGTTGATAATGTCCATCGCTCTCTGCTAAGGCAGAAACGCATGATGAAGGTTCGTATCCAGCAAAGCCCCTATGAACTGAACTGTCCTTGACGGAGTAAGGTGTGATTTCTCCAAATTGACCTGCAGACTCAAGGTGTCGAGAAGACGAAGAGTAATGGCAATGTGGAATGACAAACTCTCTTTCGACTCTGCCACAAGGAGCTAGTCGTCAATGTATGGAAAGATGACTATCCCTTGAAGCCGGAGATGGGCAGCCACAACGCTCATCATCTTCGTGAACACCCGAGGTGCAGTGGACAGACCGAACGGAAGAGCCTTGAACTGGAAGTGCTGAGAACCTACTGCAAACAGAAGGAAACGTCTGAACGCAGGATGGATGCTGACGTGGAAGTATGCATCCTTGAGGTCCAGTGTTGCCATCCAATCGCCTTAGTTGATGAGGCGCAGAATTGTTTGCAGAGTGGACATTCTGAACTTCTGGTACAAAATAAATTTGTTCATATTCCGAAGATCCATGATTGGTCTTAGACCCCCGTCCCGCTTGGGAACCAGGAAGTAACAAGAGTAGAAGCCTCCCGTCCTGGCCTCCATTGGGACCCTCTCTATAGCTTGTTTCTGTAAGAGGTTGCTCACCTCCGTCAGCAGAGGTGGGGAAGGGGGAGTGGTAATTACAGTGGTAACAGTTTGCAAACCCGAGGTACCGTGCCTGTCTTTGGATTGTGTTCTGGATGGTTTCAGTACTCTCAGCCTGGAGGAAGTTGACAGGATCCTCTTATCTGCATGCCCAACAACTTGTAGTTTGGACCCATGCCCATCCTGGCTGATTAAATCCTGCCAGAGGAAGCTTACGGGATATCATAAATAGATCCCTGATGGAGGGGCACTTTCCAACACCGCTTAAAGAGGCGGTGGTCTGTCCCCTCTTGAAAAAACGTTAGACCCGGCCGAATTGGCACCCTACCGGCCGGTCTCGAATTTGCGCTTTTGGGGCAAACTTATCGAGAGGGCAGTGACGATGCAGCTACAGAGTTTCCTGGAGGATGCTTCCATCCTTGATCCCCTTCAGTCCGGCTTTTGCCCGGGCCACGGGACAGTGACGGTGTTGGTTGCCCTAGTAGATTACCTTCAATGGCATCTGGACCGGGGCGGCTCGGCGGTGCTGATGTTGTTGGACCTGTCGGCAGCGTTCGACACGGTTGACCATCGGTTACTGACCTGCCGCCTCACCAACGCGTGGATTCAGGGGTTGGCTTTACAATGGCTTTCCTCTTTCCTTGAGGGTCGGGGACAAAGGGTCGCGATTGGGGGTGAACTGTCCCGGAGACACACGCTTGATTGTGGAGTGCCTCAAGGGGCGGTTCTCTCCCCGATGTTATTTAACATATATATGCACTCCCTTGCCCAGATTGCCCAAAGGTATGGGCTGGGTTGTCACTAGTACGCTGATGACACCCAGCTCTATCTGCTTATGAACGCCCGGCTGGTCTGCGTCCCAGAAAATTTGGACCGGGTGTTACAGGCTAGGCTAGGTGGCTCAGGCTGAGCGGGCTGAGGCTAAATCCGGCGAAGACAGAGGTCCTTTGCTTGGGTCGTCGTGGTCCAGGAGGGGAAACCCCAAATCAAACCAAACAAGACTCTCAGTGTAGAGGTAGAAGGAAAAGTGCAAATGAACACTGAGAAAAAGACAGTCAAAATGTTTGCAATTATAATACAAATATATTGAATAATGCATTACAATGTGTGTTTGTTATTTTTCTTTATAACAAATATACAAAAGATTACATCTGCTTTAGAAAACCATCAGTCATGACTATTGCTGGCACAGCATGCTTCAAGCATTCAGTTCCACTATTTAAAGAGCTAGTAACCTTATCAAAGCCGAACACTGAATAATACAGCAGTTTAAAGCAGGGTTCAATGGCATGAAAGCTCCATATTAACCTGCTAAGAACAATACACAAAGCTCCCAAAAATCCTTGTGGCTTATAATAAAGAAGTCTAAGTTCCAAAAAATCCTCATGGCATATAATGGAGAAATCTTGACCAAATCTTAAAGGAAGGGTGTTCCCACTGAGGTAAGCAGTCTCCAAATTCTTGAAATAATGTCCAAATCTTTTGGGAAAATGACAATACGTGTATCCTAGGTATACTCGCATTTCAGCTTGCTTCTTCACATCAGTATTATTTTGCCTTTCAATTGGAACTGTATAACAAAAAATAACAACATGCAGCCACATGTTTTATAAAGTATTACTCACCCATAGGGCTGTCAACCAAAAAATCAAATCTGATGATGCCAGCTCTCCAGCCTTGCCACAAACAACACAAGGAGAGTCAGCCAAGCACATCAACCATGTTGGCTCAGGTTTCCTCACCTAGATGCCAACTTCCCCCCCACAGGACACGTGCTCTGACAATGCCAACTCTTCAGCCCTGTCTCAAACAACATGAGAGTCAGCCAAGCACATCAACCATGTCAGTTCTGGCTCATCCTCCTCCCTGGATATCTAATCAGAAAACTAACCATTAGGAGGAGAACATTCAGCTTCCTAGGAGACACAAAGAAGATGCAGTTACACTTACCTTGAGATAGGTGGATGGTCAGTCAGTCTAGCTCTGTGGCATGACCCAGGGTGCACCACGATGAGGCAAGTCAGAGTTGCACCCCAAACAAGGGAGTTCTCTGGGAGGGCCTCAGAGAGTGAGAGGGAGGGAACCATTCCCTCTCAGCAGCAACATGCACCAGCCATCAGTCCCATTAGAGAAACTTTAGCCAAGGTGTGGCTGCCCTCCTCATCACAGCCTGCCCCCCCATCTTCCTCCTCCAATGATGAAGAAATAGAAGGAAAAGAAGAAATGGAAGAAAACAAGACATTGGATTTCAATCCTGCCCTTCATGCTGAATCTCATAATCTTAGAGTGATATACAAGATACAACAATCTCCCTAATCTCTTCCCCTCTCAACAGACACCGTAGGTCCCAAAAACCAGACCAGGAAGGAGCCAGATGCCCAAACACCACACACCCCACAATCAGGTGCTCAGGTCACACAAAGATGGCCTGTGGCAGAAGCAAGTAGAGGAACAAACAAAAGGTTTTCAAAAAGTTAAAAAGAAAAACCTTCTAAAAATTCCCCAATCACTGCAATCAGCACAAAAAAGGAAAGATCTCACCAGTCAGATGAAGTGAAGTCCAGGTCCAGGATTCAGGAATACTGCCAACCAGGCCAGAGAGCAGAATAGCAGAGCACTGCCAAAAGCAGAAGCTCACACTCACATAGTCTCTATGGCGGCAGCAGCAGCAATGGAGTCAAGGGGACAAGAGATTGTTAATAAATATCCTCTCTCTGCCCATGAACAGAACAGTTTGAAAATAAATTATTCTGTTCTCTGATTGGATTGAGGGGGAAAACATGCAATTCCATTGGAGAATGGCAGTTTCTCCCTTTCCCCTACCATGCACAACAAAAACAGCCCTTCAGGATCCTGCAAAGCTATGCCTTTTTCAAAATGCATGATCTGATTGGTCAAGGGCCTCCTCACACACACCCCCCCTCCTCACCCCAGCCAGAGGTGGGAAAAGCAATTACAGACTGCCTTTTCCCTTTCCCCTTTGCTTTCTGTGGACAGCAGAACTTTACAGAATATTTCTGAATACCACTGAATTCAACTACTCGGCATTCCAGAAATAGGCTCAGATGCCTATCTGGAATTCCCTAATTCCAAATTTTACCAAAAAGGCTGTTGTTCGGTAAATATTTGATAAACCCTTTACTGAATTGACAGCCCTACTCACCCACATATTCTCATATATAACATCTAGCTTTCTAGTTATTGCATCTTTAACTTTGAAATACAGGTTCTCATGAGTTGTTTCTCAATGGGCTAGTTAAAAAGTAGAGTTCTAATTAACAGCTCTGCTGCTTTCCCCTCTCCATTTAAAAATATTCTTTATAAAATATAGTTTAAAAATATGTTTGCAGATCAATTGGTCAGCACACCTGTTGTAGCTTATGTGAAACACTGCTTTAGACTGTTTCATCAGACTTTGTCAAGATTTCTTTATTACAAGCCACAAGGATTTTTGGGAGCTTTGTGTATTGTTTTTAGTGGGTTAATGTGGAGCTTATGTGCCTTTGAAACCATGCTTTAGACTGCTATATTACTCATTGTTTGGCTTTGACAAGGTTATTGTCTCTTCAAATGTTGGAGCTAAGTGCTTGAAGCACAGTGTGCCAGGAATAGCCGCAACCACCAGCTTTCTTAAGTAGTTGATGTGTTTTTGTAATCTCGAGAAAGATAAGAAAAAACACACGTGGTGTAAAGTGTTATTCAATGTACTTTTATTATAATCGTAAATATTTTTGACCATCTTTTTTCTCAGTGTTCATTTGAGCTTTTCTTTAGCCATTTAAACCTAATAGCTGACAGTCAGGTCCATTGAGCTGTCAGGTTTAAATGGCTGGCAGCAATTTGCACAGGTCAGTGTCAGTCCGTCCCTCCCCCCCCCCCCCGGGGGGAGTGAAACAGATTGTTGAAAAGGCTTGCAGCCATTTTATTTTATTTATTGCACTTGTATCCCGCCCTCCTCAAACGAGCTCAGGGCGGCTGTTTTAGTCTAACAGCAGATGGACACACCCATCCCCAGTTAGGCTAAAATGTCTGGAAGCCAGTTCAATGATCGGAGCACAGTGGATGGGTTAAATGGCTGTGAGCCATTTAAACCTAACAGCTGATGGGCAGATCCATTGGGTTATCAGGTTGAAATGCTTGGCAGCCATTGCATAGGCTAGTTTCACTTCCTGCTGCCAGCAAAATGGAGGGAGGCAAGATCTTCCCTCCCCCTTCCATTCTGCTGGCCTTGGGGAACGTTCTCCCTACAGGATCAGCTCCTGGAAGAGCCATTGGGGAGCCATTTAATTGCCAAAAAATAGAGGGTTATACAACCATTAAAGACTCCATCCTTTGCACCATTTGTTTTGCCAGCCACTTAAACCTTGCAGTCCAATGGGGCTATCAGTCAGGACCCAATCCTGTGGGGAGAACTCTCCCCAGTGCCAGCAGAATGGAAGGGGGAGGGGTCTGATATCTTCCTTCCCTCCATTCTGAGAGCCCCAGCTGAGCCTGCAGGGAACTCACACAGCTTCGAGTTCACTGACGCAAGACTTAGCTTGCAGAAGCTATTTAAAGGGGACTTTTGCAAGCCAAGCCAGTGAACTCAAAGTGGTGTGAGTTCACCCACCCACTCCCTTTTTCATTATGCCCTCTGAAGACAGTCCCCATAGGATATAATGGAGCCAAATAAATTTGACAATCCTAATTATTAATCCTAATATTTGGGAATATCAGGAAGTATTGATGCTTTTTGGGTTCAGTACACCCGAACCCAAAACAATACTTTTTTTTTTTTGCACACCCCTAGTACACAGCTCAGCCCCATGGCACAGAGTGGTATAGCTGCAGTACTGACTGCAGTCTGAGCTCTCTGCTCACAACCTGAGTTCGATCCCCATGGAAGCTGGGTTCAGGTAGCCGGCTCAAGGTTGACTCAGCCTTCCATCCTTCTGAGGTTGGTAAAATGAGTACCCAACTTGCTGGGGGGGAAGTGTAGATGACTGGGAAAGGCAATGACAAACCACCCCATAAAAAGTTTGCTGTGAAAACTTCATGATGTGATGTCACCCCAGAGTTGGAAAAGACTGGTGTTTGCACAGGGGACTACCTTTACCTTTAGTACACAGCTAAAGAGCCCTGTGGCGCAGAGTGGTAAGCTGCAGTATTGTAGTCCAAGCTCTGCTCGTGACCTGAGTTGGATCCTAGCAGAAGCTGGGTTCAGGTAGCTGACTCAAGGTTGATTCAGCCTTCCATTCTTCCTAGGTTGGTAAAATGAGTACCCAGCTCACTTGCAGGGGAAGTGTAGGTGACTGGGGAAGGCAATGGCAAACCACCCTGTAAAAAGTCTGCATGATGCGACGTCACTCCAGAGTCGGAAACGACTGGTGCTTGCACAGGGGTCTACCTTTACTTTTAGTACACAACTAATATGTAGCAAGCTAGCATTTCAAGGGGTACTCTCCATAGTCAGTGGAGCCCCGTGGCGCAGAGTGTTAAAGCTGCAGTACTGCAGTCCTAAGCTCTGCTCATGACCTGAGTTCGATCCCCAGTGGAAGCTGGGTTTTCAGATAGCCGGCTCAAGGTTGTCTCAGCCTTCCATCCTTCTGAGGTTGGTAAAATGAGTACCCAGCTTGCTGGGGGCAAAATGTAGATGAATGGGGAAGGCAATGGCAAACCGCCCCGTAAAAAGTCTGTCATGAAAACGTTGTGAAAGCAACATCACCCCAGAGTTGGAAATGACTGGTGCTTGCACAGGGGACCTTTCCCTTTCCTTTTTCCTCCTCAGTCAATATGCTTGGAAGGCCCGAAAGTCTTTAAAACGTCCCACTTTCTTTCCCTTCAACTGAATTATATTTTTATGTTCAAAGAACATTATTTTTATATTTGAGAAGCTGCTGTCCTTAACTCCTCAACCATCTTCCCTTAAGTGCATATGCTCAAATAAGACAGTTGGCAGCAGAGGTTTTATCACTTAACTATAACCCTCATTATTAAGTGATTCAACTCAATAGGATTCTTAAACGTTAATATTTTCCTTTCTTTTCCAACGCAGAGTTGGCTTAAATAAATTAAAATAATCATCTTTGTTAATCAGATGTCTAAAAAGTTTAAGCTTTCATTCAAATATAAAAAAAATGTTACATGTATTTCTTGGATCTTTTTTAACCTCATGATAAAAAAACAGAGAAACAACAAGGGAAACACGCATAGCATGTCAGATTTGTATTATTTAGGTCCACTTTGCTGCTGCTGTTGTTTTCTTTTTAAAGATACCAGCAAATTATCATGTTGTGGGCTGGTATGTTTTACCTTTACTTAATAAACCTTGATTTTAGCAGTTAATAGTGTTTGTAACAGATGTCCAGTTGATATTAACACCTCTCTTCAGCTAAGCTTAAATGAACATAAATATGTATTAATGTTCATCCTAACATTAAAATTATTAATGAGCCACATAGCTGTAAGCTGGGAACAGTCCCAGATACATTTCTATCACTGGAAAAGTATCCCATCTGTACAGTGTGTTGTTTACGAGGGTATAGATGCCGGAATATGCATGTCAATTTTTGGGGCTGAGCAAAGGGGAAGCCAGGAGCCTCCACAGCAAAAATAATGGAACGTTAATGGTAAAGCTGAACTCCTACCCGTTGCTTTTCAACAAGGCAGGGAAAAGCATATCTTATTCTTATAGACAAGAAAAATCTTTACAAAAACTAGTTTACTGACCATAGTTTTGACATCATTTGAGAAACTGCTGAAAGGAGGCTTCCCCCCCTCCTATCTGCTCTGGGATAGAACATAGCATTCTTGTCTTTTTGTACTGATTTTACATATTTCTACACTCAGATTTAGGCTTTAAATAACAAGCTGTCATTCACCTGTCAGTTAATAACTATAAACCATTTTAGAATCCCTCTTCTCAGAACAAGTTCCAAAATATAGAACACTTTCACTTAAAAATAACACTGCTTTGTGTGCCCTTTCATTACACTCCCAGAAAGCAAATGGAAGGACTTGTCTCTAGCTAACAGTGTAAGGCTCCCAGCAAATCTCTAGAAACCTCCGGTTGTCATCTTTTTTCTGCACCAGTTGGCAGCAATATAATGTGTTTTGTAGAATTCTTGAATGCACAAAAATGTCTTGCACATGAGTGGAGGATGTTCCTACACCAGGCTATGCTTTTGAGAGGCCAAATGGTTAAGTGAAGCAATAGACTGGAGTTCTGGATGCAGTTTTAGCTATATGTGTGTTGTGTTTAGATTAGCCCAGTGAACTGGCTTGCACATGAGACGTAATGTCATGATGACTTTCAGGAAAGGACTGACAAAGGATTGCTGTCAGATGGTGATCAGCTTCTTCAACAGCTGCGTTTCACAAATGTACAGCCAGCACAACATATATGTAAAAAAACAAACTGCTCAGTGAAGTGTTGCTAAATAGTGCCTTTGGCTATTTGTTTGGAGGCTATCATTTAATTATAATAAATGAGAGCTTTAAATCTGTTCCCCAAATAAATTATTATTTTATATTTTGTGTCCTTGAGAATGGATCTTGCTTATTGGAAGAGAGATGCAAACTACATTAGTTTCCTTGTGAACTACCTGAAGCAATAAATATACAAGATTTTTTTTAATTCCAGATGCTAAGTTCAAACAGGTTCACTTTCTAAAGCTCCTTTCTTTTTATGCATAGGTTGCCAACTTGGCCTGTTCCATCTCAAATAACGAAGAAGGTGTGAAATTAGTTCACATGTCAGCAAGCCAGCTTGAAGCACTCTGTCCTCAGGTAAATTAACAAGCAAATGAAGTTGTGCATCAATCCTGTGCTTTGTCTCCTGTGAAAAAAGGAAAATTTGTATCTACTGGTCTTGTACAATGCTGTGACCAGATCAGGGGGTTGGGTTGGCTGCTTTTTCAAGTGGATATATGAAAGATAATGTAACTACCTGGTGTAACTTTAAAACTTGAAGTACATTGGCATTTTTAGTGTGTAAGTCTGGAAATGTCATTTCTTTCAAACATGACCTCTGTCAAAGTCAGTTCTTAATATGGGAGCTTAAAAATGGCTCTGTGTTGAGTCACAGCTTATAAAACCCTCAAACATCTACCAGACATTTAAACACTGTCATAATCTTGAAGTCATTAACACATTTAATCATGACAGATCCAGGTGGATAGCCATATTGGTCTGAAGCAATTCTTGTTAGTTACTTGCCGTAGTAATATGTCCTCTGTTATCTTTTTGTTACTGTCATGATTTTTAAAGACAGTAAATAACAAAGTAATTAAAAAAAAAAGCAAACACCAAGATATTATCTGAAGGCAGAACATAAGCACGAATTCTGAAAGTAGAACATTAAAATGTATTTCGATTAAGAATGAAAAAATTCTCTCATCTTCTTCCTTGTTTTACTGAGAGCACATGTAGCAAAAAATGGTGCTACAATCAGTAAACCCCAAGCTTGAATCTCACCATAGGAACCTTAGGAAAGCCACTCTTCTTCTGCCTTAAGGTTTGCTAATTAATTCTCAGTTTCATAAAAATGCAAATCTGAAAATTCAGTGCTAAAACTTAAGAACCTTGTCCTGCATTACAGGTTATTAATGCAGCATTAGCTTTGGCTGCCAAGCCACAAAGCAAGCTAGCTCAAGAAAACATGGAGTTGTTTAAAGAGCAGTGGGAAAAGCAGGTCCGTGTGTTGACAGATGCAGTGGATGACATCACTTCCATTGATGACTTCCTGGCAGTGTCAGGTAATGAACTATGGTTGGCAAAGATTCTTCTCAATCTAGCTTTATTGCTTATCAAACAGTGGCACTGGTGTCCTGTCTTGCTGCAGGAATGTAGCATGTGTTTCTGTAGGCAAGAGCCTATTCTGTAGGCAAGAGCCTATTTTGTCAAATATGTGGACAGCGAAAGTATCTAGTGCAGAACAAGTGTTGACAAATCCATGTGTATCTACCTTAATTTACAATAAGATACTCCAATCAGCTGAAATTAATGAAGCCCTGAGCGTATAAACTTCTTGGAACATGTAGTATTGAGAGCTTTTAGCCCACAACCTGTTGAGCTGTAAAAGCTTTCACATTTGGTCCTCGCCCACTATTACTTCACATTAGGGGACAGCTGGGATTATAAGGTCATTGACACTGCCCTGGCTGGGCAAATTCATTTTCCCATTTGTCAACATTCATGGTGTCCCCAGCACAATATCTCCTCAGTAACTAACTTCAAACAAGACTCTCAGCTCTTTCATTTCATTGATTTCTTTGTGCATTATCTATACATGCTGCAGTATGGTGAGGCTCATTATGGTTGTCTTGTGATGAGTGATACCAGTTTTGTAAAATAAGTTAGCTTTTGATGTACAAATGCTTTTTCTGTACATTTTTAGGAAGCAAAGCTATTTATTCTACTCAGCTTATTTGCTGACACAAATTGTTTTGGATAAATGAATAGAGTCAATCTAGATTCTGCCAAATTAGCATGCTGTGTCCTTACAGGCTGTATCTTGAATTATGTATTTGATTCTATAGCCTGCAGCCAGGGTTCTGTTTTCTGTCTTTTAAAGTGCCTGGCTACTGCATGTACTTTGGAGGAGATAATGGCAAGGAAGGTATTATGACCTCATTCTCAGAAGAATCAGCGATGATAGAAGCTCAGATTCTTGCTCTATGCAGAACCCTGTTCTCCTTCCTTATTAAGTCACCTTTGGCTTCAGTCCTATTGTGTTGCCTGCTTCTGTGTGTTTTCCTTAGCCCAATAGTCATCCCACAGTGGCCTAAACTTCGTTAAGATTTAATGTTATGCTTAACTGGGGCTATTCTTCGCTGAAAATATTCTGAACAAGTATTTTCTTGATTTCACTCACAGTTAACAATAGAATCATAGAGTTTGAAGGAACCTCCAAGGTCATCTAGCCCAACCCCCTGCACAATGCAGGAAATTCACAAATACCTCCCACACAGACACATACATCCCCAGTAACCCCTGATCTATTCCCAGAAGATGGCAAAAACTTCCAGGATCCCATGCCAAACTGGCCTGGAGAAAAATTGCCGACTGACCCCAAAGTTGCAATTGGCATTTCCCTGGGCATGTAAGAAAAGGCCACAAGAACTAAGCACTGATGCAACCCTTCCTACTCTCCCTTTCATGATCTACCTAAGCTCACATAATCAGCATTGCTCTCAGATGGCCATCTAAAAACCTCCAAGGAAGGAGAGCCCACTACCTCCTGAGGAAGCCTGGTCCACTAAGGAACCGCTCTTAACTGTCAGAAAGTTCTTCCTAATGTTGAGCCAGAATTTCTTCTGATTTAATTTCAACCTGTTGGCTCTGGTCCAACCTTCTAGGGCAACAGAAAACAGTTCTGCACCATCCTCTATAACAGTCCTTCTGTTCTGATCAAATAGTTATTAAACATGTGTTCAAATATTCAATTGGACTGCAGCACTCAGTTGCCAGATTGATATATAAACATATTGTAACACAGTCATATTTTTATACCCACATATCACATGAATGACTTTAAACCAGTAGATGATTAAAGTTGAAAAATGGAAGTAAAGGAATTCTTTATGCATGGGAACTCTATAATCAATTTGGTTCATGCTCATTGCATCAAGTGTGTGTGGCTTTTGACACCTTAACCATTTTTATTAATGCTTTTTAGAAGTGAATTTAAAGCATACTCTTGTTGATGTAGTCACCAGGGGAAATTTTTACATTCTGAATTCCTTTTTTTACCACCAGAGAATCATATTCTGGAAGATGTAAACAAGTGTGTCATTGCTCTTCAAGAAAAAGATGTTGATGGCTTAGATCGCACTGCCGGTGCAATTCGTGGCCGTGCAGCCAGGGTAATTCATGTTGTCACTTCTGAAATGGATAATTATGAACCTGGAGTCTACACAGAAAAGGTTCTAGAAGCAACAAAGCTGTTGTCAAACACAGGTAAACAGTTTCATCTAGTTTTTCAGTTTTAACCTTTTAAAAGTATTTGGAAAAGTATCTATATTATTAGCTACTGTAGACATACAGAAATTCTCTGTGTGTTTTGGGTGTTATTAGTGTTTTGGGTGTATTAGTGTCAAGATCAGTCCCCTTACGCTCAGTGTTTTTCCTGGAAAGCTGGCTTCAATGTTGCCTTAATCTTGTATTGGTGTACCCCATTCAAAGTACAGAAAATAGAGTCATCAGGAAGTGACAGACTTGTGGAGACAGGATATAACAAGTGTTCTATTAGAACAGTTTTCTCTGTGTAGAAGCAGAATGGCGTGGACTAGGGTGAACTGGCTTTAAATGGTGCATTTAAAAAGTGTGCATTTTAATGCACATTTCTATTTTTCTGGCCTTGAAATGTGCCTGCACTGTCAGAACTATCAAATGCCAGCCAGCCACCAGTTATTTATCAGCATAATGTAAAGGCATATTTGAAAAGTCTGCTTCATCTTTAGGCCTTTACAGAAAACCACAGTGGGCACTTGGTTC
The DNA here is from genome assembly GCF_032191835.1 of Heteronotia binoei. Classification (NCBI taxonomy): domain Eukaryota; kingdom Metazoa; phylum Chordata; class Lepidosauria; order Squamata; family Gekkonidae; genus Heteronotia; species Heteronotia binoei. The sequence continues at coordinate 31,356,080 of NC_083223.1, forward strand.
TTTCTGACCTTGAGTTAAGATGAATTAATCATAAAAATCAATACCCTAGTTCAGAATAATTTGTTGTTCTGTGCTGTATTCAGCTCAAATGCTGTGTTTGTGTAAATTGTAAGCTTCAACTTATAAGAACATGTTGAGGCATCTTTGTGCTGAGGCTATAGTATTGTATAAGGTGCCATAAATTTGATTGCATTTTTATGTATACTAAGTGTGTTAGGGCACATTTTTAAAAGGTTGTAATCAGTTCAGTACTAGGTTCCAATGTCCTTAGGGAACATTAAGCAAAACTTTGCACAGATAAGACCTACCCTGTTCCATTCCACAAGGTAACTGTGCCAATTCCCAGTGTCACTGTAGCAGTGGATTATACCTGCTGCAACCCATATAAGATTCTTATGCAGCCTATGGCCGGTTTGCCACATTGCCAGTTACACATTGATAGCTTTTTAGCTTTATTTTTTTTCTGCCAAGAAGCACTCTGTAGTATATACAGGCTACCACATATTTGGGCTTAACATTCCTTAATGAATCTTTAATTCTAGTGAGGAGCACATGGATTGAATTCTATGCAGAGTAATGTTTATGGTTGGTTTTGGTGAAATGAGGCAACAGAAACCCTTGCCTTGCTGAAAAATTCATTGTTGCATTCTGGTTTCTAGAATTTTTGTATGTTCTGTGTGTTCCTCAGTTATGCCACGTTTTACTGAACAAGTAGAAGCTGCTGTGGAAGCGCTGAGTTCTGACCCTGCTCAGCCGATGGATGAAAATGAATTTATTGATGCTTCTCGGTTGGTGTATGATGGAATTCGTGACATCAGAAAAGCTGTGTTAATGATTAGAGTAAGTGAGCAAGCCTCTACTTGCTTGAGACTGCATTCTCTTTTTTCTTAACATATTTTATTAAAAGCACACAACACTAAATAATGAATCCATGCACAAATCTCCACAAGCCATGGAGCTTATTATATCAGATAGAGCTCCCATCCTATAGAGCTCATTAGTCCATACTTCAGTCTACAGTTGAGTAGCTGTCCTTCCTTCAAAGAAGGAAGTGCTTGGCTCCCATGCCAGTTATGAAAGCAGCACAGTAGGGCCATCTGCAGAGGATAGGAAAGGTTCTGCTTATCTTCCCCTGTTCACCTCCAAAAGGAGGGATAGCCCCAAGCTTCTTGCTTTCATTCAAACGTAACACATTTGCTTATTAGTTTACTTAACACACACACCTACTAACCTGAAGACTCAGGATTTGAATCCAATGCTTAGTCTTCCAATTAGCAGGCCCCCTGGAGGTCCTGAGTTGCTTTTAATGAGATGAGAAATATCAATATAGCATTTTAAACCTGGAGTCCTAAAGATCAGAAGACAGTAGTGGGTAGATAAAGAGCTAGTTCCTTCCTACTATCCAACCCAAGCAGGAGTTTTTCTGGGGCTGAATCTGAGGGTTTTAGGAGCCATCCTGCAGTTTCTCCATTGCAGAAACAGCAATATGGGCCTTAAGATCCGCAAGTTCAGGAAATCTGGTTTGTGAATGAAGAGCTGTAGTGTTCAGCTTGCTCTGCATTTGTTCCATAAATTCAGCTCAGCATGATTGGAGGAGTACTTTAGGAGCAAACTAAAAACAATCTGCAGCCTTTTACTGAAAGTTCCTTCTTTTGCCCTCTAATAGTGATGTGGGTGTCCCCTCTGCTGCTGATGGAAGTAAGAAAACAGGGCTAGGCACAAGGGGGAAGGAGGCTTCTGCATACCTGGGAGAAGCCCCATTCAGTCATCTCTCCAGGCTAGACATACCCAGCTCCTTCAGTCTTTCCTCATAGGACTTGGTGTCCAGGCCCCTCGTGCCTCTGGCAAGGATGAACCTTGTAAATTAAAGGCTCAAGCCCCCACCTATCTTTGACTCAACAGCCAGAGCAACAGCAGAGGGTGGGGCCAGCAACTACCCCCAGGCAAGCAAGCTCTCCTCACTCAGCAGCAGCAGCACAAAAGACACACAAAAGCAATCAGAAATCCTTCTCTAGCATGCACCAAGCACTCACAGAGTTCTCTCCCCAGCAGTTTTAGAAAAGCAAATCAACACTCACCTTACCAGCAGTTCTGTCCTAGCTCCAAGCACTTTCCTCTAATGCAGCTGAGCCACTTCTGCCTCTGGCAAGGATGAGCCTTGCAAATTAACTTCTGTTGATACAACCCAAAATCACATTTGTCTTTTTAGCCACCACATCAGAATTCTGACTCACATTCAGTGTATGGCCCACTAAGATCCTAGATCCTTTTCACACATACTACTGCCAAGACAAGTCTCTCCCATCCTATAACTATGAATTTGATTTTTCCTACCTAAATGCAGAACTTTACATTTATCCCTGTTAAAATTCATGATATTGTTTTCCAACCTGTCAAGATCATCCTGTATCCTGTCTCTGTCTTCTGCTATATTTACGACAATTTAACAAGCATTCTCTCTATTCCTTCATCCAAATCATTTATAAAGATGTTGAACAAAACAGAATCCAGGACAGATCCTTGAGGCACTCCACTTGTCACTCCTCTCCAAGAGGATGAGGAACCATTCACAAACACTCTTTGGGTGTGATCTGTCAACCAATTACAGATCCACCTAACACTAGCAGGATCCAAACCACATTTTACCAACTTGTCAACAAGAATAGTATATGGAACCTTATCAAAAGCCTTACTGAAATGAAGATATGTCTATAGCATTCCCCTGATTCACCAAGGTAGTAACTTTCTCAAAAAAAGAGCTGAGGTTAGTCTGATATAACTTGTTCTTGAGAAACCCATGCTAGCTCTTAGTGATCACAGCCATCCTTTTTAAATGTTCCACAACTGACTGTTCGATTTATTCTAAAATTTTTCCAGGTATAGACATCAGGCTGATGGGTTAGTAGTTACCCGGATCCTCTTTTTTCCCCCCTCTTGAAGATGAGGACAGTATTTGCTCACCTTCAGTTTTCTGCCATTTCAACTGTTCAGGGAATTCTCAAAAATAATGGCTAGAGGCTCAAAAATTACTTCTGCAAAACATTATAGTACCCTTTGATGCAGTTCATCTGGCCCTGGGGGCTTAATTTCATTTAAAGAAACTAGGTGTACTGATCCTAGGCTACAACACTCTTCTTCATACCAGTTGCCTCCTGTTAGTAGATATACAAAGGTGTGGAACTGAGGATCTTCTTCGTGGTCTCTGTGCAGTCCCACACATGGGTCTTGCCGCAGGCAACGGATCCATACCTCGGAGCTCCAATAGCTCGCCTATAGCGTCTTTTTGGCGCGCTTTCCTCCCGCCCTGGGGAGCAGGCAGCGACCGCGCATGCCTAGAGCGGGGGGAGAGCGCCCATTCCACTCAGTTTCTTTCCTACCGCCGCCCGGACAACACCCTCCTCGCTGCGTTCCTCCTTAGCTCGTCCATTACCTCATCCTTTCGACTTCTTTTCTTCACCTGGTATCGTATTCTTCTTCTTCTTATATCCCTTTTCGTCCCGAAAAAATTTAAAAAAAAAAAAATCCGTTTCTGCGCTATCTTTCCCCCCTTTCTCCCTTCCCTCCCCTCCCTTGTCCGGAGCGCATGGAAGGGAAAGTTACCTTCAAAAAGTGCACGCGCTGTGGGACCAAAATCCCCTCCTCAGACGGCCACAGCCACTGCCTTTTTTGCTTGGGGGAAGCTCACCGAGTCGACTCCTGCCCTCACTGTGCGAACTTCGGCAAGCAGGCCCGGAAGAACCGTGCAGCCAGGCTCCGGAGTTTCCTAATCAAGTTGTCCCTGAGGGCTATGCCCGCGTCGGGCTCGCCGCCTCCCCAACAACAGGCGGGAGATTCGGCTTCTACGGACGTGTCTCTCTCTAAACAGAAGCACAAGTCCGAGAAAAAGTCATCGAAGCACGCCGGGACCGGCCATAAGGCTTCGAAAAAATCGCGCCATCTTGAATCCACGGATCCGGCGCCCAAAAAACCTCGTCGTTCCGAATCGGCTGATTCGGCTCCGAGGAAACTCCACCACTCGCACTCGGCTCCTAAGAAGCCTCGGGCTCCAACCTCGACTTCGACGTCTATGGATCCCGCGGCCCCAACGCAGCCCTCGCTTCCGCTTGAATTGTCGGCTCCGTCGGACGTCATCACCGACATGCCGCAACTGACACCTCACTCATCCACAGCAGTAGAGGTTATACCAGTCCACTCTCGTTCACCTTCGGTGCACAGCGTGGTTCCTACCGACTTTCTAGAACCCGACCTGACTACCGATTCTACTCAGGCCTACCTTAAACCTCCGCTTCGGATCGGTTCCTTCCGAGATATCGGGATTTCTCCCCTGTATAGGGACTCAGCTACTCAGGCTTCAAACCAAGGTCGCTCTCGTTCGCCCTCCCATCGAGTCCGATCCCGGTCGCCGCCTCTCAGAGGCCGCTCCAGATCGCCACGTCGGCGTCGAGACTCCGACTCCTCGGGTTACTATCAGGACTACTACGCCCCTTCAAGGTACGACCGCCACTACTCTCGGTCTCCTTCGCCTAGACGCCGGCCTTACCATCGTCCTTCTCGGTCCCCATCTGTGGAGGGCTCAGGTTACTCCCCGTACTCAGCAATCCGGTACGAGGGCTCTCCTAGACCCCGTGATCGACTCCGTGATTCCCCACGACGACTCCATGATTCTCCACGACCCCGTGGTCTCGATCGGCTTCCAGATTCTCCTCGACCCTGTGACTTCTTTTATCCACGGCCCCGCGATCAAGAGCGGACCCGAGAGCCTGATTACTCTCGAGATCGGATCCAAGAACCTGATTACTCTCGCTATTCCCCTCGACTCCGTGATCGGCTTCGGGAATATGTACGCCACTCCAATCTGCAGCGATCCCGGGACCACTACCAAAGAGAGGGCGCTAGGCCGCGCACTCCGTCAGCCTCGGCTTCGATTGCTCCTCCGGTCTCCACTCCTACGGATCAGCGCGATCAGATAGCAAAGCCTAAGACCGTTCCTTCGGACCCGATCCCGCCTCCACATCCCCCGTCGGGTGACGATTTCCGTTCCGACGCCGACTCGTCAGCATCATCAGACTCTGAGGACCATCCAGACTCGGTAGTCTCGGATTCGGCGCCACAGCCCCGACTCTCTCCATCAGATGCGTCCAAGGCCTATCTCCATCTAATCACCACCATGGCTGAAGCCTTGAACATTACTCTTCCGTCGGACTCACCTAAGGTCTCTGACATCGTACACGACCTCGTACAAACGGACTTTCCACCTGGCTCATTGCTTCCTATGCTACCGGTGCACCTCGAAGGCCTCCGCGAAACCTGGGACAAACCTGCTTCAGTCCCACCCACCTCTAAGCGCTTTGACTCTCTCTACAGAGTTCACGCTCCTGAGGCTAAATTTCTTGCTTCTCATCCAGCACCCAACTCTATTATTGTGCACTCAGCCACTAAGGCTAAGCCCTCCAGACATCCGACACCTCCAGACCGTGAGGGCAGGAAATTAGACACCCTGGCCAGGAAGATATTCAACCTTGCCTCCACAAATTCCAAGCTGAACAACTATTTAGCTTACTTTTCAGCTTACGTCTTCAACTTGGCCAACCAATTTACGCCTCTTATTCCATCCCTTCCTGAACCTTCCCAAAGGACGGCCTCCGGCTTGGTATCAGAGCTGTCTAGAGTGTCGAAGCAACAGATCAACACCATACGCCATGCTGTCTCCTGCTCTTCCAGGGTCTTTGCGTCCTCTGTTGCCTTGCATCGCCACGCCTGGCTAAGGTCCACCAATTTGCAACCGGACATTAAGCAAAAGATCGAAGACCTCCCCTTTGATGGCCTGGGCCTCTTCCATGCTTCTACTGACGAGGTCCTCACCTCAGTAGATGACGGGCGCAAGCGTGCGAAGCGCTTGGGAGTCTCCCAACCGTTCTCCCAACAGTCCAACCGTACAAAACCCTGGAGACCATCATTCCAGAGGCGTCAAAGGTCACCTAAACGTAATGATTTCTGGAAGAGGAAGAGTGGACAGCAGAAGCCTCAGTTTCAACAAAGGCCTCGGTCACAACAGCTCAAAAAGTCCTCCCTTCCTTCTAAGCAGTCTCTTTGACTTTCCTCACATCCTTCCGGTTTTCCACACACGTCTGTCACCATTCCTTCCCACTTGGAACTCGATAACAACCGACTCCTGGGTGCTGACCATCGTGCGCTTAGGTTACGCAATCGAGTTCATTTCTCCACCTCGCCACCACTATTTCATAGCTACCCCTCCGTCTTCTCTCCTCCATCAGGAGATTCTGGACTTGCTCCACAAAGACGCCATAGAGCCCGTCTCTCCCCTACATCGAGGGACAGGCTTCTATTCAAGATACTTCCTAGTTCCCAAGAGGGATGGAGGCAGGCGTCCCATTCTAGATCTAAGGAAGCTCAACAAGCACATCGAATACAGGAAGTTCAGAATGATCTCCCTGCAGTCCATCCTGCCCCTTATTCCCAGGAATTCCTGGATGGCTTCCCTAGATCTTCAGGACGCTTACTTCCATGTGACCATTCGACCTCAACATCGGAAGTATCTGCGGTTTGCCATGGGCCGGGACCACTACCAATATGTGTCCCTACCTTTCGGCCTCTCCACTGCGCCCCGCGTGTTTACCAAGTGCATGGCAGTGGTGGCAGCTGCGCTTCGCATTCGGAACATCCCAGTCTTCCCATACATCGACGACTGGCTTCTTGTAGCTCCGACCCAACAGCAATTGCAGCACAACCTCGACACAGCTCTCACTCTCCTGAGTTCCCTGGGCCTTCGCGTGAATGCATCAAAGTCACACCTCACACCTACCCAGGACCTCAAGTTTATAGGCGCCCTTCTATGCACCTCCCTGCATCGTGTCTTTCTCCCCGAGGATCGGGCACGGACTATCATTGCCCTAGCCAGGTCAGTTCAACAACAACCTTGTCAGTCTGCGTTCACAATCCAACGCCTGCTGGGCCTTACGGCCGCTACAACATCTGTCCTTCACTTTGCCAGGCTACGAATGCGACAACTACAGATCTGGTTTGTACGAGCCTACCACCCTCAGACACAACCACAAAGTGTTTTGCTCACTGTTCCACAGAGAGCGCTTCTATCTCTCACGTGGTGGACTGTACCCAACAATCTCCTCGAGGGCAAGCCGTTTCTACCGACTTCCCCGACGGCCACAATAACAACAGATGCCTCCAAGTGGGGATGGGGAGCCCACCTAGAGGACAAAACTGTCAGAGGGCTTTGGACGACCTCCGAGAGACTCATGCATATAAACTGCTTAGAACTGATTGCGGTACACAGAGCTCTTCAATCCTTTCTCCCACTGATAAGGGGCCGACATGTTCAGATCTCTACGGACAATATGGCAACTGTTTATTACATAAACAAGCAAGGGGGCACCAGATCCCTCCGTCTCTGCCGTATAGCCGTAATGCTCTGGGAATGGTGTGTCAAGCACAACATATACATGACTGCCATTCATCTTCCCGGTGTGGAGAATACTCTGGCCAACTCCCTCAGCAGGATTCGCATAGACGACCACGAATGGTCCATCAATCCGACCTACCTTCGGCGTATCTTCCGATGCTTCGGAACACCCAAGGTGGACGTCTTTGCATCCAGGGACAATGCCAAATGTCCTCAGTTTTATTGCAGGAGGGGCAACGACGCTTTTCTACACAACTGGACAGGTCCCCTTCATTACTTCTTCCCACCGACTCCCCTTCTGACACAGGTGCTGGTGAAGATAGCACGGGATGGCACAGACTGCATCCTCATTGCGCCATGGTGGCCTCGGCAACCGTGGTTCACGAAGCTTCTTCAACTGTCCCGCCACACTTTCCGCCGGCTTCCTCCGGTGGGCGACCTTCTCTCTCAGGCCAGAGGTCAGGTTCTTCATCACAACCCGCGGGCCCTAGCTCTGGCAGCTTGGAGAATACATCTACCTACCTCTCTGCAGAGGTAGCCAATATCATCCTCAACGCAAGGAAGCCTTCCACGAGACTTTCGTATCAACGTAAATGGAAGCGCTTCTGTTCTTTTGCGACATCTAATCATCTGCAGCCGGAATCTGCACCTCTTAACCTGATCCTGGATTATCTACTTTCTCTACAAAGATCAGGACTCTGTTATTCCTCCTTAAAGGTTCATCTTTCTGCAGTTTCTGCGTTCCACAATCCGGTCGATGGCAAAACTGTGTTCTCCCATCCTTTATGTAAGTCCTTTCTTAAGGGCATGTTGCACCTCAACCCACCTGTCAAGCCCTTTGTTCCGGCTTGGAGTTTATCGTTAGTCCTTTCCTGCTTGATGAAAGTTCCCTTTGAACCTATGGCTACCATAGACCTCAACCTTCTTTCCTGGAAGACAGCATTGCTGGTAGCCCTTACCTCAGGTAAACGGGCAAGTGACTTATGCGCCTTCCGTTACGATCTTCCCTACACCATCTTTCACAGGGACAAAGTTGTTTTGCGACCGGACCCTGCGTTCCTGCCTAAGGTTGTCTCCCAGTTCCACTTATCAACCTCAACTTCTCTACCAACGTTTTTCTCCAACCCATCCGACCAGGGACAACGAGCCCTGCATTCTCTGGACGTTAGAAGGGCTTTATCTTTCTACCTTGATCGTACACAACCTTTCCGTAAGGACCCTAACCTGTTTGTGGCCTACGGAAACCCTCACAAGGGACACAAAATTTCTACCCAAAGATTGTCTAAATGGGTAGTCAGTGCCATTAGGTTGTGCTACGAACTGGCTAAACAGCCTTTGCCCAAAGGTCTTAAGGCCCACTCCACAAGAGCGGTCTCGACGTCTTCGGCCTTTCTGCAAGGCGTCTCCCTAGAGGACATTTGTGCGGCTGCATCGTGGTCCTCTCCATCCACGTTCGTCTCCCATTATGCTTTAGACATTCGTGCGAGACGTGACGCCTCCTTCGGTCAAGCGGTCCTCAGATCCATCTTCCACTGAAGTCAGGGGTGAGTGCATCCGCTTCCATCTCTATGTTGCATACTATGTTGCATAATATGATGTGATTGCATATGTTCTGATTGGGTTATGTGACTAACTTTTTCTTTCCCAGCACCCTCCTCCAGGACATTTAGCTGGCTAGTCACCCATGTGTGGGACTGCACAGAGACCACGAAGAAGATAAACAGGTTGCTTACCTGTAACTGATGATCTTTGAGTGGTCATCTGTGCAGTCACACACGCCCACCCAGCCTTCCCCGCTGCTGGCCTCTTGTAATTGTTGCTTAACCTTGTATAGTGTCAGTGCCAACGGCGGCTGGAAGAAACTGAGTGGAATGGGCGCTCTCCCCCCGCTCTAGGCATGCGCGGTCGCTGCCTGCTCCCCAGGGCGGGAGGAAAGCGCGCCAAAAAGGCGCTATAGGCGAGCTATGGGAGCTCCGAGGTATGGATCCGTTGCCTGCGGCAAGACCCATGTGTGTGACTGCACAGATGACCACTCGAAGATCATCAGTTACAGGTAAGCAACCTGTTTTTCCTTAGTCCTTCCTCATAGCTTCTCTTACCCAAATAAAAGAGCTGTAGAATCTGCATTGCGGCACAAAGTGTTGAGAAGCTGGCAAAGACTCTACCAATTGTCTGCCTCGTCTCCCCAATAAAGGTGCTTTGTAAAGGCTCCTTATAATTGGAATGATAAGGAACGGTTACCCTGAAATTTGAAAGAATTATTCTCTGTGCTCTGCAGACAGTCTTGCAGGGGTGTCAAACTCATGAGGGCCAGATCTGACATAAATGAGACCTTGTCCGGTCGGGCCATGTCAGGCTGGGCCTTGTATGTACCTATTTAAAATTAGGTAGCAGAGATATAAACTTTATAAAGGACACAGACAAGCACGTTTTAAAAAAACTTAAAATAACACATGCTTAAAACATTAGCACATTGGTCTTAAAGGTTATTTCTTTGTATTTCTCCCATGGGATCCAGGAAGCTGGGCAAAGAAAGCTCTGGTTCTTTCCTTCCATCCCCAGGAAACCAGTAGGGGGGAGGAGTCTCAGCTAATAGAAGGAAGAGGCTTGGCTCAGTAGCTCTGCTTTGTGATTGAAAGAGCCTGGCAAAGCCAGCTCTCCCTTTCCCCCCTTCCTCTCCAAGGGAGGAGCCTCAGCCAATGGAGAAAATAGAGGTTTTGCTCTTTAGCTTCTCTGCGATTGAGCAAGCCTGGCAAAGCAAGCTGTGATGCAGAAGGAAGCAAGAGAGAGGGAGAAGGAAGCAGATGACTGCCAGTTGCTTGGGGGCCTGATAGGAACCCTCCAGGGGCCTGATTCAGCCCGCAGGCCACATGTTTGACACCCCTAGTCTATAGTATCTCAGAGTTAAAGCAGTTAATTCTTGGCTGAGGAATTTTAATCAATCTGTTCTTCTGTAACCAAGGATTGACTGTGTTTCAGTTGGGGCTGTCCTGTTGCAGCTGTTGTATAGAATGTTGCCTCATACTGTTATGGGAACCCAGAAAAGGTATCATGAGGCTTTGAATGATATGGGGTTGCTTTTGTCTAGTGACAAACTATAAAGGCACCTTGGCAGAGTAAATCTAGAGTATCCTCTTTCTCCTGTTCAGACTCTCTTTAAGATCTGTGAGGATTGTTCCTCATGCCAGCCTTCATGTATATATTTGGCTACAGAGTAGTGCAAGGTCTCCCTGGTCCCGGTGTTAGACAGGACTTCCTTGAGGAGAGCATTCAAGTCATTTTTTCAGCCTTTTAAAGAAGTTTGCATGCTTTTCCAGATTTTTGTCTAGTTATAAAATTAATGTCCTTTTATTGTAAGTTTCTTTGATTCTTTAAGAATGGGATAAATATTATGGTAATTTGTCCCCCCCCCCCCCTTTTAATATTTGTTTAACATATAAGCTGGGAGACAAACTGGAAAAAATGACAAAACCATAAAATTACAAACAGGAAAAAAACAAACAAACTATAAAAAATAACAAAAGCAACAATTCACAATGTATTACAAACCCAAGATTCACAATGAACAACCTCCTAAATTTCATTGCATCAAGGGAATTACATCCTTAGCACATAGGAAATCCAAGGCTGGTTTCCACATTTTTTCATATTTAAATAAAGGAACCACCATGCGTGAATCCCAAAAACAACCCGGATTATGCATAATTGTACTAATCAAAAATTGTTCCCAGAGTTTCTGGTTCCATTTTTTTGAGCAAAGAGCCTGTGAGGGATTTCCAGTTTCTGGCAATGACCAAGCGACCGGAAGCAACCAGTGCTGAAACAAAAGATTTGATATTTTTGTCAAGTTAAGAATTGGCCCAGAAATCCAATAACAAAAATTCCAGAGAATATGGCAATGGAAAACCCACCATGTTGAATATCTCTTTATGAACCTGTGAGGAACCGGTCAGGGTCAGCTTGGGAGAGTGACCACTATAAATTTTTCCCCAGTCACCTCCCCTCAGTCCCTCAGGCACATATGCAGAAATCTTGTCAGACCTCTTAAGAAATATAGGCACCAGACAGTTTTAAATTCAAAAACCAAAGAAATATTTATTGGATTGCAAAAGGCAAGGGAGAGGGGTAAAATAATATTGATTAGATCTGATCAGCAACAACAAATCAGTTGGCAGGCAGATGGTCTCTAAACAACAAAGATTTATCAGGCTGAGGTAAAATTAGATATATAACTCTGGCAAAAGTTTTTTTTTTTTTAACTACCAAACAGGCAGGCTTTAGAATTCTACAGAACTCTATGACAGGCAGGCAGTGTCTACTGGGCACTAGGAATGCTTTGCAGTTCAGATGATATAGCCCTATGCTCTGGCTACTCAAATCATAAAAATAACAAATTGTCAGTCACTCTTTTCCACACACAGAGAACTCCTGGCTGGTGCCAGATTAATTCTCCCTCACAGACATTCCACACTAGCATCCAAAAGAAGAAGAAGAATTGCAGATTTATACCCTGCCCTTCTCCCTGAATCAGACTCAGAGCAGCTTACAATCTCCTATGTCTTCTCCCCCCACAACAGACACCCTGTGAGGTGGGTGGGGCTGAAGGGCTCTCACAGCAGCTGCCCTTTCAAGGACAAGTCCTGTGATGCTATAGCTAACCCAAGGCCATTCCAGCAGGTGCAAGTGGAGGAGTGGAGAATCAAACATGGTTCTCCCAGATAAGAGTCCGCAAACTTAACCACTGCACCAAACAGAACTCACACCACTGAGAGCTAATACCAGCCCCTCACTCCTGGTATGTCTCAGCCCCAGTTAGTTTTCTGGTCTGAATCTTAGGAAACCCTGCTGACCAGCAGAACCCAGTCCACTCTTCTGAGTGTTTGTGTGATCTCAGTTTGTACAAGGAGACTGCCTAGATGTGCTGGCAGATCCCCCACAGAGTTTCCCTCACAGAAGGTCCCTTCTGACTTCAAACACTTTCTCAGACAGAAGCTTAGCTCAGCTCTGTCTCCACAAGGGATTCGGCCCCACTGACTGTTCTCAGCTTCTTATCCAGTTGCTCCACACCACAACTGACTAGCCTAAGCCCCAGTATTCACTCTCCAGACTCTCACTGAAGACTTTCAAACTAAACTGAAGATCCCTGAGGCGTTCCCTGCAATCCTCTTCATTTCGCTACATTTCAGTTACCATGGCTGTGTCTCAGCCAATCGCTGCAAGCCTATTCCCAGCTTCTCAGGCTAAGTTCTTGAGTCTGTCACAGAACCATCTTTCAAAAGTCCTGAACAAGATGGCATTCCCACCACGTATATGCTTTCCTGCTTACAAGATCTCCCAACGCAGTGAGCTCAAGTCTTGTTCATCAGGTTCAATTTGTGTGGTGTTAAATATTAATTAGATTAACAACTTGTAAAACTGGATTTTAATGTTCCAACAGCATGATTTGTTGGAGGGAGAATTCCATATCTGTTTCCAATCAGATTATGAGAAGACAAATTTTAAAGAACCAGATCATTTTTTTAATGGTCAGAGGTAATTAATAATAATTCATAAAGGACAGAAATCACACCTTGTTTACCATCATTCCCATTCCAAATTAAGTCCTCAAATGTGGTTAGTAGAGACCATACCAAACCTTTAGTGGCATAACAGTTGCAAATAAAAATACACAGAATATAAAAATTTAAACGTTGGAGATAAAATCAAAATGAAACCAAGTTTACAGATGTATTCATACATGGTCAGATTTAAATTTAAGGATGTCAGCCAAAAATTTTGCCAAAGCCTTGCTAACCTCCCCCTCAGAATCATTCAATAAATAATAACAGGGTGGCAGAATAGACAAATCTGGGAAGAAAGAAAGCTTGCAAAATAAATCTTTATGGAGATTATGATAAAAGAAACAATCAAGCAATATATGCTGAATTGAGTCGGGAATATTCACTCCACAGGAACAGAGTCTGTCGCCTAAAGGGACTCGATGATATCTCCCTTGTAAAACTTTGGAGGGAAACACATTTAGTCTAGCCAACATAAATGCCCTGCAATGACTTGGAATGGTTAAGTCTGATAGATAATGGGGCATTTGCCACAGAAAGCATAAAGCCCTAAGGAAGCTGGGGAGCAGATATAAGGGTCTGTTGGGTGTAGTTTCGTTTCCTCCAACTCCAGCAGTCTTAGTTTAATACATCTGAAGATATATGACTCATCAGAAGTAAAAAAATCATCAGCCTCTATCCCCAACTGGTTAAGTTTGGACATAAGAACTGCTGACCAGGATGAAATATATGGGTCTCTTTTCATGCAATCAAGAAGGCTGTTAGGATCTGTTCTAAAGTGAATTTTGAGCCAGAATTTAAACATTGCAATCCATGCTTTTGTCTCCACCAAAGAGTGACCCACTTCAGAGCAGAGAGCAAAAGTAGGACACGCATTTTGGCATACCAAGAATTTGTCTAAAGAATGAGGCTTGAATGCCCTCCACTTTCCTGGTAAATGCTGAGATCCATATAGGGATACCATAGAGAATTTGGGCTAGCGTTTTATTTGCTACCGGAACTAATTGGTTGCCCTTTGCAAAGAAAAACTGTTTAATTTGAGCAACTGAACATTTAGCCAAGTTGACGGTGTTGTTATGATGTGAAACCCAGCTTAACTACTTTAATAATAATAATAATAATAAATTTATTCTTATATCCCGCCCTCCCCCGCCAAGGCGGGCTCAGAGTGAATTACAATTACAGTAGTCATAGAAGGCATTCAGATACCTTTGCAGGGTCACACTTGTGCAAAAGAGGATGGTAGTATCGGCATAAAGTAATAAGGGGACCGCTCGGCCTGCTAGTTTAGGTGGATGACCATTAATAGGGTTCATAAATTGTACCAGGTCAGTTAAAAATAAATTTTAAAGATGCAGGACCAGCACGTAACCTTGTTTAACCCCCTTTAACACTGGGATTTTGCTAGTCAAATCACCACTAGGAAGAAAATTTCACTTGGCAAAAAAGTATTAGAATGAAGTTTCCTCAAGAGAAACAGCAGACGGGGATCCATTTCCAGGTAACCTAGCTTAATCCATAGTTGGGCTCTATCTATTGAATCAAATGCACCCTTCAAGTCGATGAAGGCAGCATATGATTTTTTTGTCTCGGCATGCATATATTTTTCAACATGGAAGGCCAGAGTGCAGCAATGGTCCATAGCAGATTTGCCTTTGGAGAAGCCAATTTGTTCAGGACCTATGATGTTGTATAGGCGCATCCAGTCGGGTAATCGGAGTTCTAAATGTTTGGCATACAATTTGCCCACTATAGATAATAAACTAATGGGGCGGAAATTTTCTGGTAACTCCAAACCCCCCCCCTTTTTTTGTAAATTGGGATAATTATAGAATCAAGCCAAGAGTCTGGGATGGAGTCATGCAGATCAATGAAAGAGAACAATTTTGCAAGGGGCAAGAGCCACCAATCAGCAAACTTTGTGAATACCTCAGCGGGAAGGCCATCAGGGCCTGGTGCTTTACCCGCTTTTAAATCCTTCAATAAATCACTGATTTCCTCTAGAGTTACTGGAGGCCAGATCATCATATCAGTAACTGTGGGGTTTGCTAAGATAGGAGGGGATACACATGGAGCAGCAAAAATGTTACAGAAGAAATCAGCCCATGTTTGCGCAGAAATGTTTGGGTCAGTAACAGAATTGTTTTTGGGATTACCCGAAATGATTCTCCAGACAGCCTTATTATCGTGAGATTTTATCGAATGGTAAAGTTGGTCCCATTTATTCTGAAAGAAAACTTTCTTTTTGGATGTAATAAGCTCCAGGTAGGCTGTCTTACAAGCAATATAGGCCTTAATTTTTGTTGGGTCTTTGGAGTGATAGGCCTCTTTAAATAGCATTCTCAGTTCTTTTTTCCAAATTAAACAATCTGTAGCTAGAGAAACTGGACCTAGACAAGATCACAGGTTTAGCTTTAGCACTACAGTAATCAATTAATAATGAGAATCCTGAAAGGATCGTATCATCTGAATTGGAATTTATGATTGAATCCCTTAATCTGCACAGTGCTTCAGAGCCAAAGAGGGAAGAAAACTCCCTTTCTAGGGCTGGGGACCACTTGATCTTTTTAGAACATTCTCAGAGACCTTCACAGATTGGGAAGATGATACCATATTAACCTCCAGATCCAATCTTAAAGATAGAATTAGGGGCAAGTGATCACTTTCCGTGCGTGAATCAGTGCAAAAGTTATCAATAGATGACAGAAGGCTGGGTGAACCCAAACAAAAATCTATCACACTGCAACCCTGTGTAGGAAAAAAAGTAAAATCAGTTGCAGCCGGAAATTTGGAGAGACCATTAAATATTATAGCATTGTGTGCTATGCAGAATTCAATTAATCTAAGACCCACCTTATTGGTTAAAGTATCTTTAGAACAACAGGGCAAACATAATTGTAGTGGAAGGGATTCAGCCGCTTCAAGGCCAAAATGAGAGATCCATTTCTGATTATTACTGCTTATCCGAGTATTAAAATCACCAAAAATCATGAGCTGAGCAGTATGGAATTTCCTAGACAAAGACATCACATAATCAGAAAATTTCTCCCAGACAGGAGCAAATCCTTGGACTTGATCAAATCAATTATCAGATTTTTCAACTAAAAATATTGAAACCAAGAGACCTTAACTCCAAATCTTTCTTCCACTATGGATTTATCTAAATTGCCCCTTCTTTAATCCAGTTAATAATTGTCAACAGACCGGAGTATCTCCATTCCCTAAACTCAGTTAAAATCTTCCCTAGTGGGAACCAGTCCTAATTAATGAAGGTCATTAAGGGAAAAAATACCTGGAGTTAAGATTTTCCTACATTTGTCTCAAGTTTAAAGCAGAAGAAAAAGACGACTGCAGATTTATATCCTGCCCTTCTCTCTGAATCAGAGACTCAGAGCGACTTACAATCTCCTTTAACTTCTTCGCCCACAACAGACACCCTGTGAGGTGGGTGAGGCTGAGAGGGCTCTCACAGCAGCTGCCCTTTCAAGGACAACCTCTACCAGAGCTATGGGTGACCCAAGGCCATTCCAGCACGTGCAAGTGGAGGCGTGGGGAATCAAACCCGGTTCTCCCAGATAAGAGTCTGCGCACTTAACCACTACGCCAAACTGGCATGTTATCTATTAGGGAATTGGAGGAAATCAAAACAGGTCTACTTTTAGTGGAGGACCAGATGGTTATTGGTAACAAAAACAATGAAGAGAAATTTTCTACAGCTATCCAGCCTTCCATAGGGTTCAATGGAGCCAGAGAGGAAGCAGGTCTGGGACCACCCAAATTTGAAGGCTGACATAGTTTCTGAAACCCAACTCTAGGTCTGCAGTAAGACCCAATAAACTCATTAAATGCTGTAATTTATTTGGGAGTATCTTAACTGGGAGGACACAGAACAAACATAAATTTGGGGAGGATGAAAGATTTAACCAATGAGATCTGTCCGGATGTTTATTCCATTTAGAAAAAAGGATCAACACAGATTTTAAAAGATTCGTCAATATTTACCCAAACAATGTCATTAAAGAAGCACAGGGATTTGAACCCCTAGGTATCTCATCGTTTTAGTAACTAGAGTGGGATAATTATTATGGTAATGACTTCAAGGTTGACAGATTAGGGACAGGCATCAAAGATGATAAAATATCAATTACTTATGTTGGAGAGCAGAAGGTACCCTGTTTTACAAGAAGCAAGTGCTGAGCGAAGAGAGAGCCTTGTAAAATCAGATCCAGCACTTCAGCAAGCAAATTCAAAAGCCAAATATTCTGTTTGCATTTGGTAGTGTCTACTCCGATTTTAATAAAGAAATCAACCATTAAAATCTAAATGGCTTTTATTTTTTTCTTCACCTGAAGTTGAAAGCCCACATCATTAAAGTGGTAGAAAAGATCCATATCAAAATAAAATTAAACATTAGAATATGAAGCACAAGAATATCCTGCTGTTGTTGTATGCTTTAAATTAAACAAGTACACAATAAAAATAGAAGCTACCTTGAGCAGTCGTCTTGGATTAACTACAGAGCAGCTGAGGACCAGTCTTTCAGTGCTTCCTCCTTTCTTGTACAATGAAATATGGCTCTAGGTAAAAAGATGGCTATGAGATTAATGCAACTTGCTAGGACATAACAACATTACTTTCTTTCAGGAATATGGGCTGTCATGCATTTTCATCATGAGACTCTGAAGATTGCTTTTTGTGTTTTCAGCATGAGAATATTTTCCCTAAAGTTACCCCTGTCCTGCACAGAGAATGATATAGATCCCTTCCATACATCCAGTCTAGATTTTGAGACACATATTTTTTTCCATAGAATCATCAGAGTTTCAGTTAAAAGTATACTATATTTTACTCCAGGATTTAGCAGCGGTAAGCGTTTTTGCCCCAAAACTTGCTGCATATCTGTTTGTACCTGTGCCCCATCACTGCACATCTGTGAAAAGGGTTTGCTGAAGACTGAAGTTGAGAATCCATGCTTGTCACTAGTGGATAGCCTACAGAAGCCAAAGCTAGCAGGGTGCCAGGAAGGGCACTGTCTGAAGAAAAGGAAACTGATATCCTGCTGCTTGCTTCTCTTCTTTCACCCTTTGACCACTGCCCCTAAATACAGCAGCAGTGAAGCAAGGTGGCTGGTCTGAATGGGGAGGGTAGAAAAGTCAGGCTGTAGTGAAATACTGCATTTTACATACCATCTTGTCTACCTCTTATCATTGTCTTCTGCCTTCAGATAAAAACTGTTGTTGTTGTTGTTTGGCATTTCCCCCATTAACTGTTATTAGCCCTCTTTCCTGGTGGTGGTGATGTATGTTTGTGTGTCTGTACATTTTGTGGAATTGTTTAAGAACATAAGAGAAGCCATGTTGGATCAGGCCAACGGCCTATCAAGTCCAACACTCTGTGTCACACAGTGGCAAAAAATGTTATATACACACATACACTGTGGCTAATAGCCACTGATGGACCTCTGCTCCATATTTTTATCTAAACCCCTCTTGAAGGTGGCTATACTTGTGGCCGCCACCACCTCCTGTGGCAGTGAATTCCACATGTTAATCACCCTTTGGGTGAAGAAGTACTTCCTTTTATCCGTTTTAACCTGTCTGCTCAGCAATTTCATCGAATGCCCACGAGTTCTTGTATTGTGAGAAAGGGAGAAAAGTACTTCTTTCTCTACTTTCTCCATTCCATGCATTATCTTGTAAACCTCTATCATGTCACCCCGCATTCGACGTTTCTCCAAGCTAAAGAGTCCCAAGCGTTTCAACCTTTCTTCATAGGGAAAGTGCTCCAGCCCTTTAATCATTCTAGTTGCCCTTCTCTGCACCTTCTCTAAAGCTATAATATCCTTTTTGAGGTGCGGCGACCAGAACTGCACACAGTACTCCAAATGAGACCGCACCATCGATTTATACAGGGGCATTATGATACTGGCTGATTTGTTTTCAATTCCCTTCCTAATAATTCCCAGCATGGCATTGGCCTTTTTTATTGCAAACGCACACTGTCTTGACACTTTCAGTGAGTTATCTATCATGACCCCAAGATCTCTCTCTTGATCAGTCTCTGCCAGTTCACACCCCATCAACTTGTATTTGTAGCTGGGATTCTTAGCCCCAATGTGCATTACTTTGCACTTGGCCACATTGAACCGCATCTGCCACGTTGACGCCCACTCACCCAGCCTCAACAGATCCCTTGGGAGTTCCTCACAATCCTCTCTGGTTCTCACCACCCTGAACAATTTAGTGTCATCCGCAAACTTGGCCACTTCACTGCTCACTCCCAACTCTAAATCATTTATGAACAAGTTAAAGAGCATGGGACCCAGTACCGAGCCCTGTGGCACCCCACTGCTTACCGTCCTCCACTGCGAAGACTGCCCATTTATACTCACTCTCTGCTTCCTATTACTCAGCCAGTTTTTGATCCACAAGAGGACCTGTCCTTTTACTCCATGATTCTCAAGCTTTCTAAGGAGCCTTTGATGAGGAACTTTAAACATTTTATGCATCCTTTGTCTTGATCTTTTAATGTTCACCAGCTTGGGAACTTTGCATACAAGGGCAGTATAGAATGCAGAACAGAAGCTTGCAGCCACCAGCCTCACCCCAGGGTCATCAGAGCTCTTGAAATGTTGGAGAAGGCAGGCCCAAAGAGAGATGCAGGTCTGGCACTGTAACATGTGACTAGCAGCTTAGGGCTGACAGTCACAAAGACTGCTTGACCACGGATGAGTTGCACCAATCTCTGGATGACACAGCAGATTGGTGTGTTGCACCTCTCTCAAATGACTCAGCAGAGTTTCCTGATAAAAGCAGCCAGAAAAGGACACACTGTGGCTTAAAGCTTACTTAGGTGATCTTGGGCCAGTTTATGTAATTCAAACCTACCTGCTGTGATGATAAAATAGAGGAGAGGAAAACAATTTAAGCCATTTTGGATTCACTTTGATAGAAAAATGAGATAGAAGTGAGGTAAATAAATAAAATATTTCCATAAATGTAGATGTGGAAAAATGAGATAGAAGTGAGGTAAATAAATAACATATTCTCATAAATGTAGATGTGGGCTGGGCAGTACACCCAGGATGTCTTCCTTATCAGCTGTTAGTTTCCAAATTGCTGCCTCTGAATTAATACAGGATAGACCAGGGATTCATTCTCTGCTTGAGTAGAAGAGGTAACGTTGACCTTTATTTGTTTTCTCATATTCCTCTCAGGGAGATGGAATTTGTAAAGTAGATTCTGTTAGTAGTGCTTATGATTATATTAGCCTTTATGGGCTCCGCTTGACTTCAGTAACTTTCTTTATCTTGCAAGTATTTTGAAGTTGAGAACTGACACAACGTAGAGCTAACTGCATTTTTTCCTGAACCTATTAAAAGCAAGATAGAGCACTGTAGTGGATCCAGCTGCTCTGCTCACCACATTTTGAAGCATTCCTCCAATTTCTGGAAGAGCCAGTTGAATTGCAGAAAGGTTTCATACTTCGCTAGCCAATTTGGTGTTGTGGTTAAGTGTGTGGACTCTAACCTGGGAAAACTGGGTTTGATTCCCCACTCGTCCACATAAAGCCAGCTGGGTGACCTGGGGTCAGCCACAGTTCTCACAGAGCTGTTCTCTCAAGAGTAGTTCTCAAAGAGCTCTCTCAGGCCCACCTACTTCACAGGGTGTCTGTTGTGGGAAGAGGAAGGGAAGGAAATTGTAAGCTGCTCTGAGACTCCTAGGTGAAATGTGAGGTATAAATCCAATTTCCTCCTCTTCCTCGTGGCTGAATCCACCCACTGTTAATCATCCCAGAGATAATTGTCTGTCCCTCACGTTTTCTGCCAGTGAGTGAAGACTGCTTTGTGTTGTCTGGTGGTTACTCAGTAATCCTTCCTTCCTACCTTACATTTTAATTTTTTAAAAATATGTACGTATTTTCAGCTCTGGTTTTTTTAATTGACTTTACAGTATATTTTTATTAAGGTTGTTTTAAAATTGTTAGACACCTTTAAAGCCAGCTATAAATAATGCAGAAATCAGAGTTGACTGCTTTAATAAAACAATACTCAGAAACTGTTATTTTTAAAAAAAAAAACGTTTCTAAACGGTTTGTACTACAGAGTCATCTGTAATTCCAAGCCCAAGCAGCTGCTGCATTTTACTTGGCTGAATTTCTGTCAGCTTCCTAACTAATTTGCAAAGTGATTGTAATAGACTGGAATCAAATAAAACATACATTTGCTTAAACACTTGCTTACATTTGAAAAGTTAAAAGGTATTCTCTTAAATGCTGTGGTCCTGTTCTAGCCTTTTCCACAGTACTAGACTAGAAAGTTCCAGTGCTGGCTTGAGGAAACCCAAACATTCCCTCTGGGGATTGGTTGACAAATGTGTAGATGCTTCAGAGAAACTATGTTTTCTCCAAATCTAAAGTTCAGTTTTGTTCAGTTGAAATTTTGAATTGTGTTCCAAAGTCAATTAAACTCTAGAGATGACCATTCCCTTTTAGAAGAGGATGATGATGATATTGGATTTATACCCCGCCCTTCACTCTGAATCTCACAGTGGCTTACAATCTCTTTTACCTTCCTCCCCACAACAAACACCATGTGAGGTGGGTGGGCTGAGAGAGCTCTCACAGAAGCTGCTCTTTCAAGGACAGCTCTGTGAGAGCTATGGCTGACCCAAGGCCATTCCAGCAGCTGCAAGTGGACGAGTGGGGAATCAAACCTGGTTCTCCAAGATAAGAGATAACCACTATATCAAACTGGCTGTTTTGGGTTACTGATCTTGGGTTTGATTTGTGTTCAAATTTGCTTTCTTAGACTCCTGAAGAATTGGATGACTCAGACTTTGAGACAGAAGACTTTGACGTTCGAAGCAGAACAAGCGTTCAGACTGAAGATGATCAACTTATTGCTGGCCAAAGTGCAAGGGTAAGAAAATATTCTGATCACTGCTTGTCTGATTAATACAACCTGTGTAAAACGTTGGACTGCTATACAAAAATCATAATAAAATCAGCAGACTTTTTATTTTAAGAAGTAGAATAGTCTGTATGCAGGATTATTCAAATATAGATGTTTGCCCATTTATCTGTTTCTAAAACCTGAAGAAACCGCAGTCCTCTTCTATATTTACTATACTTTTCGTACTCTCACCCCAGTCTGAAACATTGAATCCTCTGCTTACAAACACTGTGCTTTCACCCCTGACTTGAAAGACGGGACCCCATATACTGGGCTTTCCTTTTCTAATCTGTTTCCTTCTCCATTGCTTTTTTTTTTTAAAGAACCAAAGCAAGAAGCTTCATCAGTCTGATCTTAGATGATAGCATGGCTCGTGGAGCAGATGTCCTACTGTTCAGCTTCAGTCAGTTCATCTGTTCCCTTCCCACACACACCTTTCTAATCACACCAGTCCATCTCTAGCTGTAAGGTTGTTTGACCAACAGAGAATGCGCCTTACAGCCTCACACATCCATTTAAGTTACTCCAATAAGTTTTCTTGAATCCCCTGAGCTTTGGCTATTTACACACCAATATGATACCCACTGACCTAAGGATGTATTCTTGCTTTAAAATATTGGGTTCCCTGAATAACAGGTGGCTTTGTACAATAAACAAATGTTTAAACTTGTCCACTTCATTTATACGCCTGAAGGGTTGCGTGATAACTCCTCTGAACTCTGTAGCAATTTGAAATAGTGCATAATTTGCTGTGAAAGCTGCTGTTCTTTATAGTAGAGAAGAGAAAACAAATCTTTTTTTTGGGGGGGTGACCATTTTTCTCAGTGCATTGCTTTAGAAATCAGCCTTGTTACCAGTGGCTTTATTTCTTAGTAGTGTTTACTTACGGTGTTACTAGATAATTCACATAGCCACAAGCTTCAGATCTAAGTGGGATTAAATGGTCTCATCAGCCCTTCAGATGGATATAATTTAATCCTACCTCCATGCATAAGATCGGCTGGTACAAAATACACCTTGAAAAGACTTCCTACTGATGAATGGCTAGAATTACATCAGACAACTCTTCATTCCAGGCTATCATGGCTCAGCTCCCTCAAGAGCAGAAAGCAAAAATTGCCGAACAAGTAGCCAGCTTCCAGGAAGAAAAGAGTAAATTAGATGCAGAAGTGTCCAAATGGGATGACAGTGGTAATGACATCATTGTTCTGGCAAAACAAATGTGCATGATTATGATGGAAATGACAGACTTCACCAGGTAAGGATTCTTCATGGGTGTACTCCTTAAGTCAGGATTTCAGGGGTAATTTGTCCAATGAGGGTTGTTGTAGATGAAACTGGTCCCTATGGGGTGCTGTTGACAGATGCTGATTAGTATTACTTTAGCAGTCATTCAGTCTTGTCAGGAACTTTCTGCCTTGCATGTGCGTTAGTGGAAAACATAACCTAAATATAAAGTAATTTGAAATCCCCACATTTTCTAGAGATTAAAGTGTCACTGCCCAAATTTGTTAATTGTGATTTACATGCAACTTCTAGGAAACTGGTGGGAAACTGTCCGCTGTTCCTGTAGTTTGTTCACATTCTCATTCTAGACTAAAATGTATTTTTACAAATGGTACAAAATAGAAAAGCTTGCAAGGTTTTGAATGCACTCAAATTTAAATATAAAGGACTTTTTTGTTCATGATTTAATTAGTCTCACTCGTGATGAGTTTTGAATTTTTTAATAGATAAGTGGCAGAGATTCCACTTTAAGTGTAATCAAGGCCTTGGGCATGTACAGGTGGATTCCCTTCCCTCAAGTCCCCAAGTCACATCAAACTATTATGAAAACTGCTTTAAGTTGCAGAAGTGGGTGCCATGTCGCTGGGTGGAGGTGGGGTAGGAGACTTTCCATTCAAGAAATACAAGCCTTGAACTTGCAAAATGAGTGAAGTGATTCTTTGCCATTTTGTAGAATAGATGTGTGATGTGCAATTTAGCAGCAAGAGTAGAGACTGGGACCCGTGTCCTGGGGAAGGAAAAGAGCAGGTACCATATAGTGGCTGTCTTTTTTTCCTTCTTGAACCTTAAAACTGGGAGGGGTAGCATGGGTAGAGTAAACCTCCATTTTGAGACTTTAGTCCATATTCTTTTCCCCTTATCCTTCCCTCCTCCCCAACTGAGCAGCTGTTCTTTTGCGTTGTGTGTAGTTTGGCTTCTGTGCAAACTAGATGTGACTGCTACACAATAGGAAAATATGTGGCAAGGAAAAACATCTCTGGTTTAGAAGACTAATGCAGTTTTCTTTTTGCAGAGGTAAAGGGCCATTAAAGAATACATCTGATGTTATTAGTGCAGCAAAAAAAATTGCAGAAGCTGGGTCAAGAATGGACAAGCTAGGACGGACAATTGCCGATCATGTAAGTTGTGATAGATTTTTACAAGTCTGCAGTGCAACTGTGCTGAAGATTTTCTAAGAGGTTTCAGGTAATTTTACTTTATGTAATTTCAAGAGCCAGGATTGTCTTTCTTAGATTCTGGAAGTAGAATATAGCCCCAAATACCCTTGACTGGTTATAGAAAATAAAGGAGATTTATGTTAATTTAACGTTTACTTGATTCCTTATGGGTTCCCTTAAGTGGATGTCACAGTAATGACATTTTATTATACGGTGCTAGTAGTGCTGGATATGTTTGTTTCTTTATGTGAGTGAGATGTTAAAATTTTGATTCTCTAATTTTAAAAAATGGACAAGCTAGGATGGACAGTTGCTGACCACTCAAGTCATGGATTTTTATAAGCTTTCAGTACAGCTGTCACTTTCAGTCATTGGTTCACAGAACAGAATGCTGTAGCTATCTGCTGTTTGTATGGCATCTTCCTAACAAACATTTTTCATTCTTTATTCTTCTCAATATGCATATACACACACACAGAGATGTGTTACCTAGTTTTGCTCTGGATTTTCTTAAGGCTCAGGTTTTGCTGGAGATATTGCATTTTAGAGGGAGGAGGCAAAAGCATTAATAGTTGCTCACTTTCACAATTCCGTTTTTCTCACCAGTTTACCAATACTGTTTCCAGTATGTAGCAGCCTGAGCACCCCGGGGGCGGGGGGGGGGGGGACAAGAAAAAATGTATGTGCTATGAAGTCCTGTGCTGGCAGACTTCCTAGTTGCTTTATTGACTAAGGGCTTGGCACAGGCTGACCAGTGGGAAGCAGTTCTTTGGTGCTTAACTGTATATGCCTTCAATAAACAACCTTGCCTTACATCCTTCTAACAGGGCTGTCATTGTTTGAATCTGTCAGCTGTCTCTGACAGAGAGCGCAAATAAAATGAGCCAGTGGAGTGGTTAGAGTGCCATACTAGGATCAGAGAGACCCAAGTTTGAAACCTCGTTTTGCCATGGAAGCTTGCTGGGTGACCTTGGCCGGTCACACACTGTTGCCCTAATCTGCTTCACGGTATTTGTGAGGATGAAATGGAAGGGGGGGGGGGACAATATAAACCACTTTGGGTCCTCACTGAGGGCAAAAGTGGGATATAAATGAAGTATACCTTTTCATTTGCACTTTAAAGGCAAATCAGCAATTAGGTGAACATTTCACCCTTTCTGATAATCTGATTAATTTAGTACTCTGTCCCTTTGCCACCATAATTTGATGCTTTTGCTTCCTTGCAAAATTTATTTCAGAGCACTCGCATACATTCCCTAAAAATGAAGACATGGATATTTTGTAGTGTAGCTAGGAACAGGAAAATCTGTGCATCTGTACAGCTAGTCCATTGTCTGTCTTTCTCCTCCCACCTTTTGCACTCTACAATTAAGAGCTCCTAAAGTGGGTCCAGCAGGTTCCTCTGATTTTTATACTCTCTGAAATTTGTGTTAAAGCCTCCTTGCCCCAATTTAGAAGAACAATGAGCCACAATCAGCATGCCGTATAATATCCTCACACTGATTATTTGGGAAATTTCTAGTGCATAATAGATAAGGGCATCTCCTTTTAAAAAGAGGTAGAAAATTGCTTCAAGAGGTAAACTATTCAGGGTTTGTTTCTTCAAAACACTCTGAAGCAACTTGGCCACATGGAACCTAGTAATATGCAACATTGATCAGTTACCCCTCTCTTGCTTTCCACTGACACACTCTGGGGATGGCTGAAGGCTTTACCCACAAGGTCATAGGAGATTTGCTATGGGATCCTTAAGGAGAGCTTGCAGGTCTTTGGGTTTTTCCAGTGAATATCTTTTACAGCACTATCTCAATGTATTTTCACAGCCCTACAGCAGGGACAAAAAGCTTTTGGCAACATTGATTCCACTACTGATCAGTCCTATCATTTTTATCCCGTCCTTTTCCCAAGGAGCTCAGGACATCTTATGTGGTTCACTGTAGCGGGAAATAGTGGTTCACCTCTATTTTATCCTCACAACAGACCTGTGAGTTAGGTTAGGCTACTTCCCTAATCCCTAAGAAAACCAGGTCAAATAGTCACTTCTTAATTCTAAGGCAAGAATTTCTTAGTACAGACATTAACTGATGAGGAGCACTGTGGCTGTTACCTGCTTCTGCCTCATGCAGACAGATCAAAGGTGATCCTTTTTCATTGCTCATTGGATAGGTTGCTGTTACTTTTATGGATTTGCTGCTGTGTACTGTTCTTACTGGTTTTGTTCTTGGTTCTTTTGTTATGCTGCAGCACATCAGATTTAACTGTCATGTTATGCAGTCAGTTTTACTGTGGTGTTTTGTTTTACATTTGCAAACCACCTCAATTCTTGCAAAGGATAGTTTAAAAAAGATAATAAATGCACATTGATCAGTGACCAGGATGTGTGTTTTGGTGCCTTTGAGACCTGTCAACTCTTACAGTTCCCTCTTGGCCTCTTGCAGTTTCCTCAGCTTCTGACCTCTTTCCCTATCTTGCTTGTTAATACCATTGGCTGATCGGCCGTGATGTCACAATGGGCCTGAGCAGGCATAGATTTCATAGACTGAGGGTGGACAGGTATATGAATGATTATTTATTTAAAGATGCAATCTCTATATATTGTCACTCTTGGAATGACATCTTGCTGGGATAAGTTGGGTAATGGGCTTTAAATCATATATATGCAATGTAAACAATGGACTCCCCTGTCATGTTGGAGAGTACTGTGGAGGATTTTGCTTACTTATTTCTGCCTAGTAAGATTTGATCTACAGGTAACGATATTTCAAGCTTTTCAAATGAAACACATTTTTTCCTGTCTTCAGTGTCCAGATTCTGCTTGCAAACAGGACTTGCTGGCTTACCTACAGCGTATTGCTTTATATTGCCATCAGCTGAACATTTGCAGCAAAGTGAAGGCAGAAGTGCAGAATCTTGGTGGAGAATTGGTTGTGTCTGGGGTATGTAAGATATTATAACTATTCTGTTTTGCTTGTATAAACTGCTAGATGCCCAAACAAACTTGAGTTAAACTTGTTAAACTTGATAGAATTATAAACTTACCTATATATGCACTCGTTGTTGTGGAAAGCATCCTCAATAATTCTCACTTTGAAGAATCTCAGGGTATCTTCAGGTTTTTTTTTCTTTTGTGTTTGAGCAGGGGCAGAGGGAATTATAAATGCTTTCTTATGCTGGCTCTTCACAGTACTCTGCAGTTTCTCACAAGTGTGCTGTATCTTCCTTTTATCTTACTTTTTAAAAATTCCTATAAAATAAACATGTTGGGTTCAAGCTGTAAGTTTTGTTGTTTTAGCTCTGGAGAGCTGGCACTGAAGCATCAAGGTTGGTAGAATTGGGCTGTGTACAGATATTTAGCTTATTATCCCTTGTATCCTGACCTCCCACTGCCCAAACCACGCATCTCTTCCAGGCTATGTGATGCCCCTGCTTTGATGTTCATCATCCAGCTTGCCTCACACTCTCTGGGCCACTATTTCCTATTGTGCTCCAGCTGACAACTGTCTCTCATAATTCCACCCCGCTTAGCTTTTCCAGGGTCTTCTGCTCTCAAGTGCTACCCCTTTTCCCTTGAAAAGTTGCTAAATGACCTTGGGCCAATGTCACATAACTCAATCCTAACCTCTCTCAAAGGGTTGTTATGTTAAAATGAATGAGAGGAGACTAGTGTAAGCTGCATTGGGGGGGGGGTGGTCCTCCTTGGAGAGAAAAGTGGAAGATGAATAAAATAAACACCTCATGAGACAAAAACTGATATGTGGCTCTTTTAAAAACTCATGGGAGAGTGAGGCTGCCTGCTGCCCAGCAGTAGTGTTACATAAGAAGTACTTCCTGTTATCTGTTCTAAGTCTATTGCTCACTATTTTCATTGAGTGCTCAGGATCGCTTTTCTTGCCAATGGTTTTATGTTATTTGAGTGCAATTGCTTTGCATATATACGTGTTATATATAGTCATTTATACTGGTCATATGTACTTTGGTTTTTTGTATTGACATACTCAAGTAGGGATATTGGCTGTGTATCTTATTACATATACTAACCCATCTTCCACTATAATGTATTCTTTTCTTCTAATGGCAAACTATAATGATGTTATAATCTCTTGAGATACTAATGCCTTCCATTTAAATCCACAGCTAAGAAGTCAGAATGACCCCCAGATTTATGGCAATTCACACCTATGATATGTCTTGCTTTTTATCACCCTCCACTGCTGTTACAGCCTAGTTAACAATACCAAACAAACAAACACAGACCCCAATTTGTGATTCTTTTAATCTGCTAAAAACATTCCAACTACATACCAACTTACTGTCTTATCGGGGAGAACCGGGTTTGATTCCCCACTCCTCCACTTGCACCTGCTAGAATGGCCTTGGGTCAGCCATAGCTCTGGCAGAGGTTGTCCTTGAAAGGGTAGCTGCTGTGAGAACCCTCTCCAGCCCCACCCACCTCACAGGGTGTCTGTTGTGGGGGAGGAAGGTAAAGGAGATTGTGAGCCGCTCTGAGACTCTTCGGAGTGGAGGGCGGGATATAAATCCAATATCTTCTTCTTCTTCCATTATTTGAAAGAGGTAGAGTCTTCACACTTTGTTTGGCATTTCCTCACTACATCTCATTAGCTCTCCTCTCTTTTGGTGTGCTTTTATGTGTTTGTAGGTTTTGTTTTAGTTACTTTAAACATTTTATATATACACACACACAAATATATATGTGCATGCTTTTTAATGTTGGAAATGTTGAAATGTTTGCCACCTTGGGGACCCAGAACTGGGTGGAAAGGCGGCATGGAAATATTGTAAAGAAAATTAAGTTCAGCATATTAGACTGTTGGAGCAATTGGGGATTTTCTTA
The DNA here is from genome assembly GCF_032191835.1 of Heteronotia binoei. Taxonomy (NCBI): domain Eukaryota; kingdom Metazoa; phylum Chordata; class Lepidosauria; order Squamata; family Gekkonidae; genus Heteronotia; species Heteronotia binoei. Next base: position 31,385,325 of record NC_083223.1, read on the forward strand.
GTCTGTGCTGCATCTGGGATTGAGAACTTCATAACTAGTTCCACACACACTTAAGGGGACCTTAGTCTAGTTTTTCTTGAACAGTTTCCTCTTTCTGTCCCATTGTAAAACTTTCATCGCAAGTCAGAACTTGGAAATGCTGTTTGACATGGTTTTTGTGATAATTGCTATTAGAAGAGAAATGTCAGATCTCACTAGTTGTGCTAAAACACTTGAATGCCTTGCCAAAATAATTCTTATCTTTCTGTGTTTGCACTAGAGCAAGTGTGTTCTAGTAATCTACCCTTCCATTTTCCTTGGTTGTGTTCTAGGATGCCTAGGACTGCAAGTTAGGTTTTACTTTGAAAATGACAAAAAGTCATTTCTGCAGTACATTCCCTGCTTCCATTCCATTCCAAATTCCAACTGTGAACTAGCAGATTCACTAACAGAGCCAAAAGGCTTCACAATACTCAGACTTTGAACTTAAGGTATTAGAAAACCAATATAACCTTAAGGATAACATCTACCATTAATCATCACTGTAGTTATTTGGGGGATTTTTTTTTTCTTCCCTTAACATATTGATCTATAGTCTGCTGAAAAGAAGGCAACTGTGTGGGCCATTGGCCTGATCCAACATGCTTCTCTTACATTCTTATGGAATGGGCTCCCCCCCTCCAATTAAAACATCAATTTACCAATATTTAAGAAATCATGAACAATTTTTGTCATGTTCTAGGTTCATAAAGCTGCTGAGTTAGACCAGTTGCAAATCAAGGCCTATATTATCTACTCTGGTAGCAATTCTCTAATCTTGGGAACAGGGCCTTTCACATCACCAGCTATTTGGTTCTGTTGCCCAGAGAGGAAGATGGCAAGAATTGAAACTGAGACCCACTGTATCAAAGGTGGATTCTTTGCCACTAAGCCATGGTCACTCCCCAGAGTCCATGCCATCAATATATTTTAAGATCACAGCCTCCATCTCAAATATTCACTCAGAAAGAAAGCTTCTGTAGTAAATGGGAACTGAACGTCAAGCTGCTATTAAGGTGGCCCCCACTTTTATAATGGTCTGCCTAAGGAGGTCAGGACAGCTTCCTCTTTCCTGTCATGCCAGACTAACTTTATTTCTTTTTTCGAGGAAGCTACTGCCTTGCTGGATCAGGGGAATGCTGTAGACATTGTTAATCTTGATTTCAGTAAGGCTTCTGATACGGTTCCACATAATATTTTTGTTGACAAGTTGGTAAAATGCGGTTTGGATCCTAACACCTAACTGTTAGGTGGATTAGTAACTGGTTGACAGATTGCACCCAAAGAGTGCTTGTGAATGGTTCCTCATCCTCTTGGAGAGGAGTGACGAGTGGAGTGCCTCAGGGATCTGTTTTGTTCAACATTGTTATAAATGATTTGAATGAAGGACTAGAGGAAATACTTATTAAATTTGCAAATGATATTAAATTGGGAGGGGTAGCAAATACAGTAGAAGACAGAGTCAGGATACAGAATGATCTTGACAGGCTGGAAAAACTGGACTAAAACAAAATAATTTTAATGGGGATAAACGTAAAGTTCTGCATTTAGGTAGGAAAAATCAAATGCATCATTATAGGATGGGGAAGACTTGCCTTGGAAGTAGTATGTGTGAAAAGGATCTGGGAGTCTTAGTAGACCATACACTGAACAGTAATGAAAAAGACAAATGTAATTTTGGACTGTATCAACAAAAGTATAGTGTCTGGTTCGCATTGAATGATGGTGTAGCTTTACTCTGCTCTGCTTAGGTCTCACCTGGCGTATTGTGTTCAGTTCTGGGCACCACAATTTTAAAAGGATATAGACAAACTGGAAAATGTCCAGTGGAGGGCAACGAAAATGGTGAGCGGTCTAGAGACCAAGTCCTATGAGAAAAAGCTGAAGGAGTTGGCTATGTTTACCCTGGAGAGGAGAAAACTGATAGGTGATATGAATACCATCTTCAGTTACTTGAAGGGCTGTCATATAAAGTTGTTTTCTGTTGCCCCAGAAAGTAGGGCCAGAACCAGTGAGTTAAAATGAAATTAAAGGGTTTTGGCTAAGCATTAGGAAGAACTTCCTGACAGTTATAGCTGTTCCTCAATGGAACAAGCTTCCTCGGGAGGTGGTGAGCTGTCCTTTGAAAGTTTTCAAACAGAGGCTAGATGGCCAACAGCAGTGCTGATTCTGTGAACTTAGGCAGATCACGAGAAAGAAGACAGGAAGGGTTGCATCAGTGCTTAGTTCTTGTGATCCTTTCTTTACACGCCCAGGGAAATGCTGATCACTACTTCCGGGTCAGGAGGCAAATTTCTTCAGGCCAGTTTGGCCAGAGATCCTGGAGGACTTGGGGGTGGGTTTGTTTGTTTTGTCATCTTCTGGGCATGGATCGGAGGTCACTAGGGGGACACAGTTGTGAATTTCTCGCATTGTGCACAGATTGGACTAGATGACCCTGGAGGTACCTTCCAACTCTATGATTATATGAAATACTATTTTTCCATTCTTGCAGCTGCTGTAAGCCTCTTTTTTTTTGTATACGCTGTGTTACTGTAACTATCTGCAGCTAAGCAGTCTTCCACTTATGTGGTTTTAGGTGGATAGTGCCATGTCATTGATTCAAGCGGCAAAGAACCTGATGAACGCTGTGGTGCAAACTGTGAAAGCTTCCTATGTGGCATCTACAAAGTACCAGAAGTCTCAAGGGATGGCATCCCTGAACCTTCCTGCAGTGTCGTGGAAGATGAAGGCACCTGAGAAGAAGCCACTAGTCAAGCGGGAGAAGCAAGACGAAACACAGACCAAAATCAAGCGGGCCTCTCAGAAGAAGCACGTGAACCCCGTCCAAGCACTCAGTGAATTCAAAGCAATGGAGAGCATTTGAACAGAGGATTCTGGGTTGCTCCTCTCTGAATTTCTTCCAATATTTGTGTTACATTAAAATTAATTTACTTAAATATTTTGATAAAATCATTTAGAGTAAAATGGGAGGTAATGAGCATGACAGTAAAACTTTTAAGTCTGCAGACATGTTAATTTTAGTATGACAATGCTGTTTAGATTTGTCACTTTTTCTAGCTGACTTTTAAACTAACAAATCCTGCTTTAAATTTTATTATGTAACCAAAGACAAATTTATGGCAACATTAATCATTTGCATAGTTGGATCATGTCATTCCTCTTGAAGCATAAGGCAAATTTTCCCAACTCATGTATAAATGGAACACATGAGGGTTTATTCAAGCTGTTATACACTTTAGGTTGGGTAAAGAGGTAAGCTCTGTATGTTGAAATGACCATCAGTATGAAAAACACTAGTTGCTGTTTACAACACTAAGATGACTGTAAGAAAAATAATTTGACAAAGTAATATACTGTAGCATTCCTTTTTTAATTTAAGCAATCTAGCCTTTGTTGTGTGAAACTGAACACACTGATGCATTTGTCTAAATGACTGGAGTCCAGTTATCTCCTGAGAGTGTGCAAATTAGAGTTATATAGCAGAGAAAGGCAGGTCATGCGCCTGCTCTTGCACTTCCTCAGACTCTCCATAAGAATTTCTGTGGGTACCTGTGGGAAGGCAGCACAAAAGAAAATGGGTGTGATGAGTGGTGCACCATAAAGGGAACTAATTATTGTTCTCTAGCCTGAGAATTTTAATGCTCAATTATCTGGGCCACAGGGCACCAATAAAAGTTGCTTGTACCAGCCAGTGTGGTTGTGCTGTAAGTGGGGGCATGTTCTCCCCCTTAGCATTCAAATGCAAATTCATCATTGTGTTCTAAAAACATTGCTATGCATCCTGCCTTAGGTTTTAAAAAGAATCTTAGCAAATAGTGTTTATTCAGACTGCAATTTAGACATCATTATTTGTGATCACTGCAGCTTCGCAGCATAATTTTGCTGTTTTAAATTTTATGAATTTCTGTTTTTATACCTTTTTTCCCAATAAAGTCCGGTATAAGATCTAGTTGCCACAGGTCAGAGCTTTTATTAAAATTCACAAAGAATTCTGAATTCCAAAAAGCATTCCACCTGTATTAGCTGAGTGCTCTATCAGGCCAGTCATTGGTAATTGATGCATGATTCACTTGTTTGGTTTAGTTACAATGCGCTAAATAGAAGGCCTGCTATAGTAAATGAATCTGATCTTAAAATGGACTTGAACTGCTGGCTGGGGAAAAGGCAGTCAGAAGTTAATCAGCTGCATTCTTGGCAACTGACCGGAATGTTTGCTTTGATTTTTAGTTGTTTGGGTCTGTTCTGTGGCTCAAGAATGTGATTTTCCAAATAAAATTGGTCACAAACCAAAGATTTCCAATTTGATATGAACTGTTATTGAATTTTAGATAGACTAGATATTCTGGGATATGCACTCTTCAGCCTGGTGTCACACTGAGTTTGTGACCACTGCCAGAGATCTCTGCACAGAAAATTTGTTTTAAGTCTGGTTCCCTGGATTTGAAGAGTTCACTTAAGGACAAACCTGGCCAACCACCACCCAGTATCGAACCTTCCTTTCCTAGGTAAGGTAGTTTAGAGAGCAATGGCTGAACGGCTGCAGGCTTTCTTGGATGATGCCTCTATCCTGGATCTCTTCCAGTCTGGTTTTTGTCCTAGCCATGGGACCAAGACAATACTAGTCGCCCTCTAGAGGCACCTGGGCTTAGGCGGATCATGCTGCTATAGTTTCTTAACTTAACAGCAGCATTTGACACAGTCAACCATGATCTTTTGACCCACCGCCTCACTGACGCAGGGAACCGGAGAACTGCCCTGCAATGACTCTCTAACTTTCTCCAGGGTTGGGGACAGAGTGTTACTTGAGAGGATTTTTCTATGATTGTAGCATATTCTGATGACACACTATATATGTTAATGGACTCCAGATGTTTTGGACAGGGCTTTGAGGGCTATGGCTGGCTGGTAGGTAGCAGCAGAGCCAGCTGAAGTTAAATCCATGGAAGATGGAGGTCCTGTACCTGAGGCTCAGGGGACTGGATATGGATATTTGGCTCCCAGCTTTGGGTGGGGCACCACTGATGCTGGGACTAGGAGTGATATGGATGCCTCGCTATCTGTGGAGGACCAGGTTACCACAGCTGCCAGATCAGCCTTTTTCCACCCATCTTCAGCAAGTTCGGCAGCTAGTTCCCTACCTTTCCTCCCATGACTTGGGTTCTATGCAATGATCACTTCCAGGTTAAAGTATTGTAACTCACTCTTCGCAGGGCTACCCTTGTACCTGATCCAAAAGATACAGCTAGCACAAAATGCAGGAGCACAGTTGCTGACTGTGACATCTCCATGGGCTCACATTCAGCCAGTGCTATGCCAATTGTACTGGCTGCCAATAAGAATTCTGGATCCACTTCAAGGTGTTGAGGTTAACCTTTAAGACCCTATGCAGCCAGGGATCAACATACCTGCAGGACCACCTCTCCCCATATGAGCCACAAAGAGCCTTGTACTCAGTAGATCAACATCTACTGCTAATCCCTGGCCCAAAATACATCCATCTTGCCTGAACCACAGCCAAGGTGTATTAGTGGAACAAACTCCCAATTGAGATTGGGGCCCTGCGGGATCTATTACAGTTCCATAGGGCCTCTAAAACAGCTGTTCTGCCTGGCCTTTGGTTGAAGCAGCACGCATCTAACCAATTCAGCTCTTCCTGCTCAAGTTGCCCTTGATTTTGATGGCAGCAAATTTACCGTTCTGAGAGCCCATGTCAACCAGGTTCCATATTCATTCTGATGGAAATAGGCCCAGGACACCACAAGTTTTTGGAATGTCATCTTGTTTATTAGGGATTTTGGAATTGTTTTTAGAGTTTTTAAAGCTGATTCGTCTTTGTTAGTATTTGTACGTCGTGACCCTCTTGTGGAAAGAGTGGGATAGAAATCAAATAAATACATTGTGTTAGTAGAAGAGGTTTCCTGTCCCAGAAAGTGGTGGGAGGCAATCTTCCCTTGTCTAGTTCAATGCACATATAAAGCCACAGACCAAAAATCATATGGCGGTAGGAAGCTTGATGCAGACGAACGCTACAGCAAAATCCAGCTGGCCGTATACTGAATCAGATTAACAGACTTGGGAAGGGGGATGGGTGGGCTGGTCACTTATTTGTTCATTGTCTATTTATGCATGTATGTTAGAGAGCCTGCTAAGTGCATTTTAAAGTTTCAAATATCTTTACGTTTGCTGCTGCAAATCTGAAATCGGAGGATTCTGATGCATTATGCTGTCAGTGTTTTTGAAGCATATGGGCCTATCCATCAAAGACAAAGATACTGGCAAAAGTGACAAAAGTGACAGTATGCTATATGCTTAGGTATCATCACACACTAGTGTCACTTTGTCACCTTCTGCCTTAAACCAAAGTTGAGAAATGAGACCTAAAATGGATTGTTTAACTATAATGAGATTGATTTGCATCAATATGTGCAGCTAATTGAACAAGTTCCTCCGCTGCTTTGAGATCGGCTTTCCTTTGAACCGCCTGCCTAAATCAAGGGCCTCCTTCTTCAAGCTAACCATGGAGTAAGAAGCAGCTCTCCTGACAATGTGCCTCAAGGGTTTCTTCAGTCATATGATGTAGTAGAAAAATGGGAGGCTACAAGGAGCAAGAAAAGTGCAGCCTCATTTATTCTGTAGAGGCATTCAGGATAACTAAAATTACCCAGCCTTGCGAGTCAAAATGAAAGGGGACAAAGAGCAAAGTACACTGTGCAACCAGGACCCTGGATGAAATTCAGTTACACAGCTGTGTAAATGGCTGTAGGTAAGTTAAGTGCCTCAACTGTTGTTGTTTTTTAAATAAAGACCTTTTTATTTCCAAGTGTTTTAGTTGAAGAAAAGTGATAGCTGGGAAAAGAGCAATGGAATGGGGGTCTAATGGAGAGAGATGGTATGCCGCTGCCTGGAGCTTGTGTTCTGCTCTTTTTCCACCTCTCCCACTCCCCCCCCCCCCCATGCAGGCATTTATTGGTCGACAGAGTATGTCTGCTGGAGAACGCAGCAATTGATGTATTGGGGCATTTTATACCATTTTTCTCCCCCCAAATGGCTTATAACTTACCAAAACTACAGTTTAAGTAATTGAAGCAATATGCAATTTAAATGAAAGAGGGAAATATACTAAACAATGTCTTAGGCTGATCCTGGATCCACTGATCCGGCCCACGCAGAGCATAGGCCAAAAACTTTGGCTTTGCTGAAAGTCTCCAGCCTTGGTATAACCAGAGGCACAGTACCTCCAAACCAAAGGGAAACAAATTGCAGATTTTATTTGGCTGCTCACAGCTTTATTATATCTTTGTGAAAATTTCTAGCAAACCTGACACATTAGGTACTTAGCATAATCAAGTATCTATAACCATTTCCACTTTGTGCTTTTAATGTTATTGAACAAAGTGCCATTATGAACACTAAATATTACATGGCTCCTTTAAGTTTATTCAAGGCATGAGCTTTCATGTGCAAGCACACTTCAGGTACATAGAAATGGAAGTTAATATTTCATACATATAGGCAGATGCTTCTGCATAGGTGAATGACTTAATGAAGATGTTTGTACATATGCAAAAACTAAATAGTAATCTACGTTTATAGGTCACAATATGTTTGAATTTAATTACGGGGGGGAACTAGTAGAGTGGTAATGCTGCAGTACTGCAGTCGGAGCCCTCAGCTCATGACCGGAGCTCGATCTTAGCAGAAGCTGGTTCAGGTAGCTGGCTCAAGATTGACTCAGCCTTCCATCCCTCCATGGTCGGTAAAACGAGCACCCAGCTTGCTGGGGGGAAAGTGTAGATGACTGGGGAAGGCAATGGCAAACCACCCCGTAAAAAAGTCTGCCATGAAAACGTGAAAGCAACGTCACCCCAGAGTTGAAAACGACTTGTGCTTGCACAGGGGACTACCTTTACTTCAACTAGTAGAGCAATAAATAGCAAAGTAGGAGACTAATGTGTAAAAATATCTTCTTAATTGTTAAGAGTAATTGAGACTGCTGTCATGCTCCATTTTCTCCTCTCAAAAGTATGGAGTTTATAGCATCTTTTCCTTTGAGGTGGAGCGCTGTGTTGTGTCAGAAGAACACGTTCATTAATTGTATTATCTTTACTATTAAAAAAATACACTAAAATACAGAAGATGTTTAGCCCTTCTTGGTGAGAATTCATACATAAGAACTGAACAAGTTTAGCATATGTAATGACTCAAGATAAGAATCCAGTATCTTTGTTTAGTCCTGGGGGGTGAGGGTGTTTCTGTTCCGAGTTTTGTAATAACTTGTAGCTCAGCTGTTTCCCTTTCCAGTCTGTTCCTGAAGTTTTTTTGTATGGTTGCACATGAAAGCTCATACCTTGAATAAACTTTTGTTGGTCTTAAGGGTGCCACTGGACTCGAAACATTTGTTCTACTGCTACAGACCAACATGGCTGCCCACCTGGATCTATTACATGTCTCTTTTTGTGACCAGCTCCCTCTCCTGTTCCCTTGAGTTCATGTAGATACCTTGTTTGGAGGCCAGGAAGCCAAAATAGATACCAGGCAAGAATGCTGGCCATGGAGGGCATAGTAAATTACTCCTGCATCCTTGCAACAGACAGCTTTATTCTCTGCAGGGTCTGTTTACAGCTCCAGATGTGTGTTCCTTGCAGCTTCAAATTTAAAACCAAGAGAGGCAAGTAAGCACACCGTTCAAAAGCTCCCATTTTCTTACCAGCATCCGATGAACCGTCATCAAGTGCTGCAATTTTTTTTAAAAGTAAAATATCCTGCCATTTCTTGTCCCATGCTATCTGTTCATGTCAACTGTCCCCAGATATGCAACGGCAGTCTTTCTGCTGCTGTGTGCTCCTCCCTGCCTTGGTGAAGCATCTGCCTCTGTCCCAGTAGCTGCAAAGGGGATTATTAGAATGGGCTCTATCATTCTCCCCTTGTCCTAAAGTAGCTTGTCAACAAGCTGATTTACTTGCACTTGGATTATGAATTTTTATGATCCTGCAAAGGACTGCATTTTATGCATGATACTTCAGACTTCCACTAAAGTATGGAGGATGAATTTAGTGTGGCATAACCTGTTGGTTCTTGCTTATGCCCTGGATACAGTGATGCTGCAGTCCTAAATGGACTTGTCAGGAAGATAATCCCCTAGAACTCTTATTTCCATGTGGAAATAGGCTTCATATCATGTCTAATTCATATTCTGGTCTGACAGTAATCTTAATTCCTTGGGGGGAGGGGCTTTCCACCATGTATCATGTGATACAAGACTTCCATGCAGAGATCCAAATACACATAAAGCTACTCCATGCACATTCTGTGTGCATGAGGAAGTTGTACAGCTATATATTGGCCCCTGCTAAATCACCCAAACATAAAACGCATGGAATATCTTTTGTATTAGACCAAGCAAATTAGTGTAATAAACTATGCAAGCTCTCAAGCCCACCAGGACTCTTCATCAAGCTTGATTTTACAAGATTTAAGAAGATAAGGGTGGAATGCAGATCTGATGCCAGGGTGTAAAAGTCTGATCTTGAGAGCTTACTCAGTGAGATGACTAGTATGTCATAAGCCGAACTTTGTTTTTTCACTGAGCTACAGAAACCACCCAAAGTTTTCTTTGACCATGAACAGGAGGTCCATATGGGAAGCAACTGTGCCACATAGTACAGTCAGTATTGGGAAGGACACCCCTGGTGCTGTCCACAAGCACAGGAAGCTTTCAGCCCAAATGAGTCAGAAGGTCTGTGATCTCACTTCCTGCTCTGTACAGAAGTTAACGGAAGTTGGGGGGGGGGATGAATTGAGCTGGTAGAGCACTGCTGGAGGAGGGAGCATATCCATCCTGAAGCTGCTGTGTGCTCCATAACAACGTATGGGTTCCATACAAAGGGAAGTTTCAGTATGCAGACAAGCCAACCTCTGTACCATCTCTTCTTTACATCCAGTGTTCCCTCTAAGCTGAGTTAGCATGAGCTAGCTCACATATTTTTAGCCTTTTGCTCACACATTCTTATCTTAGCTGAGGAAGGATGACCCCAGAGCACAATAATTTATGCAGTAGCCCACAACGTTAATGCTGGTAGCTCACAAAGTAGTATTTTTGCTCACAAGACTGCATCTTAGAGAGAACATTGTTTACAGCTGCAATTTCATTCCTCCCATCCACCTGCATTCTATAGTCTTCCAAAAAATAAGATATTGGCTTTAGGCAAGACAAGGGCCCTTGTGGCTAAGGAGAAAAATAGTAGTGTAGGAGAGTGACAGCCCTGACCTGGACAGCCCAAATTAGCCCTTTTTCCTCCTCTTCTCTGGACTGAACATTCCTATGTCCCTCAGCTTTTCCTCACAGGGCTTGGTCTCCAGACCCTGATCATCCTTGTCATTGTCCTCTGCACCTGCTCCGTTCTGTCCACATCCTTCTTGAAGTGGGGCCTCCAGAACTGCACACAATACTCCCTGCAAATGGACAGATGACAAGCCTACTCTGTAGGGGATCTGCAACCAAAATTTTGTTCCATCTCTCTTTATGCTGGAATTCTCAAAATATCACAGAGCTTTCACTCTGGCTTGACTTAATGTTCTTCCATCTGCCCTTTTAGAAGGAAGGTACGCATGTACCCCATATGCAAAATGCCTCTGCCCATGCCAGTTGGGTATGGTAGAGATAATTGAGCACATCCTCTTTTATTTTTGGTTTCACCAACATTCAGAGTGCGTATATTAATCCAATTATGACCAATCATCCTGGTAGATTTAACCAATTTTATATTTCTTCTTTGCTTGGCAATCAATGCAATGAAATTACTTTTAAAGTAGCCAGATTTTGTGCCTTGGCATGTTCAGTTATTGTTTTAACAAATTTTATTGAACAAATGTATTTTACAGCGTATATTTGAGATTTGTATCTAAAGGGCAATGTTCCCTCCAAGCTTCAGAGTCTTGAGAGCAAAAATTCTACTTTGTAAGCTACTGGCATTAAAGTTGTGGGCTACTGCAAAAATTATTGTGCTCTGGGGTCATCCATCCTGAGCTAAGACAAAAATGTGTGAGCTGGAGGCTAAAAATCTGTGAGCTAGCCCACACTAACTCGGCTTAGAAAAAACACTGCTAAAGGATATGTTTCCTAAAGAATCAATTTCTGATCTTATTTGTAATAAACTGACTGACTGACAGTTTGTGCGTGTGTGTCTCTGTTATCTCAAAAAGGATAGCCTCACACCAGAAAAAGTGTAGAAATGGGCAACCAAAATAGTCAAGGGAGTGGGTTTATCATTCCTATGTGGTAAGGCTAAAAGTCTGGGGCTTTTTAGTTTGGGCAACTGGGTGGGGGGACATGAGAGAGGTTTATAGAATAATAAACAGACGAGTGCAGGTAGAGAAATTATCCTCCTTAATTTATAGCACAATAAAATCAATTGGAGTAGGTTCATGATAGAAAAAAAGGAAATACTTCCACACACTGCCTCATTAGTTTATAGACTTCACTACTACAAGCTGACTTTTTAAAAAGACAAGGCACATTCATGAACAACAGGTCTGTGCATAGCTATTAACTTCACAGGTCATTGTCCAGATTCACTTTTAAGAACAAATGACAGGGGAGGGGGTTGTTGTTTGTTTGTTTCAGGACCCTGGTAAGGTCTCAGGTTCTTATACACCTTCTTCCTCTTCTCTCACATCACGCATGATTAGGGAATTAAATACCGCCGCAGTGCATCAAAGTTTGTTGTTTTATCAGAATCATAAACTATCATTTGTTCTTTGCCCTCCAAAACGATTCCAAGCCACAATCAAACACAGATTCAGAACCCTGCTTTAGAGGGCAAAGAACAAACCCTAGTTTGTTACATGGATGAAACAACAAACTATAATTTGCAGCAACGATGAAAATGTTTCAATTCTGAACTTGCATCCAAAGGATAGACAACATACACAAGCTGAAGGATTTCCCTAAGTTTATTCCCCTACCAACCATAGTTTGTCCTGTGATGCACACTGGTTCTTAGCAATCTTTCCAAAGAGAGAGTGACAAGATCCAGACAGATATTGCTTCAGAACAAGTTTCTGTGCTTATTTTTTATTGAAGAAACAAGTTAGAACATTATGAATCATGTACCTGTCTGCCTTTATATCTGCTCTATGAGATAATGATATATTTTACATTGTAAACAAATAGTAATTAAGGAAGAGTAATTGAAATATCCAACATATTGACTCAATGTAATTGCAGATGCTAAATTAAACAATGCAACCAACCAAAAACCCATTAGCTTTGTCAACATCTCTAAGATATATTTTGTATTATTTCCAAGCAAGGCACCATGCATGGATCTAATCAAAGTAACTTTGCCTGTCTTTTGAAGAAACTTTGGGTTGGGTTCTATATGCTGCAAGTGGAAGGCATTTGGAGAAGTGGACGTTCCTCAGCAAACCCACTGTGCACCCCAGAAGACCACTGTGTGCAGGGAATGAGGAACTGTTCATGGACAAAATGCCACATGCTCCTGCAGGGGGAAGAAAGAATTGGGTGAAATTGCCCCTCTTGCATGAGCTCGATGGAGACAGTGGAGGCAGAAGGCTGCAGGGGTGATTCAGCCCAATTCCTTCTCCTCATTGCAGTCTTCTGCTCACAGTTTGTAAGACCCAACCCATAGCTAGACTGGTGTAGTTGACAGAATGTCTGTCATACTAGGATCTGGGAAACCCAAGTTCGAATTCTTGCTTTGTCATTAATGTTTGCTGGGTGACCTTGGGCTAGTCACAAACTCTCAACCTAACCGATCTCACAGGGTTTTTGTGAGGAGAAATTATAAGGCAAGGAGAACCATGTAAGCTGTCTTGGGTCCCCTCTGGAGAGAAAGGTAGAGTATAAAGTTTTTAAAAATGAAATATCTTCCATTGTTTCTCAAACTATGTCATCAAAACTAGACTCTCACTTGTTTACAAATCTTCAGGTTTCTTCTGATCGCTACAGAGGTTTTATTTGGTGTAAGAATTTATTCATCCATAAGTCATTCCAAAAGACTAAAGAAAGAGGGCAGATGCTGACTCATATCTACCTAATTCAGTGTACACTGCTGTTAGAATCTAAGTAATTAAATCTCTGCATAAAAAGCATTGACAAGGAAATACCAGACAGCTCCCATCTGTGCTCCTTAGACATAGTTTTCCCTCTGCTTCATTTTCCAGAGTAAAGTTGAAATAATATTTTGAAGATTTGTACTGGACCACCACATGGGATATGATGGTCCCTTGTGTTTTGCAACTTTTCCATTGTTTATTGGATGACACTTTAGCAGTGATATAAATTCTAGGCAGAGTTCTAGCTGGAATTTTAGCTGAGAGACTATAGTATTATAGTTAGTGTTGAACTAGGCTTTAGGAGATCCAAGATCAAATCCCCACATTGCCATGGAAGCCTGCTGGATGACTTTGGACCAAAGAAAACACATTTGCAACAACACAGGTGATTGTAAGCCACTCTGAAATCCTTAAGGTAGGGGAAAACAGGATAAAAAAACTCACAGGATAAAATGGAAAAGGTGAGTTGTGTTTGCAGTTCTTTGGAGGAATGGTGAGATTAAAATGTACTAGAAAGATAAAGTGCCACATCAGTTTTTAAAATATATTTTTCCTGGATGCAGGGAAAGTTGTCTTCATAATCTGGTTGCCAATCACCTGGTAGAGCCTGGAGATCTCCTGGAATCATGGTTTAGTGTAGTGTAGTGGTTAAGAGTGGCAGACTCTAATCTGGAGAACTGGGTTTGACTCCTCACTCCTTTTGCACATGAAGCCTGCTGGGTGATCTTGGGCCAGACACAGAATTCTCAGAGTTCTTTCAGTCCCACCTACCTCACAAGGTGTCTGTTGTGGGGAGGAGAAGAGAAGGTGATTGTAAGCCACTTTGAGACTCCTTAAGGTAGAGGAGAATGGGGTATTAAAAACTACTCTTCTTATCTGCAGACTAAAGAGATCAGTTCCCCAAGGGAGATGGCAGCATAAGAGGGTGGGCTCTATGCCATTGCATCCCCACTGTGCTCCCTCCCTTCCCCAGGTACCACCCCTAAATCTCCAGGAATTCCACAAGCTGGAGTTGGCAAGTCTGGTTTGTAAATGCTTTGGTCCAGATTATGTTAAAATAAATATAAATACAGGGTTATGGGGAGAGACAATATCCCTGACAGCCAGATAGGTGAGCTTCAGCAGTACTAACAGATGGAGTGTTGGAGTCCTTACTCTGCTGTGACTATCTGGCTGTCAGGGCTACAGAGTAAATATTTCACCATCTTTTAACTTGCTTTATTGCTTTTGCTGCTTTTACTGCTATTGTAAAAATTGACTTTACGTTTCCCGCCATGAGCCCGCTTGCTGGAAGGCCAGGATATAAATTCTCAGCCTGTTTTCGTGGGGAGGGTGGGATGTAAATTGAATAAAATTAATTAAATAAATAAATAAATGAGATTCGATAAAATATAAATAAATTAATTTTGTTGATCAGCCTCTCACAGATTGCAGCAGCTTCTCCCTTAACACGCACTGAGGAATCTTTCTGTTGTGTTCAGATGTACATGTGTCCCACAGCTTCCTTTGAGTCGGGGTGTCCCAGGACTCCCTTTGCCAGCTCTTGACGGGGTGCCACTGACACCAGCCCCTAAGGTCAAGAGCCTGGGAGTGCTCCTGGAGCCCTCTTTGGCTATGGAGGCCCAGCCAGGGCCAGCTCATGGGTGCCTGGCACCCTAGGCAGGCACCCCTGTGCCCTGCTGCCCCACCCCCCCGCTGCCCTGCACGATGTCCACTCGCCTCCTCCCTTCCTCCCCTCTCTACCTTTCTGGTTTACCTCCTTCCCCCCCCCCCCCTCTGCCACTACCTCCCTCCAGCCCACCGACGCGCCCCCTCCGACGCTGCTTGCTCCCCCCCCACATCCTTCTCACCGCGAGTAAAACTAAGGGCTGCCGGCTCCTTGCAGCCTGCACCTACACATTTTGTTAAGAGTCAAAATGTGCAGGTGCGGGCTGTGAGGATTCAGCAGTCCTTAGTCTTACTTGTGGAGGCAGCAAGTGGGTGGGAGGGGGGAGAGCGAGCAGAGCTCGGCAGCGGGCCAGATGGTGTGGGGGGCAGGGGCGGCGGGCCAGAGGGTGCTAGTGGTGGGCCAGAGGGAGCTAGCGGGGGCAGCCGCAGCAGCGGCCACGGCAGGGGGTGTGTGGAGAGGAAGGCAAACTAAGCAGTTCCCTGGAGCATGGGGGGGAGAGGCCAATTTGCCGCCCCCTGCATCCTGGCGCCCTAGGCAACTGCCTAGTTTGCCTGGTGGGCAAGCTGGCCCTGGGCCCAGTCACTACCAAATCCGCTTTCTTTCATCTTCAGCGGATATGGCAGCTGGCCCCCTTTCTGGAGCATGACGATTTAGCAATGGTGATCCATGCTATGCTAACCTCAAGAATAGACCACTGTAATGCTCTCTACATGGGACTGCCCTTGATCCTGACTTGGAAACTACAGCTAATGCAGAACACTGCAGCACGGCTGTTAATGGGGCTTGAATGAATGAATGAATGAACTTTATTACAGTCATAGACCAATATAAAAACTATAACACATCATATAAAACCCTCCTAAAATACCTAAGATAGTATAAAATACTATCATTCATTCATTCATTCATTCATTCATTCATACACAGGCTAGGGCCTTCTCAGTGGCAGCACCAACAATATGGAATGCCCTCCCAGAGGCCATAAGGGCCCTATGGAATCTCTCCCAATTCCACAGGGCATGTAAAACTGAATTATTTCAGCAGGCCTTTAATACCTAAATGGGAGAGGACTGCCACCCTACACTGCTGAGCGACATCACTCATGAGGAATTATGATCACTATAGGATCACTGTCAGAAGAAAGTTATGATTACGCCTTACTGAAGTTTTGAGCAGTACCATGAAATGTATTTTAATTGTTATTTTATCGTTTTAAAATGTAACCTAAAATTGTTTTTAAATTGACTTTTAGCCGCCCTGAGTCCGCTTGCGGAGGGGGTGGGATAGAAATCTAAAGTAAGTAAGTAATAAATAAATAAATAAATAAATAAATATTTTATTAAATGAGGCAATGAAGATATTTCTAATCAGCAAACTAGAATTTCTTGACTTTTCACTACATGCCCAGGCCATGTGTTTCTGTCAGGACCAGCTCGCCCACTAGGCAAACAAGGTATTTGCCTAAGGTGCTAGGAGGGCAGGGGCACCAAAAGCGGCCCCAGCACCACCCCCTAGGCAAATCCTTAGTTGCCTGCTTCCCCGGCCCCCACCCACCCACTTACTCTTTAATGCCCAGGGAACCAGTGACAAAGTGCCAGCTCCCGGGGCTCTTTCAAGGTGCTCCCTCTGCCCCAACAATCAGCTGATCAGCAGGAAAAGTGGCAGGGAGGCTGGCGCTCCTATGCCGGCCTTCCGGCGCTCTCCGGACTTTCCTCCCAACACACAGGGGTTTTAGGCCCAGAGGTGCCATCGAAAGGATCAGCAAGCTGCTGAAAAAGTGGCAGCAGCCGCCACCCCTTCCTCCCCACTTCCTCCCTGGATCACGTGGGAAGGAAGTGGAGAGGAAGCAGCAGCTGTGGCGGCCACTTTTTCAGCAGCTTGCTGATCCTTCTAGGGTTGCTAAGTCCAATTAAAGAAAAATCTGGGGACTTTGAGGGCGGAGCCAGGAGACTTTGGGGGTGGAGCCAGGAACAAGGATGTGACAAGCATAATTGAACTCCAAGGGAGTTCTGGCCATCACATTTAAAGGGACAGCACGCCTTTTTAAATGCCTTTCTTCCATAGGAAATAATTAAGGATAGGGGCACCATCTTTTGGGGCTCATAGAATTGGACCCTCTGGTCCAATCGTTTTGAAACTTGGGGGGTATTTTGGGGAGAGGCACTAGATGCTATACTAAAAATCTGGTGCCTCTACCTCAAAAAATAGCCCCCCCAGAGCCCCCAATACCCACGGATCAATTCCCTATTATTCCCTATGGGAATCGTTCTCCATAGGGAATAATAGAGTGCCTAGTAGACATTCTCCCCCACGCTTTCTAAAGGGGGGGAGGGCCTCCAAACCAGGGAATCCCCCCTCCCTGCCCCCTCCCTCTCTCACACACACAAATACTTACTTGGTCTTCTTCCAACAGAACTTCCTGTGAAAACGAAAGCAAGGCTGCACAGGAAAAGAAAGGGAGGGGCCGTTCTCCATGGAAACTGTTACTGACCCTTTCCCATGAAGCCCTTCCTGTTTCCTGTGCAGCCTTAAAGGGACACATTTTAAAAACGGATCAGAAGCTCTACAATAACATGATGCCTACAGGTATGTTCTCTCTCTCCCCCTCCGCCCCCGCCCCCAGATTTTTTGAGAGTGGGGGAGGAGGCTGCAAATTCAGCGGTCCCCCGCCAGGGCGGCAGGGTTGGGAAGCCTAGATCCTTCCTTTCACTGCCGCCCCAGCGCTGAAGGTCTGGAGATTGCCAGAAGGCCAGCATAGGAGCGTCGGCCTCCCCGTCACTTTTCCTGTCGATCAGCTGATTGGCAGGGGAGGCGGGGTGCCTTGAAAGAGCCCCAGGAGTTGGCGCTTCACCACCGATTCCCTGGGCATTAAAGATTGGGGGGCAGGTGCCGCAGAGAGGGGCGGGAGGGTAGCAGGGCGCTGCATGGGGGGTGCAGCGTGGAAGCAGCGAGCATCAAGGCTGTCTGGGGCGCCATGTGCCCACAGGTCGGGCCTGGTTTCTGTTTCTACATTTTAAAGTATTAATTTTTTTTACTCCATTATTTTGTACTGAACCCTTAAAACAGCAGGTGTCCTCAGAAAGCCATTAATTTTCTAACATCATTTCCTCCTGTGCTCCCTGAGTAAGCTGACTGTCCACCCAGTCAAGTGGCTGATGTTTCTCAAGGGGGGAACCCAGCCAATCTTTCACATCATTATGCTCACATTTTCTCCAAGGAGTTCTGAGCAATGTACATGGGTCTTCTTCCTCTGTTTTACCTTCACAAGTGTTCTGTGAAGTAGACTGAGATAGACCCTACCATATGGGGGAGAAATGGCAGTGAACAGATTGGACCATGCAGATGAACCAGGCTTTCTTTGTTACCTTGAAAAGAAAACATTGTCTCCAGTAGTCTGGGAAAATCAAGAAATGAGTAAAATACAACCAGCTGGGAAGGAGATGGGAAGATCCTGCTGGTGCCATTGAAAGGACATTTCTGCTTTGGTTCCTGGCCTGGGCTCAGGATGGGCCAACTGGTGGAGAAAGAAAACCCACTTAACACTCCCCTTCTTGTTTTTTTCCTGTAATGTAAACTGCCTTAGATCCTAGGGTTGCCAGGTCTGTGTTGGAAAGTACCTGGAGACTTTGGGGGTGGATCCAAGAGAGGGTGGGGGGTTGGGGAGAGGAGGGCCTCAGCATGGAACAACGGCATGGAGTCCACCCTTCAAGGCAGCTATTTTCTCCACGGGAACCGATCTCTGCCAGCTGGAGATCAGTTGGAAAAGCAGGATATCTCCAGGGCCCACGTGGAGGCTGGCAACCCTATAAATGGTCCCCACTGGGGAGAAAAGTAACATACAAATATATTGCATAAGTAAAATAAATAGGTGCCTGTAATCACAATAGATGAATAGCTTTCTAACGACTCTGCACCCTACAGTTTAGTTTGGTATGATCTAGAGTTGCCAGGTTCAATCTGGAAATGTCTGGGGACTGTGGGGAGTGAAGCCAGGAGACTTTGGGGGTGGAGCCAGGAGCAAGGCTGTGACAAGCATGATTGAACTTCAAATGGAGTTCTGGCCATCTTACCAGTGTGCCAGGGCTCCAGGCCTCCCACTGGCAGCCCTCATTGCCTGCTGCCAGCAAGAAAGAAAAACAGTGACATCAGCTGTCACTGCTGGAGAAAACCCACAAGTGATATAGGGTAGCGTAGCTCTAGGAATCACTGGAAACTTTATGTTACAGATGAACAAAGCAGGAGTCAAGTCACACCTTTAAGACCAACCAATTTTTATTTAGAACATAAGCTTTCATGTGCTCTTAAGCACACTTCATCAGAGGAATCCAGCACAGAACGTTCTAAATAAAAATTGGTTAATCTTAAAGGTGCAACTTGACTCCTGCTTTGTTCAACTGCTTCAGACCAACACAGCTGCCCACCTGGATCTATCTTTATGCTACAGAGTTTCTGGCAGTTCCTAGAGCTATCCTATGCTACTTCCAGGTTTTCCCTGGACATAATGTGGCAATGTAGCAGACATCAACCCCCCTCCCCTCCATGTCCTTGTCCCAGCTTTCCTTTTGGTTGCCAGGCTTGGCCTGGTAACTCTACAGAGCATTTATTTCCTGAGATCTTCTTTGGATGCCCTTTGAGCCAACAGCTGAGGCTCAGACTCTGTATTGCCAAGAGTAGCACGCTGCTAAACAAGCATTGGGAGAGGGAGAGAGAAAGAGAGCAAAAATAGAGAGCCATGCTTGATGTTCCTCATAAATGACTGTAGTGACCCAGTTTTAGGTAGAACACCTGCCCGCGAGCTTCTAGGGATTGCAAGCCAGGAAGTTGTTA
This sequence comes from Heteronotia binoei, assembly GCF_032191835.1. Lineage (NCBI taxonomy): Eukaryota > Metazoa > Chordata > Lepidosauria > Squamata > Gekkonidae > Heteronotia > Heteronotia binoei. Next base: position 31,404,919 of record NC_083223.1, read on the forward strand.
GTGAACAGCCAACATTATCAACATAACCTTTTCCACTTGGAATACAGCTTGCATAATCAATCGGCCCCAGCTTCCCCAATCCGGTCTCATTCCAGCACATGACTCCATTGCTGTGATTTAAAAATGAACTTTCTGTAGGCTCTAAATATCAATCTGTTTAAAAATATCAGGAGATCTATATTTGATGAAGCTGTGTAAACATGGCATGGAAAGGAAGGAGATGACTTTTCAAAGCTTCTTTTATGAGCACCTTATTTTTGGTATACAAGAGGAATGAAAGACCCTAAAATGAGGGAGAGGGAGGGAGAGGGAGATAGTGGTAGAGTTGCAATTAGGGAGAGAGGAGGAAACAAGCTGCTGCAGGAAAAAATGAGGCATGACTATCAAGCCTCTCCCACTGCAAATGCTTTTTTTCTTGGACTGCTGGTTCTGTTTGCTCCTAACCTGTGCATCATTTTTGGACTTGACTGAGGAAAGTAGAACTCTCCTTTTGTGGTCACCATGCAGCAGCTGGTAGCTGTTGCATATCAATGCTCGAGAACATCATGGTCAGCTCATATTACTCCAATTTGGGGGCAGCTTCATTTGCTCCCAAGTAGTTTCAAGATAGAATTCAAAGTATTGGTGTTAACTTTTAAAGCTTGAGAAAGTCATATCTATGAGGCCATTTCTCCTGTGCCCTTCTGTCATCCTATCAGGGCCTCTTGCAGGTGCCTGGCCCCAGGATGGTTCAATTAGCTGTTGAGAGTAAGCTAACTGGTGTAGTGGTTAAGTGCACGGACTTTTATCTGAGAGAACCGGGTTTGATTCCCCACTACTCCACATGCACCTGCTGGAATGGCTTTGGGTTAGCCTTAGCTCTCGCAGAGTTGTCCTTGAAAGGGCAGCTGCTGTAAAAGCTCTCTCAGTCCCACCCACCTCACAGGGTGTCTGTTGTGGGGGGTGGGGGAAGGTAAAGGAGATTGTGACCACTCTGAGATATAAATCCAATATCAGTGATATCTCAGTGATGGCCCAATTTGCCCATATCTTACTTTAGTGAGAGGACTTTTAAAAGAGCAGTGTCCTTTTACTTTTCCTGATTTGGGTGGCTTGGATTTCTTGGGGTTAGAGTGAAGGGTTTTTTGGGGGGGGAGGGGCTGGGAAAGTTCCTGCATTGTTAAAAGTTAAGTTTTTTCTTGTTTTAAAAGGATTCTGTATTGATTTGTTGCTGCTGTGTTGTGCTGCTGTTGTTCGTTTTCTCTTCTGGTTCTGGTTCTTGGGGGGGGGGGGCTGTGCTGTTTGGCCTAATTTTCATTGTTTAAAAGGCCACTTTTTTAACAGTTGAGTTTGTGTTGGCCTTCTGTTTGGATCTATTCTCTATTGCTGCAGGTTTTGCATCCTCCTGTCCTGTTGTCCCTTTTCCTGGTTCCGGTTTGGGGTGGGGGTGGGGGGGTGTTGTTGACTGATTTGGCCTGAGGTTTCTTATTGGTGAAAAGGCCACTTTTTAACAGTTGAGTTGCTTGGCCTTTTCTGATTGTGCTGGGTTTTTTTTGGCGGGGGTGGGTTAAAAGTTAAGTTTCTTTCTGACATGTTTTGGTTTTTTTAAATTACCTCTGGTTGGTGTGGGGGTTGGTGAGGGTGTGTGTGGGCTGGGTCACTTTCATGTTTTTATAGAGTTATTTTTGGAGTCTGAGTGTGTTTTCAGTTTGGCTAGGGCCACTAAATAGGCTGCCCCACTAATAAGGGTGTTTTTAGTGATTGTGTTTTTTGATATTAAAAAAAAATTAATCCAGTTTAGGGCTTTATCTCCTTTCAAAATTCAAGTAGGCCAGATAGGGGTGATTTAAAAAGATTTTAGGTTTCTCATAAAAGGCAGCGTGACTACTAGGCCACATCAGGCTCCCTTTTAAAGAGACTAGGGTTGCAGTGCTTCTGGCTTTCAGCCACTGAAAGCCGGTGCATCCTTAAGATTTCCATAGGGTAAACCACAGCTTCTCTCAAGTTATAGGAGACACCTGATTTCTAGTTTGCAAGGAAATCAGGTTTGTCCCAGGATCTAGTTAGGAGAAGTTTAACTAGGAGGATATAACAAGGATTGCCTTCATCTCAAGGTAGCCTTTTAAAAACTGTAGCCAGGTAGAGGCAGGATCACCTAGTCTCCTAAACTTTACTAGACTACTACTACCCCAACCCAAAGAGGGACAGGTTAGGGACCAAAAAAACAAACAAACAAGTTTTGGTGGGAGGGTTCTTAAAAAGAAGTCAGGGCACCTGTTGGTTCAGGGTACAGTGCAGTGAGTTAGGTTTGTAAAAAAACCCACTCTCAGTTCAGGTTGTGTGAGACTGGCCAAGGGTGACATGAGTGACAGGCAGCAGAAGAGGGGCCCTGGGGGCAAGGCCAAGGAGAAGGCTAGAGGGGTGGAGGGGAGGGGGAGGACCCAGGTCTCTCCCCCACCTGTGTGTGGGGCCACTCCACAGCCACCTTCCAGAAGAAGGCCCGCCTTGGGCCCTTCATCGAGGCTGCTGCTGGGGCACCCTCAGCAGAGGTGCCAGTAGGTGCTGGCACTGAGCAGGGGTCTGCTGCTCGGGCAGTCTCTCCTCCAGCTGATGTCGCTCGGCCTCAGCAGCCAGAGGAGGGGCAACAAGAGCAGCCTTCCTTGGAGATGAGCTTTGGGGACAGTTTTCTGTCCTAAACTATCACCCCAAGGAGGGTGCAGAGTATCGTGCAGGAGCTGGAGGAGAAGCTGGTTGAAGAGGACCAGCCCCCTTCTTCGGTTTCTTCAGGCACCAGCAGTCCTTCAGGGGATGACCAGGAATGGAGGCCGCATGGGGTGGAGGGGGAAGAGATGGAGACATACGAGGTGCCTCCATTTCCCCCACTTCTCCCCGGTGACCAGCCCCTCCTGCCACCACGAGACACGATGTGTCTGCCCCGAGCACCTCAAAGGAGGTGGCTCCGGACACCCAAGCTGCCAGTCAGTTTGGGCATCCGTTCACCTCTGAAGTCTGGAAGCATTTCCAACTTATGGAGGATCCACGCTATGCGCAGTGCCAGCTGTGCAGGGCCCGGATCAGTCGTGGGCAGGACCCTGCCCACCTGACTTCAGGGGGGATGCGGAATCACCTGCGGAAGCACCACCCGGGGATGCTTCTTAAGGGGGAGAAGCAGGCTGGTGCTGTGGTGCCCAAGCGGTCCCATTGCGACTACCTCCGCTCTCCAGAAGCATTCCGTGGGAGTACAGGGATGCCAGACATCTTTGCCTATGTTTGTTGGGGGACGCACCTGTGTGCCAAGAGGGGGAATCAGGTACAGCAGGAGGGTTATCGCCTGGAACCTTTCCAGGTCAGTCGCCCATGGGCTTCCATTTTCAGTGATCAAGAATCCTGGGGTGCTAGGGTTGCTCAAGTACCTGGCTGCCTGGTACAAAGTTCCTGCAAGAACCACCATTAGCAGGACCATTGTGCCATCTGTTTTCAGGGTGACCAGATCTGTGGTGAAGGAGCATTTGTCCTGTGCTGCCGGGGGGGACTGTTCATTTCACCTCAGATATCTGGCGCTCCCAGCATGTGTTCGAGGGGTATCTCTCCCTGACTGTGCATTGGTGGCAACCCAGAGAGCTGGGGGCAGTGCAGTGTGGGGGTGGCAGCAGTAGTGGCAGGCAGGATCAGGGCTGCCAGGGCGGCTATTGCTGTGCCTTGCTGCACGCCGAAGCAGTCGATGCACCGCACACAGTGGACACTCTCAGAGCCATCCTCTCATGGCAGTTAGAGGGCTGGGTAGGCAGCGGGGATGTCGCCATGGGCTTCATCGTGACTGATGGCTCCAACATCAAGGCGGTTGTCCAGCGTCAGGGCCTAAAACGCCTTCCTTGTGTGGCCCACCTTCTCCACCTCGTGGTTAAGGACGCATTGGGCCAGACGAAAAGCCAGGATCGTCAGTATCTAGCTGCGACCCATGAGTACCGACTTCTGCTCCAGAAGTGTCGACACATCACGGGTCACTTCTCACGCAGCAATATGGACTCGTATCTGCTGCGTGAGAAACAGACACTGACAGGTGGGCACCGCCTGATTGGTGACGTCAGCACATGCTGGAACTCCACCTGTGCATTCTGGAGTGCATGGTGGAGCAGAGAACGGCCCTGGATGCCTTTGTATCTGAGACAAGGGTCTATTGGGATGAGAACCGTCTCACCCAAGAGGATTGGGTGGTCATTTCTCAGACTGTGGAGGTTCTTGGGCCCTTCAAGACCCACACAGAAATGCTCTCGTCTGACACGGCGAGCATCGCACTGGTTGTCCCCATGGTCCAGATGGCCCGTGGGGACCTGGCCTCATTTCTAGTACCAGCTCAAGGCCGTGCAGACGTTCTTCCAGCAGTGCGTGCCCTGGTTGTTAGGCTGCAGGAAGGGCTCAAGGCTTGCTTTCAGACTTTCACCCAGGATAAGGTCTACATGATGGTGACCATGTTAGACCCGTGCCTTAAGGGCACAGTCGCTGAGCGGGCCAACGAGCTCGATCGCTGGTGAGACGAGCTCTCCCAGAAGGTCGAGCATTCCAGTGCCAGTAGTTGAGGAGGAGGGGGGTGGAAGCCGCTCATCTGCCACTTCCACTGCTGTTGTTCATCCCCAACCTCCCCAGCTAGGCAGTGTTTCCCACCAGACTCACGCCACGAAGAGTCCTGAGGTGACACTCATCAGGCGGGTCGTTGGCCCCTCTGGGTGCGGTAGGGCACCGAGAGTGAAGACGGGTGCTGCGATGGTGAGGGATTATCTTTTGGAGCCCCTTGAGCCACAGGAAGTGTCTCCTTTGGACTACTGGGTCACAAAGGAGGAGGTCTGCCTGGCCCTCTCCTCCGTGGCCAAGGCGTTCCTCTCATGCCCACCGATGAATGTACAGAGCGAGCGCGTCTTTTCGCATATGGGCGACATTGTCTGTCCACATCGCAATCGCCTGCAACCCTGGACAGTTGAGCAGTTGGTCTTCCTGAAGGTCAACTTGCCTCTGTTTGGCTCCCCGAACGTAGACTTTGAGAGTGAATGAAGTGAGCACCTACTTGTGCCTGCATCCTCTCTTGGCCCGTGCTTGGAAGGTGGTTGTAAAACACTCCTCCACTAAAAATAGACTAGAGTCCAAAGACAGCCCAAAAACTCACTCACAAATTGATTGGCAGTGCATCCCCCCCCCACCCCTCATCCCTCCCCAAACCAAAAGTGATTGCTGGTTTAAAAACTGCAAAGCAATCCAAATTTCCCCAGTCCCCCATCAACACATGCCTAATAATACTGAAAGGGCCATTGTAGCCCCCAACTGTAACCGACAGCACCCACAGACCCAGCCCGGATAACCCAGGTTTTTTTTCAGGGGAAGGAGGAAGAAAGAGGGAGGTGCCAGTGATGATGACAGGCAGCCATACCAATGTTGAGGTCCCTCTAATGGGACAGTGATGCTGGTGTGTTACTGCTGAGCTGAGAGAGAAGGAATGGTTGCCTTCCTCTCACACAATCTGAGGCCCTCCCAGTGATCTTCCTCATTTGGGGTGCAATTCTGGCTCGCCTCCTCATGGTGCACCCTGGGTAATGCAAAAGAGCCTGGACCAGCCAACCATCCATCACTCAAGGTAAGTCAAAATGCTTCTTGCTTTGTGTCAGATACAGAATAATGTGGAGCTAGGTGTGGTGGTCCACCACTTCTCTTGTTTGAGAGTTGTGTTGTTTGGGGCACGGCTGGAGAGCTGGCATCTGTAGACTGTGTGTTCTGTGGCAGGGAAGCTGGCACCTGGGTGAGACATCCAGAGCCAGCATGCTTGTTGTGCTTGGCCAGCTCTCCCCATGTTGTTTGGGGCAGGGCTGGAGAGCTGGCATCTGCAGATTGTGTGTTCTGTGGCAGGGAAGCTGGCACCTGGGTGAGAGACCCAGAGCCAGCATGCTTGTTGTACTTGGCCAGCTCTCCCTGTGTTGTTTGGGGCAGGGCTGGAGAGCTGGAATCTGGGTTTGCTGCAGCCAGGTCTGCAGAGCAGAACTTGAGCAGATTGTGTTTTGTGTGGCAGTGACGTTGGCAACTGGGTTTATATTGGTTCCAGGCCTGCAGGGTTCATAGAGTAGATAGAGGGATGTAGTGCATTTGGGTCCTATAGAGATTCTCTGGTGTGAAGTTAGGTTTGGCTTTGGGTGCCACAGGAATTGGACCCCCTGGTCCAATTTTTTTTTTTTTTTGGCCTTGTGGGTTTTGTGTGGGACAGTGCCCTGAAGCTGCACAGCAGTTTGGGGGGCTCTCCTCAAAACCTCCTGCTCCTCAGAGCCACTTTTCCCATGACAATTACAGTGAGGAAGTGGCTCTAATTGGTTTTTTCTCACCATTGGGAGCAGTGTTCCTTTTGGGGTGCCCACAGATGGGTGCAGTCTTTTTGGGCCAGGGGGGTTTCATGCTGGGGAGTCCTCTGAAGCTGCCCTGCAGTTTTGGGGCCTCTCCCTCAAACTCCCCTCTGGCCAGAGCCACTTTCCCCACAGCAATTATAGTAGAGGAAGTGGCTAATTGGGCTTTCCCCATCATTGTTGGCAATGGGCCTTTTGGGGAGCCTAAAAACAGGGACCCCCTGGCCCAATCTTTTTGGGACTTGGGGGTTTTGTAGGGGAGAGTCCCCTGCGGGTTCCCTGCAGTTTTTGGGGCTCTCCCTCAAACCCCCTGCCCCCCAATAGCCTCTAATTATGCCCTATGTTGCCATTGATTGCAATGACCCATAGAGTATAATAGTGGAATAGGGGCACCCTCTTTGGGTGCCCCTGGAATGGGACCCCCTGGCCCAATCTTTTTGGGACTTTGGGGGTTTGTAGGGGAGAGTCCCCTGCAGGTCCCCTGCAAATTTGGGGGCTCTCCCTCAAACCCCCTCCCTCTCTCTCGGCTTGGCTTCGCGAACGAAGATTTAAGAAGGGTGCAATAGTCCACGTTTGCTGCAGGCTCGCTGGTGGTTGACAAGACCAATGTGGGACAGGCAGGTCCGGCCACAGCGGCTGCAGGGAAAAGTCTGATTTAGGGTTGGTCCTGTAGCAGTGCGATTCTTCCTCCCTCTAGGTGGCTTCAAATATACCCTATTTGCCATTGATTTCAATGGCCCATAGGGTATAATGGGGCCGTATATTCGGAAATAGCCGTGCATCTATCGTATATGCGGCTATTCCGACTACGGAATTCAGAAATATACGGGATTCCGTATTTTTCCCCCTGTATATTTCTGAATCCGTGTACTACTGAATTTTGGGGGGTTTTGCACATCCCTAGTTCCTACTCGTGCTTGTAACAGGGATATTGGTTTCTTATCTCACTACATATGCTAAATTCATTCAGTCCTTACATCTGTGTTCTCACCACAAAGGGCTATAAATCCTCTTTATTTCAGTGTATTTCTTTCTTGGAATAGTACCTGAATTTATTTATTCATTTAAATATTCAACTTGTAGACCACCCTTCCCTGTGAGCAGGGCTCAGAGCAGTGAACAACATTTTTGTAAACACACTTAGAAGTCAAGTTAAAAACAATTAAAACAGTAAAACAATTTGATATAATTTCAGTTTCAATTACAGATGACACTAAGAAATCAACTTATATCCTTACCTGTGGGGGGAAAGGAAAGCAGGAAAGAACCAGGCTCAATGGAAAACTGTTCCTGTCCTCAACAATGAGACTGGTGGAACATCTCTGTCTCTCAGGCTCTGTGGAACTGCACTAGACACCTCAGGGCACAGATGTCATTCAGCACAGAGTTCCACCAGGTTAGTGCGAGGGCTAAAAAAGCCCTGGTTGAGGGCAGCCGTATATTTTTGGGGCCAGGGATCACCAGAAGATTCTGCTCCCCAGATCATAATGCTTTTGGGGGGGTAGAAGAGAGAGTCCCATAGATACGTTGGTCCCAGACTGCTCAGGGCCTTGAAGGTTAGTGCCAAAACCTTGAGCATGATCTGCTGTTCAACCCAGAGCCAGTGCAGCTAGCGAAGCACCAGTTGGATGTGTGCTATCAATGACGTTTCAGTAAAAACTTGTGCAGCTGCATTCTGGGTGCCCATTCTTTAAAAAAGTTGTGTGTGCGTGTGTTTGTGAGTGCACCTGGAAGCCACAGTGACCTCTGGTGACTGACCCCTACTTGGGGCATGAATAAAGCCTGCCCCTGCCTCCAGCTCTGGTATTCCAAAGAGATCACCATCCAAGTACTTGCTAGAGTCAACCCTGCTGAGCTTCCAAGATCTGATGAGATTAGGCTTGCCTGGGCTATCCAGATCAGGGCTATTCTGGACCAGTTGTAATTTCCCGATCAGTCCTAAGACTAGCTCTGTGTAGAGTGAGTTACAGTAGTCTAACCTGGAGGTGACTGTTGCATGAATTATTGTGGCTGAGTCAGGGTGAGATAGGAAGGGAACCTGTTGCCTGATCTGGTGCTGGAGGAATGCCAGTCTGACAACATTTGTGACCTAGGCCTCCATTGATGAGAAGGCCTCCAGAAGCACACCCTGGCTCCTGACAGTTGTAGCCAGTGTTTGAGGCACCCAGCCAAGAGATGGGTTGGCACCCCAGGCCTGAATATCCCCTTCCCAGGCACAGAACCTCTGCCTTTGATGGATTCAGTCTCAGCCAGCTGTTTCAACCCTCCATCCACGGCATCTAGCCCCTTGGCCAAATACCTGGGGTGGCTTCTGACCACCCACCCATCAATAGATAGAGCTGTGTGTATCCAGCCCCCAGCTGGGCAAGGGGGGGCATGTAGATGTCAAACAAGATTAGAGACAAGATTGCCCCCCAAGGGACCCCACATGCCAAGGGGTGTCCCAGCACCACCCTCTGTCTCCAACCTTGGAGGAATGAGGTAAGCCACTTCAAGGCTGCCCCACGAACTCCTACATCAGCAAGGTGGTGAGTTAACAAATCATGGCCAAACGTGTCAAACACTGCTGTCAAGTCTAACAATAACAGTACTGCCAACATTCACGCTGCCTGTGAAGATCACCTGTGAGGGCAACCAGTGCCATCTCTGCCCCATACCAAGGGTGGAAGCCCCAGGGTCTGGGGCAGGGGTGTCAAACATGTGGCCCAGGGGCCAAATCAGGCCCCTGGAGGGCTCCTATCAGGCCCCAAACAACTGGCTGTCATCTGCTTCTGTCCCCATCTTTCTTGCTGCCTTCTGCATCACAACTGGCATTGTCAGACTTGCTCAATTGCACAGAGCTGCAGAGTGAAGCCTCTATTTTCTCCATTGGCTGAGGCTCCTCCCTTGGGAAGGAAGGGGGATAGAGCTTGCTTTGTCAGGCTCTCTCAATTGCACAATAGAGCCACTGAGCCAAGCCTCTCTTCTTTCTATTGGCTGAGGCTCCTCCCCCTCATGGTCCCCTGGGGAAGGAAGGAAAGAGACACAGCTTCCTTTGCTCAGTTCCCTGGATCACATGGAAGAGATACAAAGAAAGCATCTTTAAGACCAGTGCGTGCTAATGTTTTAAGCATGGTTTATTAAGTTTTAAAAACATCTTTAATTGTGTTTGTATGTGACCTTTATAAAATTTCTACCTCTACTACCCAGCATTACATTTTATGACACACCTGACCTGGCCCAACAACGTCTCATTTATGCCAGATCCAACCCTCATAACAAATGAGTTTGACACCCCTGGTCTAGGGTCTGACATGCCCTCCAGTAAACTCTGGAGCTGCTCCACTACCACTCTTGCAATCACCTTGCTAATAAAAGAAAGTTTCAAGACTGGGCAGTAATTGATAGGATCCATAGGGTCTAAGGATGGTCTCTTTAGGAGCACCGTGTTACTACTGTCTCTTTTAATCCCATCAGAAAAATCCTCAAACTAAAGGACACTGGAGAACCCCTCCCTCACCAGCCACAATGGACATGGGTCTAAGAGGCAAGTGGTCAGATTAACAGCACCCAGGATCCTGTCAACATTGGCCTGGGAAAGTCAGCTGAAGTTTAAAATGCTGAATTCAAGGACAGTCAAGGGGCCTCTAGTTCATATACTGTGTCAGTGTTGGCAAGCAGGTCGTGGCAGAGTGACAACGCTTTATCCACAAAAAAGCTTGCAAAAGCCTCACAGTTAATTGCCAGATTTCTAATATTTTGAATTCTCTCTGTAACAGAAGTTAGACCTAATTACTCTAAATAATTGTGCTGGGTGAGAGCTAGAATCCCCTTTCAGCAGTCTTCACCACCACCTCACAGACTTTCATAAATATCCTATGGCGGGGGTGGCCAACAGTAGCTCTCTAGATGTTTGGCCACGCTGGCTGGGGCTGATGGGAGCTGTAGGCAAAAAACATCTGGAGAGCTACCATTGGCCACCCCTGTCCTATGGGATGTGCTTGTAGCTTTGTCACAAGGCTGTCGCCAAGCTCACTTTAGTTGTCCAAGTTCCTGCTTCCTCCCCCTGAGCTCCAGTTTGTGCAGAAGTGAAAAGGATGCTGGGGAGCAATTTCATTGATGGCTTTAGAAAGATGGGTATTCCAGCCCACTATCAGCACATCAGTGGGGGGGCACTGTATCTCACAGAGCATTCTGGAACCCACCTGGGTCTATTAGTCTCTGTGGGTGAGCATAAATCTGCTAATTGCCTATACAGGAGGGGGCTGGGGCAAAATGGTCTCTGACCATGTCACTCTGGCAGTGGCAATCAGATCTACCTCTTAACCCCATGCCAAAGATCAGATCCTGTGTGTGGCCTGCTTGATGTGTGGGACATGATACAATCTGGGAGAGCCCACGGACAGCACCAAGTCTGAACTCTGTGAGGAGGCAGCCACATCAGTGTGGATGCTGGAGTCTCCCAGAACTATCCGTCTTGGGAATGCCAAGGCCCAACCCACTACCATCTCCAGCAGACACTAGGCCAGGGGTGTTAAACTCATTTGTTTCAAGGGTTGGATCTGACACAAATTGGACTTTGTGGGGCCAAGCCATACATGTAATAAAATGTAATGTCAGGCAGCACAGGTAAAGACTTTATAAAGGACACAGATAAACACAATTAAATATTTTTTTAAAAAAAAAAATTAAAATACAAACATGCTTAAAATTCTTGCAATATTTTGTTTAAAATGGAAAGGTAGAGGAATAACAGGATTTGGAAATGCAATTTTAAAAATAAAACATCAAGAAAAAGCACAAGAATCACAGCAGGAACTAAAAATATAAACTGAAAAATATAAAATGCTGTCAGTCTGGAAAATCATTAAATGGCAGGGCATTACAAGCTCCCCATCCCACCCTGCCCTGGGTTGAATCAGATTAGCAATGGCTCTCCAGTGTAATATCTCTCTTTGGCTGTGGGTTTCCAAGTTAGAATACTCACTAGGCACCAGTTCTCAGGTCCATTCAGCAAAGACAAGCTGGCTCAAATAATCAGCCCTTTATTTGCAAGGAGCTTCAAGTGGCTATAAACACTGCAAAAGTGAAACTGCTTTAGTTCCACTCCATTGAAATTGCAGCACAGACAAAGTTGCAAGGAAAACAGGGAATGGATTTTCCATTAAGGTCACTGGACTCAGATAGACCAGTCTATTTGGGTGCAGAGACCTTAATGGAAAATCCATTCTGCATTTTCTTTGAAGCGTTGCAAATTCAGCTGAATCAGGCAAAGACAAGGTAGAAAGAGCTGGGAATGTCATCACTGCCATCATTGGAGCTTCAAAGGATGAGGACAAGAGGGGGAGAATATTGCAATGGGCCTGATTGAAGTCCTAGGCATGCCAGCTGTGGCTTGGAGTTTGACAGTCCTGCACTAGGCAGTTGGGACACCAGTCAGATGACTATACTCTCCTCAGTATCCGAAACCATGCCAACACAATCAGTACCAGGGAACTTTGGTGTGGGGAGTGCCCTGAAGGAAAATGACTCTCAGATGAATATTGCCACCACCCTGACCCTTTACCTGGGACTGATGGAGGACCAAGAAACTGGGATGGGGGGGAGCTCTTTCAAAGCGACCATCTCACCCTCCCTTACCAGGTCTCACATGGCAAGTTCACTTCTTGCACTGCAAAATAGTTTTGCAGTATCATGGTCTTATTATTAATGGACCTGGCATTACACAGCATCAGTGTTGGAGGAAGGTTTATTTTCCTAGCCCCCTCACCAATGTGTCTCTGAATAGGATGAAGGTTGGAAGGAGACCAAGCGTATTTGTATCTTCACCTCCTTCCATTCCAGTACCTTCTCTCGCCACCATATCTTCCTCTACCCCCAATCACTGGGATTCCTGACCCAACACTAGCATTCTAGGTGTTGCCAGAAACTATTTTTGTTTCTCTGTTCCTTCCCTGACCCATAAATTAGCAACCAGCAATTTAACAATCCGCAATACAATAAATATTAACCCCAATAAGACCAAGAACCTCCTAAATAAAACCAAACTATGTTTTCAAACTATGCACCTCTCAGGAGGCTCTATACTAGGAAACTCTTAAGAAAGCAGAAACCTCTGTGGTGGGGGGGATGGAGCTAAATTGGTTTTAACTAAGTAAACATTATAGAGGGCAGGAGGAAACCCTCATTTTGACCAATTTATGAAGGCCATCTCTGTGAATAAGATGTAAGAACAGAAGAGGTGTCCTATTGAATCAGAACCCAGGTCTATCTTGTCCAGGGTTCACACAATGCCCACCCAACTGTCCCGGAGGGCCAACAAACAGGGCAACAGAGGTCAATGCCTTCCAGCACTGTTGCCTCCTCCTAGTGCTGGGTTTCAGAAATCTTCTGTCTCAAAATGGTGGAAAGTAGCAGGAAGACATGAACTCTACCTAGAAGCTATCATTCTTTGGCCACAGCAGGAGACGACAAGGCTCACTGGAAAAGACAGTAATGTCAGGAAAAGCTGAAGACAACAGGGAAAGAACAAGACCCAACATGAAATGGATGGAAGCCAGGGTCCTCAGTTTGTAAGTCCTGAGCAAGGCTGCTAACAAAAGGACATTATGGAGGCCATTAATTCTTAGGGTTGCATTAGAAGGAACTTGACAGCACTTAACCCTCACACAGCAGTGACCTCCTATTGAGCCAATGGCAGGTTTGCCTTTGGTGCAGCAAAGAAATGCCAGGTTTAGGTTAGTGCAGGCCTCACCTCCTTCCTCCAGAACTATAGCCCAAGAAAGAAGGAGAAAGTTAGTCTGAGGCCTCTAATATGCACATTTCATAGACTTCCCCACAACAATACAGGGAAAAGTAATTGGAAAAAGGGTTGTTAATGGAACCTGGTTCTTGGAACACTACTGTCTGTTTCTTCCTAAGCATTTTTTCTGCTAAACCAAGCTGCTGCTGGCCTCCTCGAAACATCCTGTTTGTTCTGTACAAGTACTGTTCCATCGGTAGTCATAAAAGGAAATGCCTGTGGGTATATAATTATTCAGAAAATGTTCTGTCTCTGGTTTCCTGCTGCTTTGCTAAACGGTTCTTGGTTACAGTGTAAAGGTCCCCTTTGCATAGGTACAGTACTCAGCTTTTGTTGGGGGAAGGGTCACTGGTAGATAATACGATTGGTCTGCAGCTGAGCTGCTGCCAGTGAAAGTCTCCCAAGGAGCAGCCATTGGCAATAAGTGGGGTGCATGAAAAACCATGCAAACAGCCAGAAAAACAGAAGTGATGTCACATGATACTCTAGATATCCCCTCAATCTCTATGGTTTTTACCACAGAGATCAGGAGGATTCCTAGTGTTGTGCAATAAAGTGATATCACTTCCCACTTTTTCAGCTGAAAATGACATTGCAGTGTCATTTCTTTGTGTCTGTGTCCTCCCCAATCCTCCCAACAGTCGCCAGATGGGGACTTACAACTACAGAGTAGAGAGTACTGAGCTACGTGGACCAGTGGTTTGACAGTGTGATACTTACATCTGTGGATTCAGTCATGAGGCATAGGTAAAGTACAGGAGTTGTACAGAGTGGAAGGCTATGATACCTAGGAATACCTCACAGCCCCACTTCCTTTTGCCAAAGAGTGTCTACATAAATGTTTTTGACATAAGGATGAAATGTGATATTTTGTTACCAGTGCCGGATTAAACCCTGTGGAGGCCCCTAGGCACTCTAAATCTCGAGTCCCTCCTCACAAATTATCTCCTAATATGTTTTAAATTTTAACAACCAACAATGTTAATAACACAAACATTATTATTACACAAAACAAACATTAGCAATTATTAATGTTAATTTAAAAAGTTAATTTAAGTTAATTTAAAAGTTAACACATTATGTTATAAACAAGAATTATTAAATATTATTTGTCAAGACCTGCAGCTTTCCCCTCCCCACTTCGGGTGCCCCCCCCCTCACCACATTATCTCTTCATATGTTAAAGGATTCCAGCCACTCTCTGTTTAACTACCAGATTACTGGGAACCCCAAAAGGAGCAGAAAGGTGTTGCAGGTATGCACTCTGATGCCATATCTGGATTTGCCAAAGGGTAGCACATCCCCCTAAGGCTGCCACTGCCTTAAAGAAACGACTGTGTTCCCAGTGATTCATAGCAACCCAAGGACCATGGGGTTTTCAAGGCAAGAGATGAGGTTTGTTATTATCCACAAGTTTTCCTTGATGGCCTTTTCATCCAATAACAGTTACCCATAACAGTTCCCCTGAGAGCCAAAAGACTATGACTACTAGGTTATGACTGCTAGGTGACGCTGACTCCCCACCTCACCCCAGTCCAGCCCCATAGCCAGGATTTGAACAATTGGGGGGCCCTGATTTTTTCAGGGGGCACATAGTGGCCCCAACCTCCATGGTCTTCTCTCCTACCACCGCTGAGGAGGAAAGCTGCCAGCTCACTGCCATACAGCCTCCCCCCTCCCCACAGTTGCCCCAAGGTGATCCCTTTCCACCCCTCTTCCTGCAGCTCTGGTGGGGAGCCACTCAGAGGTTTAGATACGTGCCGCACAGTCTCCTGCCCTTACCTGTAGCATGATCCAGCTAGGCAAGCCCAGCAGGACAAAGGGTGGTGGCGGAAGGCACCACCAAGTCGCAACCGACTTCTGGGGCTACAAGACCTCCAATTCGGATTTCTTCCTGTTGGAGGGTGAGCTGAGACTTCCCAAGCGCAGCTCCCACCCTCGCTCGGGTGGCCAGCGAGACCAGGCCAGAAAACCCCTGCAGGCGAACATCACCTCTCCACTGATCCCCAGCCCCAGACTGCAGCCGGGACCTCCACTTGTGTGCGTCAGCCTACCTTACCCTGCCCTGTCTGGCAGAGAAAGCCTGCAATGGAGCTATCCGCTCCCTACCCCCACTGCCCCACTTGAGGGCCAGAACAGCCTCTTCTTGCAGGTGCCCTCTAGCCCAACATCAGCCCAAGGCAGAGCTTAACTTTCAGTCCTGGGCGCTGAAAGTGCCCCATTGTTTCTGCTTGCTGAGGGGTCAGAGATTTCTTCCAGCCTCTAAGGAAGCAGAAGCAACACCGAGCTTAGCTTTCAGTCTTGGGTGCTGAAAGTGCCCCGTTGTTTCTGCTTGCTGAGGGGTCAGAGAATTCTTCTGGCGCGTAAGCAAGCAGAAGCAACTGTGTATGATCACGTCCCCTATGCAAGCAGAAGCAACGGTGTATGATGATGAGGCACTGGAGGCTGGCTAGAGGCCCCAAGTCAGGGGGCCCTGCCTAGCAATCAGGGGGCTGTGCCCCCACAGGCCCCCTTGTAGCTACGGGCCTGCCCCAGTCTGGGTGCCATGTGAGGCATGGCAGCTTTGCTAGTCTCTGAGACCCTCTCTAAGTGAGTGACAATGTTCCCTGTAATCTTTGGAGTTCTTGAGCAAAAATTATACCTTGTGAGCTACTGGCATTAAAGCTGTGAGCTACTACATTAATTGTAGGAACTGTGAAGGAACTTGAAACTATTTAAATTTGTAAGGTTTTTTAATTTAATTTTTTTTAAAAAAAAAATTGTGAGAATAAGTATTATAATATCATCATAGGTGGTTTTATTTTTGATCCTAGACATACAGGGAAATTCTGAAACTGTCAAGAGATTTACCATCTTTCACCAACCTAAAGCATGAAGCAATACCGCACTGACCTGAATAACATTGGCTACATACCAAACAGGGTGCAAACAAGTTTTCACCAGTTTTTTCATAGTAGCATCGGAACATCTTCAGTGCTATAAAAGTATAGTGCATAGGCGGGAACAGCTCAAATTCTGATGTCTTTCATGAAAAAAACTACCTCCTTAACTTTACTCAAAAGTCAGGCTTGAAAATGTGCTTGGAACATCTGGCTGCTATTATTGAGCATCATGGAGCTTTGCTTTCAATATAATTTATTATCTTCATTTATGTTCCACTTTTTCCCCCTATGAAGATCCCAAGTGGCTCACAACATTATCACCTCCATTTTATCTTCCCACAAACCCTGTGAGGCACAGGGTGGCCATAGGTAACCAACAAGGTTTCCTTGGAGGTTTTTAAAAAGAGGCTCGATGGCCATCTGACAGCGATGAAGATCCTGTGAATTTAGGGGGAGGAGTTTGTGAGTTTCCTGCATTGTGCAGGGGGTTGGACTAGATGACCCTGGAGATCCCTTCCAACTCTATGATTCTATTATTCGTTTTACAAAGCCACCCTCCAGATTCAAGGGAAGCCTTCATTCACCAAAGTGTCTGTCTCTAATCAGTTTGTATGTGCCTTGTGGCAACAGGATATTTTACAGACATTAGTTCTTTTACTTTAGGGCAAATAAGACCTTACAGCAGATTTCTGGGCCATGGGCTGGGGAAGAAGAAGAAGAAGAAGAAGAAGAAGAAGAAGAAGAAGAAGAAGAAGAAGAAGAAGAAGAAGAAGAAGAAGAAGAAGAAGAAGAAGAAGAAGAAGAAGAAGAAGAAGAAGAAGAAGAAGAAGAAGAAGAAGAAGAAGAAGAAGAAGATGATGATGATGATGATGATGATGATGATGATGATGATGATGATGATGATGATGATGATGATGATGATGATGATGATGATGATGATGATGATGATGATGATGATATTGGATTTATATCCCGCCCTCCACTCCGAAGAGTCTCAGAGCGACTCACAATCTCCTTTACCTTCCTCCCCCACAACAGACACCCTGTGAGGTGGGTGGGGCTGAGAGGGCTCTCACAGCAGCTGCCCTTTCAAGGACAACCTCTGCCAGAGCTATGGCTGACCCAAGGCCATGCTAGTAGATGCAAGTCGAGGAGTGGGGAATCAAACCCGGTTCTCCCAGATAAGAGTCCGCACACTTAACCACTACACCAAACTGGCTCTCCACTGGGAGAGGTGGAAATATCACCTATATGATATTTATACTACATACACACATTTCCCACACACACTTGTAAGCATTCTCTATCTTAAAATATAGCTCAGGAAATTGGCATAGCTAAAGTTGCTGGAAATATAAAATAACTTAGAGCAGTTACAGTTAGCTATTTTCTAGTTCCTACAGACTTAGAAGCAAACATACAAGCATTTAATAATACATTTCATAATACAGAATCTAATAGCAACCAGTGTTAAATAAGAAACCTATATACCATATCTGAATGGATTATAACTGCTGTTGAAGACAGGGGACTTCTCACATACCCTCCCACCAACACCCCCAGGGCATTTTTTGTGTGTGTGTGAGTGGTGGTGAAAACTGCTGCCATGAAACCTTGTTGGTTACCTATGGCAAAAGTAGCCTGCCAACTGCAATCCAGTGGTAGAGGCTAAGAAAGTAACTTTTCCCCTGGCAATCCAGTGCTAGAGGCTGGCAGACTAGTTTTTCCCCTGGGAATCCAGTTCTGGAGGTTGGCAGATTACCTCTTCCCCTGGCAACCAGTCCTGGAGGTTGGAAAATGACCTATCCCCATGGCAATCCAGTGCCAGAGGCTGGAAGACTCCCTTTTCCCTGTGGCAATCCAGTGCCAGAGGCTGGTAGACTACCTTTTCCTCTAACAATCTAGTCCTGGAGGTTGGCAAATGACCTTTTCCCCTGGCAATCCAGTCCTGGAAGTTGGCAGACTACCTTTTCCCTTGGCAATCCAGTCCTGGAGGTTGGCAGACCACCTTTTCCCCTGGCAATCCAGTCCTGGAGGTTGGCAGACTACCTTTCCCACTGGCAATCCAGTGCCAGAGGCTGGCAGACTAGCTGTTCCCCTAGCAATCAAGTCCTGGAGGCTGGCAAACTACCTTTTCCCCTGGCTACCCAGTCCTGGAGGCTGGCAACCTACGTTTTCCCCTGGCAACCCAATCCTAGAGGCTGGCAAAGTACCTTTTCCCCGGCATTGTGCTCTGTCCCCTTGCAATTCAATCCCAGAGGGTGGCAACCCACCCTCCCTCATGGCAATTCAAATCCAGAACACCTGTGCCAGTCCCAGGGGCTGGAAATCTGCCCTTCCCCTGGCAATCCATGTCCAGGGCACTTTTGGGTTGTTTTGACTTTTCTGGAAGATCCAGTCCAGATTTTTATTGCAGCTGTTTCTGTCCTTCAGTGTATTTCAATGGAGCCCATGCAAGTCAATTGGCAATCTTCTCTCCCATTATATCGAATGAGCAATCTAGGCTCTCCCATTGTTTCCTATGGGCAATCTTGTCATTCGTTTTAGAATATCCCAATTAAGACACACACACACACAGAACAGCCAAAATTAAACGTAGCACACACACAGGAAAGCTGTTGAATGCAACCAAGTTCTCAAGACCAACACAGGGAAACCAAAGGTTCTAGCTTATTCTTGTCTCTCTCTTTTACTGTGCAATGAGTTCTAACTAAAAGGAATGCAAAAACAAACACAAGGATTGGGCTAGTTTCTTACTTACAGCACTGGGAACAGCCACTGTTCCCTACTCCATTCAGACTGCTCCTAAAGAGTTAAAGCCTCCGTCTGGAAAGACTGCACGTGGTGGCTGCTAGGGCTGCGGCTTCTCTCGCTCTGTCCTAAGAGACAGGCAGGAGCCTTTCTAAGTGCCTGCTTGCTTTCTCCAAGCTAAACGACTGGCGAGAGCAGGCTTGGAGAGGTAGGCACTGGTCAGTATTTCATAGAATCATAGAGTTGGGACCTCTAGAGTCATCTAGTCAAACCCCCTACATAATGCAGGAAACTCACAAACACCTCCCCCTAAATTCACAGGATCTTCATTGCTGTCAGATGGCCATCTAGCCTCTGTTTTAAAACCTCCAAGGAAGGAGAGCCCACCACCTCCGGAGGAAGCCTGTTCCACTGAGGAACCACTCTAATGAGCAGGAAGTTCTTCCTAATGTTGAGCCGGAAACTCTTTTGATTTAATTCAACCCATTGGTTCTGGTCCTACTTTCTGGGGCCACAGAAAATAATTCCACACCATCCTCTAGATGACAGCCCTTCAAGTACCTGAAGATGGTGATCATATCACCTCTCAGCCGCCTCCTCTCTAGGCTAAACATCCCCAGCTCCTTCAACCTTTCTTCATAGGACTTGATCTCCAGAACCCTCACCCTCCTCTGGACCCGTTCCAGCTTGCCTATATTCTTCTTAAAATGTGGTGCCCAAAACTGAACACTATACTCCAAGTGAGGTCTTACCAGAACAGAGTAAAACAATACTATCACATCACATGATCTGGACACTATACTTCTGTTGATACAACCCAAAACTGCATTTGCCTTTTTAGCCACCGCATCACACTGTTTACTCATGTTCAGCGTATGATCCATTAAGACCCCTAGATCCTTTTTGCACATTCTACTGCTAAGACAAGTCTCCCCCATCCTATAACTATGCTTTGGATTTTTCCTACCTAAATGCAGAACTTTACATTTATCCCTGTTAAAATTCATTTTATTGTTTTTAGACCAGTTTTCCAACCTGTCAAGGTCATCCTGTGTTTCTGTCTTCTTCTGTGTTTGCAACCCCTCCCAATTTCGTATCATCTGCAAATTTAATAAGCATTCCCTCTATTCCTTCATCCAAATCATTGATAAAGATGTTGGACAAAACAGGTCCCAGGACAGATCCTTGAGGCACTCCACTTGTCACCCTTCTCCAAGAGGACGAGGAACCATTCACAAGCACTCTTTGGGTGCGATCTGTCAACCAGTTACAGATCCACCTAACAGTAACAGGATCCAAACCACATTTTACCAACTTGTCAACAAGGATAGAATGTGGAATCTTATCAAAAGCCTTACTGAAATCAAGATAAACAATGTCTACAGCATTCCCCTGATTCAGCAAGGTAGTCACTTTCTCAAAAAAAGAGATCAGGTTAGCCTGACATGACTTGTTCTTGAGAAACCCATGCTTGCTCTTAGTAATCACCAATGTTCCCTCTAAGCTGCAGAGTCTTGTGAGCAAAAATTCTACTTTGTGAGCTACTGGCATTAAAGTTGTGAGCAATGCATAAATTAGTTTGCTCTAGGGCAGCGTTTCCCATTTGCAGGGCCGTGACCTGGTACCAGGCCACGGAAGCCTCACTACTGGGCCACAAGAAAAGCCAAAGCTAGCCCTGCCCCCAACAAAGCTACTCCTACCCCATCTCTGTGTTGTGCAGAGAGGAGCTGGGATGCCTCTCCTTCCTTCTCCCCCATTCCCAGTGTTTGAGAGAAAACTGGCATCAATTGGCACTTTAGACCCATGAAGTGTTTTTCAAGGTATGAGCTTTCTGTGCCTTGCAGTATGTTCTTTTGGGGAGATTTCCCTGGGAGGCCTGGGCAGCAAAGAAGGGTATGTGTGTTTTTTTCAGCTGGGAGGGGCAGGGAGTGGGCATTCCAGTAGTTGTTTTTTTTACCAAATGACCCCTGGGCAGAATTTTTGCTGGCTGGGGTCATCTGATGGTGAGGAAGGCTTTTTTTCCCTTTGGCTGTTCCTTCCTTCCTTCCTTCCTTCCTTCCTTCCTTCCTTCCTTCCTTCCTTCCTTCCTTCCTTCCTTCCTTCCTTCCTTCCCTGCAAATGATGCTCTGTCTGTATTCTTGGTGCTGGTGTGGGGGGTGGGAAGCAACAGTGGGAGGGCTTCTAGTGCCCTGGCCCCACTGGTGAACATTCTGGTGCTTTTTGGGCATTGTATGAGGGAATTTTCGAGGGGCACCAAAGAAGAGGTACAAGGACTCCTTGAAGAAATCCCTTAGCACCTGTCACATCAACCATCATCAGTGGTCTGACCTAGCCTCAGATCGCAAAGCATGGAGGCACACTATCCACCAGGCTGTCTCTTCCTTTGAGAACGCACGCATAGCTGGTCTTGAGGACAAAAGGAGATTGAGGAAGAATCGCACTGCTACAGGACCAACCCTAAATCAGACTTTTCCCTGCAGCCGCTGTGGCCGGACCTGCCTGTCCCACATTGGCCTTGTCAGCCACCAGCGAGCCTGCAGCAAACGTGGACTATTGCACCCTTCTTAAATCTTCGTTCGCGAAGCCAAGAGAGAGATGAGGGAATTTTGGACTGGATCCAACATGGCTCCTCTTATGTTTATGTTTTTTCTTTCCATGTCTTTCTTTTCCTTTCATTCCTTTTTATTCTTTCCCTTTCTCTTTCTTTCCTTCCATTTTTGCTGGATGAAACTTTTCTGTTTATCATACTGTTGTTGCAGACATAGGTGCTCTACCAATGAAAAGTTGGCACCCCCAGTTGTAGCCAGGTGGCCTTCTATGAGATTTCTGTGTGAGTGAGTGAGAGTAAGAGGTGTGGAGCAGAAAGAGATCATTGGAGATTACTGCGGTATATCTCAGCAGCATTGGAAGAGATAGTACTATGAACTTCGCACCATTTTACTGGTCCTGTTTTTAACAGCTGTCTGACACCAAAATTAAACTCCTCCTGTAGATATTAAAAAGGATGAAAGTAGTTCACTGGCTAAGTATCTGCACAACAGACTGCTTTTAAAGGCATGGGAAAAACAGTCAATAAAAAGCTGCAAGCCTCTCATACATATCCTTTTTGGGATAACTGCAGAAAAGCTTGTATGAACTTCATATAACTTGAAATTAATTCATTAATTGCAGTACAATTCTCTGCTGCCTTTCACAGCAATTTCCCAGTGTTTCAACCAAAATAGCTGTTGAAAAGATTTTCTTGAAACCAAGCAAGCTTGGTTGTAGCTTGAGGCAGGGTTCCAGTAGTAGCAGCTGAAGGAAGGGCCTACTAAATGTGTCAGCATATTTTGAGGTAGAGCAACTGCCAGGGCCCAGTGTGGGTGGTACAGTGCTGGCATTCCTGATGGCAAGGGCAACAGCACTCCCAACTGCACACACTGGCCAGTACTGTTGAGGAAGGGGTGTGTAGGTGCAGGTGGTGCGGGCAATTGAACATGGGCATGAGGAGTGTTTGCAAGCTGGAGAAGAATATACAAACGGATAGGTGCATGAAGGTGTGGGGGTGAAAAGAGAGGACCGCCCACTTTCCAACCCCATTTTGGCTCAGCATGAGTTTCAGAGAGATTTTACTGAAAATGAATTTACTTCTGAAGAAGAGACAGGTTTGGGAGAGTGCCCTGGAAGTGACATCAAAGGAAAAGGTGGAGTTTTGGTTCAGTGTGCCCCGGAAGTGACATCATTTGGTCCTTCACCACAGGAAATGACATAATTACTGTCTCTCGGCTCCACCCCCAAAGTATCCTGGCTCCATCCCCAAATTTTAGTGGGCCACAAAGGAGAAGTGTAAAAATAACCAGGCCACAGGAAAGAAAGGTTTGGGAAACCCTGCTCTAGGGCCATTCTTCCTGAGCTAAGACAAAAATGTGTGAGTTGGAGGCTAAAAATCTGTGAGCTAGCTCACGCTGACTCAGCTTAGAGGGAACAGTGGTGATCACATTCATTCTTTCTAAATGTTCCAGGACCAACTGTTTGATGATTTCTTCTAAAACTTTTCCAGGTATAGACGTCAAGCTGACGGTTTGGTAGTTACCCGGATCGTCTTTTTTCCCCTTCTTGAAAATGGGGACAACATTCACCCACCTCCAATCTTCTGGCACCTCTCCTGTTCTCCAAGAATTCTCAAAAATAATAGCCAGAGGCTCAAAAATTACATCCGCAAGCTCTTTTAGAACCCTTGGATGCAATTCATCTGGCCCTGAGGACTTAATTTCATTTAAAGAAACTAGGTGTTTATATACTACCCCTACACTGATCCTAGGTTGGAACTTCATACCCTCCTTATATGTTCTGTTTTTGCCATGTTGGGCACCGGTTCCCTCAGAAGAGAAGACTGAGGAAAAGTAGGAATTTGGATGGGAGAACACAAAGGAAGCTTAGCTGCTACAATAATATAAAAGACAAAGAGTCCAGTAGCACCTTAAAACCTGACCAAAAAAGAAAAGAATACCTCAACCCCTGCTTCTCTTTGGCAGTACTACCGTGGCTCTGCTGCAGACAACCCTTCTCTTCCTTGAGGCAAGGGTGTGGTGCGGGGCCCTTTAAGGTGTCGGGGCCTCTAGGCCGGTGCCTAGTAGGCCTATTTAGAAATCTGGCTCTGTTTGTTACCTTGGTTTGTGGTATGTGAGGAGAAAGCTCCCTTTCTAAGTAACCTAAGCACTGGAAAGCAGATTACAGCCCAAGCGCTGCAGTCAGTTTCCAAGTTAAAGAAGTTTACATGCCCATAAAGTGTTTGTACCTGGGCCCCCCAATCTTGATGAACCTTGTAGGCACCTTTGGTGGTGGTGCCCACTCTCCTTTCTTGAAATTCTGAATAGCTGTTGTGGATAGGCTTTCCAATCCCCAGGGCCCAGAAGGGGAACCCCAGTTTTTCAGGCTCCTTCCCACACCCAGCCAGATGCCAGTGGGGGGGGGGGGGGCGAGGAAGCCTGGCCCCAACAGCCATCATGTGCGTTTCCACATTGGAAGGCTAGAAGAAGCTTGGAAACTGCTTGCTTTTTGGAAGGTGTGCATGTCTTTAAATCTGTAGGAGCCAGGCTGAATGGGGGTGAGGTGAGCCAGCAGAACAACATGGCTGTTCACAGTGAGCTGTGAGAAAGGAAGGGAAAGCAGCACAGTTCCCCTGTTTGTTTTGCATTCTTTTCAGAAGTCGTTTGCAGAGTAAAATAGAGAACATTTGGTTTCCCTATGTTAGTCTGAAGAACTTTATTGAATACAACACACATTCAACAACCCATGGTGAGTAAATTGCCCCAGTGAGATCACAAAAGTGTGGGATTGCAAACTATTTATTTTGGCTGCTTTGTGTGTGTGTGTGTGTGGGGGGACATGCAGCCACTGGGGAATGAGGAAATGAAGACTGTATTCAGGGGAACTGCACTGCTGTATTTTTATTTTTTTATTTAGGGGAATGGGAAAGTCTCCTGCTCCACTCCCAAAGTCCCCAGATATTTTCTGAGTTAGACTTGGCAACCTTAGTTGTGGAGGTCGGGGCCAATCACAAAATGTTAGGAAGTTGCAACCAAGCATCACTCTACAATGGAAGCTGTTGTTTTAGGATTGGCAAGTCTGATTCAGGAAATGTCAGGAACTTTGGGGGCAGAGCAAGGTTGTGATAAGCATGACTGAACTCTTATGGGAGATCTGGCCATCAAAGGGACCATACCCCTTTTAAATGCCTTCTCTTCATTGGAAATAATGAGGGGGCTCATAGAAACCTGGGGGGCCTCCTGGTCCAATCTTTTTGAAACTTGGGGATTTTCTTGAGGAGAGGCAACAGATGGGTTGCTGAACATTTGGTGCCTCTACCTCAAAAAACAGCCAAGAGCCCCAGATACCCATGGATTGATTCTCCATTATACCGTATGTATGGGGACTGGTCTCCATAGGGTATAATGGAGTGCCCAGCAGACATTTCCTTTCCCCCTGCTTTCTGCTAACCCTGAAGCAGGGGAACGGCCTCCAAACCAAGGGTTCCCCTGCCCCCAACTGGGGATTGGCAACCCTATAAGCTGTTTCCAAGTGGGTGTTCCATGAAGACACAAAAAGTGAAGCTTCCTGGGCTCTTCCAGAGCATCCTCATGACCTTAACAGGTCATAACTAACTGGAAATCTTCAGTTTGATGTACCTTTCTGAAGCCTGCCAGCCAAATGGCCATAGGGTGGTATACGGACTTATTTTCCTTCCTCGCCCATGCAACTAGCAGAGCTCCAGAGCCTATGTCTAGGGCCATGGCTGGCAGGGGAGCAAAGGGCAAAAGTCTCTCACAATCCCAGGGCTCCATTTTTGCACTGTCAGATCCCAGAAAAGGCACCACTTCTTAGAGTTCAGCATGGCTGTTTCTTTAAAGGCAGCCTCACAAATTGAGATGTGAGCAGACAGGAGATCCTTCAGGTGTTTCCCTCCTGCTTCTATAGCAGAATGTCCTTGTGGGCTGCTTTCTCAACTGAACGAGTAAGAATCTGATCAGGGAGGGCTGCTTCTCCTCCTCTCTTGTCTTAGCCGCCTCCAGCACCTGCTCAGGAGGATGCCGCTCACCTGTTTCCCATCTTGGCAGAGGAACTGTGTTCAGGCAGCTCTTGTCCAATTACATTTGTCATAAAGCTGTGCTTTAGGTTCTTCTGGCTCTGGCTCTGGCTCTTTCTGAGCAAGAAAAGCTTCCAAGTAAAGCCTCCTGCACACAGCCACAGCCAGACCCAGTGGTAACAGTAGATGCATTTATCCAAGAGGCCCCTACAGTAGTGTTTACAACCCCTGGGCATTCAAAACACATTCTAACTGACTCTAAATATATTCTTTCCCATCAAATTGCAGCTGATTCATGGGGACCCCATAGGATTTTCAAGGCAAGAGATGAACAGGGGTGGTTTGCCATTGCTAGCCTCTGTGGAGCAACTCTAGATTTCCTTGGTGGTCTCCCATCCAAGTACCAACCAGAGTAGACCCTGCTTGGCTTCTGAGACCTGAGAAGCCTGTGTTATCCAGGGCAGGGGGGCATCCCTGTTTTAGGTAACTCAAAAAAAGGGGTTCTATCAGTCCCTGTCTAGAAGGACCCATTGTGGTGTTGGTAGTTTTCCAAATTTTGGTCATGTTTTATGACAGCGAAATTCATTTTCTGTTTTGTATACACATAGCCAGGAAGGGCATTGCACAATAAAGGTGCAGGCAGGGCACAGATATTTTTATGTGTACATTGGAGACTATAGTAATCTTTGTCCTAATCCATTGCTTATTAGATATCTAAACCTTGGAATGTTAGAAGATGAACAAGTGACGGAACCTGAGATGGTGTAGTTAATGCTGTTAGGCCTCGTGATTGTGTTGTCTGGGTGTATGTGGCGGCAAAGTTGGCACTTGGGTTTATTGCAAGCTCTGGTACCAGTGTCCATGCTCAAGTGAGATGTTGTATTGTTGTATGTGAGGAGTTGTCTGGTTCATCTTCCAAAATCATATATGCCATTAAATGCCAACAAAGCCCTTCAGTCCTCTACCTAGGACAAACACTATGACAAAGACACAAATCTGACATCAGGAATCACAAAACTGAGAAACCCATAGGAGAACATTTTAACTTTCCAGAACACTCAATGGGTGACCTCAAAGTTGCTGTTTTGCTGCAAAGGAGCTTCAAGAACAGAATGCAGAAGGAAATAGCTGAATTACAAATTATTATGAAACTCAGAACAAACACCTCCCCAGGACTGAACAGGGATATTGGGTTTTTTAAAATCTCATAACATATACTAAACCCACTTTCACCAAATATAACTATGTATCCACAGTATTCCAATGTATTTCTCTTTTAGAATAGTGTATCAGAATAATGTGTTTTGTATTGACATACTCAAATAGGGATATTGGCTGTTTATCTCATTACATATACTAACCCATCTTCCACTATATTTTAATGTATTCTTTTTTCTAATGGCAAACTAGAATTATGTTTATAAGTGTGTTGCATGTCTAAATCAAACCTCTGAGAAACCTGTGCCCTCATTTTAAACCAGAGCTAACATTACAACAGACTCTTTTATTGCACTTCACACCCAGGATACTTAATGGGTTTAGTAATGGATATCAATCTGCTATTCCAATTTATATTACCCTTTGTTGTTGTTTCAGCCCAGTTAACACAAATTAACAAATACCAGACCCCAACTTTTGATTCTTTTAATCTGCTAAAAAACATTTCCATGACTCTGCATACTAACTCACTGCCCACTTTCTCTATATTTAGGACTGCTTGCCATTCCATACTGTTGTCTGATGAAGTGTGCTTTTAGAACACGAAAGCTTACATTCTGAATAAAACTTTGTTGGTCTTAAAGATGCAACTTAACTATTGCTTTGTTCAGTTGGCCTTGTACTAAGAGCCCTGTAAGCTCTTGGAAGACTGGCAACATCAGGGGTGTGTGGCCTAATATGCAAAGGAGCTTCTGCTACAAAGAAATCCCTGGACACATCTATATGTGGGGGAGGGGTTGCCAGACCCCCTGGTGGTGGTCTGCACTGCCAGGCCCCACCCCCAGCTGCTGATCAGCTGGCCACCTGAGGCAGGGACTTACCAGGAGAAAGAAAGAGGCCTAGGAAGTGACGTCATCATGCAGCAACATCCAGGTGATAGTCTGGTATTTGGGCAAAAACTCTTGTGGTAAAACTGCCTTCTACTATACGTTGCCTAAATACTAGAGCATTGCCCGGATGGCATTGGCATGATGATGTCAATTCCTGTGTGATGCCAGTAACAAGGCCCAGGCCTTTATAGGGTTGCCAAGTCCAATTCAAGAAATATCTGGGGACTTTGGGGGTGGAGCCAGGAGACTTTGGGGGTGGAGCCAGGAGACATTAGGGGTGGAGCCAAGATCAAGGCTGTGACAAGCATAATTGAACTCCAAAGGGAGTTCTGGCCATCACATTGAAAGGGACGGCACACCTTTTCAATTCCTTCCTTCCATAGGAAATCATGAAGGATAGGGGCACCTTCTTTTGGGGCTCACAGAATTGGACCCCCTGGTCCAATCTTTTTGAAACTTGGGGGGTATTTTGGGGAGAGGCACTAGATGCTATACTGAAAATTTGGTGCATCTACTCCAAAAAACAGCCCCCCCAGAGCCCCGCGGATCAATTCTCCATGATTTTCTATGGGAATAAATCTCCATAGGGAATAACAGAGTTCCCTGAAGACATTTCCCTCCCCTCCTCCCGCTTTCTGACGACCCTGAAGGGGGGGGGGAGGGCCTCCAAACCGGGGAATCCCCTGCCACCACCTGGGGATTGGCAACCCTAGGGGTGGGGTGGGGGTAGTCTGCCCCCACTATTGCCAGTCCTTCTATCTTGTGGGGGAGGGAATTATGTGGTCCATTAAATCATGCAATTGGATTACCATGCAAAAACAGCTGCAATACAGAACAGCTTAAAAACCTTATAGGATTGTTTTGTCATTCAGAGGTATAATGTCTCTGAACATGGGGGTTCCCTTTAGTTACTATGTCTGACAGCTGCTCAAAGATCTCTCTCCCTGTCTATAAAAATCTTTGCTGCCTAGATGAAAGACTTTAACTTGAGCTCTTAAGAACAAGAAGATCATTAAATGGCGCCCAACAGAAATTATTGAAAGAATAAATTTCCCTTAAAACAATGTTGTGTTATGTTTTATTAGTTACACTCTCTTAGCTAGAAATTTAAACTTAAATTTAAACTACAGTTTCTATACCAACTTTGTCAGCCCAGTAACATGAAAGACTGTTACAGGAATTGTTATTACCCATTCCTAGGAGATCATCAGCTTGATGCAAACAGTAATTTAATGCCTAGCACTGCACCAGGAGGACAGTAAGAACCTGACACATACCCCACCTTCTTGTTAGTGTATGTATTAAAAAGGCAGGGCCAATTAATCAGAATAAAAGAAAGACTTTTCTGCGTGGGAGATGATTGTTTCATTGGAAGGTACGGAGAAGCACCTTTTCAGATAGTGAATAACTTTCTTGTGAACCTCACTGCCATTGGATATAGGGACAGTTGTTAGCCTAGAAAGCATTAAAAGGACATTAGACAAATTCATGGGAAAAGAGTCAGTGGCTATCAGTTATGAAGACTGAAGTGGGCCTCCGTCTTCAGAGCATACCTCGGATGTCAGTTGCTGGTGGGCCATAGCAGCAGCGGAAGGAAGGCTTTTCTGGGCCATGCCATTAATCATTGTGCAGAATAGGATTATGGTCCACAGCCCTGGTGTTGCTGCTGCTGCGGCGGGCGGGCGGGCGGCAGCTGCGCCTTGCCCTGGGCCGGAGGAGCTGTTGCTGCTCCTGCTGCGGTGGCGGCAGCGGCCGGCGGGCCGGCGGCGGCTGCGCCTTGCCCTGGGCCGGAGGAGCTGCTGCTGCTGCGGCGGGCGGGTGCGGGCGGGCGGCAGCTGCGCCTTGCCCTGGGCCGGAGGAGCTGTTGCTGCTGCGGCGGCGGCCGGCGGCTGCGCCTTGCCCTGGGCCGGAGGAGCTGGTGTTGCTGCTGCTGCAGCGGCGGCGGCGGGCAGCGGGCGGCAGCTGCGCCTTGCCCTGGGCCGGCAGCGCTGGTGCTGGTGTTGCTGCTGCGGTGGGCGGCAGCTGCGCCTTGCCCTGGGCCAGCAGCGCTGGTGCTGGTGTTGCTGCTGCTGCGGCGGTGGCGGCGGGCGGCAGCTGCGCCTGGGCGCCGTTTCCCCTCTTCCGCTATCGGATTTTTTGAGAGCGGGGGAGGAAGCGGCAAATTCGGGGGTCCCCCGCCAGGGCGGGGGAGTTGGGAAGCCTAGGCCTTTATCTTTGTCCTCATATGCAGGGCTGGCACTGGCCTCCCAGGGGTGTCAAACTGGCCACTACCCATGTGACTGCAAACTCAGTCTTGTGGGCAACATGCTGCGGCGGCTTCCTGGGACCACGAGGCTGGATCTGGCTGCTTTCCCCTCTGCTGCCAGAGAGGGTGCTGGCAAGGGGCAGGGAGCATGAAAGCAAACATCAGCTGTCTTGGTGGGGGAGGGGGGAGCATGAAAACAAATGGAGCTTGTGGAGGGCCAAA
Source organism: Heteronotia binoei (assembly GCF_032191835.1). Classification (NCBI taxonomy): domain Eukaryota; kingdom Metazoa; phylum Chordata; class Lepidosauria; order Squamata; family Gekkonidae; genus Heteronotia; species Heteronotia binoei. Next base: position 31,434,769 of record NC_083223.1, read on the forward strand.
TCCCCTGAGCCAGACTTGCTGAAAGATGGGCAGATCTACTTAAGGGATTTTGGAGAGGCGCCCCTTTCCCTGGGAACTGAGCTGTGCCAGGGGCAGGAGAGGGAGGCAGAGGGGGAGAGAGATGGGGACAGAAGAGAAGAGGGACCCAAAGAAAGGGAGGAAGGAAGGAGAGAAAAAACTAAGGGAGGGAGAGAAAGCAAGAGGAAAAGACAGAGAGAGTGGGAGGGGGAGGAAGAGAAAAGGAAAGAGAGAGGAGGGAGGAAGAGGAGGGGATAAGGAGAGAGAGAGGGAGAGATGGAGGGGCTGGAAAGAGTGGAATCCGGCTTTGGTCCCAATTGGAGCTTGGCTTGGCTCTGGTTGGGTTCTTCTGGCCACTTCCAGCTGCTCTTCTCCACTCCCCCCCCCCCAAAAGCACCTCAGAGCTGCCACTCTGGTGTTGTGTTTTCTTCCTATGTGAGGAGTGAAGTTTGCACAGTGCATTGCTTCACCCAGAAAGTCAACCCTGTCCTTGCTCCCTGGCAAAATGACAGAGAAGTGAGTCCCAACACATCCAAAGCCTCTCTCTTCTCTCAGCAGGGCAGGACCTGTCTACTGGAGGTGATGGCTTTTGTTTTGGAAGCAGTCTTGGATCACATTTGATGTTGTACACTGCAGCAGCAACCAGAGGCTTTAGAAAGGGTGGGTTAGAATTTGGGTATTGCAAGGCGTGGAGGGAGGCAGAGGCAAAAATCTTCTTCACTTTGTCAGCTCTGGGAAGTTACTGGCCTTGAAACTGTAGAATTCCCTTCCCCCCACCCTCCAAAACGTGAGCATTTTTCAGGAGGGTGTGAAACTTCCCTGTTGAGTTAGTGTATCTTTTTGCACATGGTACAGGTTTGAGGTGAGATTGACATGCAATTTATTTGCACAGTACACATCATTCATAAGCATAACAGATTTCTATAACTGTATGCTGGTGGCTGACTGACATGAGTATGTATTACAGGGTATGTGGGTTTTGGCCCAGTAAAATAATGCAAAAGTAAAGAATTAGTTGATTCTCACAAAAGTGAAACAGAATCTTTGGTGCTCTGGTCACATCATGGGAAGACTAACTGGAAAAGATAGGAATGAGAAGGATGGTTGTATTACTTGTTCTCACAATTATTTTTTTTAAACAGCAATTTCAAGTTGGTTTCTTTGTTTGTTTTTAAATGTGTGTGTGTGTGCATCTGGAAATCATGGTGATGATTCATCTGATACCAAAAATGTGTTTGATAACGTGTGGGGGGAGGGGGAGCGGCAGAAGTTAACCTTGCCTAGGGCAACAGATAGTCTAGGGCCGACCCTGCTCAGAAGTCCCCTCATCCCTTGTCAGTTGCTGGGGGGAGCTGGCAACCCTACCTGGACATCTGTAGAACAGGAATTTTGCCCTGGGCTGAGTAGTTCAGAGCCATCATAGTACAAGAACAGCATCACAAAACATTTTAATAAACTGACCAACAAGCACAAAATGTAAATGTCAGTGGAGAGGGAAGGATTGTTATTTTTGCCTCCTTTTTGTTGTGGGGAGGGGGAGGAATTCTCAGGAGGCTACAGCTATGCAAACACTGGCAGCTGGCATGGGTTAAAACAGAAGAGTTCTCTTGCTCTGCTGCTGCATTTGTCAGGGCAAAACAGCGATACAGAGAATTTACTGCAACACTTAGCAGTGTTCTGGGTAGTATTTGACACTCTGCTGGAACATGCAGGACTGTGTAAAGAGAAGAATTCAAGCCTGCCAGATTTGGTACTGGACAGCATTGCTCTGATTCCAAAATACCATAAACCCATGCACACTCTCCTGCCCTCCAAAAACAAGAATTTACAACAATTATTAGTGTGAACAGAGACTATTGTTCAAAGCAAATCTAGGATTGCCATAAAAAGTAAGTAATGCAATCGATCAGACAAGGACACCAAAACCTAGAAGACCATCTCAGTGCTGGTTATTTGCAGTGTTTTCCAACCTCTGAGTGGTGGGGGACAGTGCTGTCAAGCCTCAGCTGACTGATGGCGACCCCTGGTGGTGTTCAGAGGTGGTTTGCCATTGCTTGCCTCTGCATCACAACCTTGGTATTTCTTTGCAGCGCTCTCTTTGCAGTGTGGTGGTTAAGAGAAGCAGACTCTAATCTGGAGAACTGGGTTCAATTCCCCACTCCTCCACATGAAGCCAGCCAGGTGACTTTGGGCCAGTCACAGCTCTTTCAGAGCTCTCTCTCATCCCCTAAAACCAAGTCTGCACAATGCTAAGAGAGACCTTTTGGCTGCCATACAATCTAAGTATCTCCCGGCTATTCTACACACAATGCCATATGGTAATTTAATTTTAATTTAATTTTCTGACAAGATCAGGCTAGAGTGCACTATCCAGGACTCTGAGCAACCTCTGAGCAGGAAACTAATCCCCCCATATGTTTTTGTTAATGTTGTGTATATTCCTCAACCTTCAAACTCAATTGCAGATGTGGCATCCCCATTTAGCCATGGCTCCAATCTGCTTAGACATGTTCTTAGTATCCCAAGTGACAGATGAATCCCTGAAGGGTAACATGCATAACAAGTATCTGTCCTTCCTCCACCTTACTGGGGACCAGGCGTCTTTAGGGTAAACATGCTCTAGAAGGAACTGCTGAAAACCAGTGAGTCTGGCTTTCTCTTTCCAGCATCCTATTCTGTGCTGTCCAAACTCTGACGTGTTCTGAAGCTCTAATGTTTTACGGCCTCTAATAATCACATGCCATTCTCAGAGGAGTGTTTCCTGTAAAGCCCCTTTCATTTTTCCCCTCCCCATGATTAAAGATAAACAAGCAAAATGCACCAGAAGGAAAATCAATGTGTATAATTACTTCTGCTACTTAATAGCAAGGACTGAATCTGTAAAATCTGCAAAAAGTAACAAATATTTTCATGCCTAGCAAGGGAAAGGCTCTTAGCTATTAGCCTTAAAATAACCAGATCGATACCAAACCAAGTGCTATCCATTCACTTCTGGAAGGAGGTTGTCTAGTTTATCACCAATGGGTATAAAATTTATTCCAGCACTTGCTGTTTATGTGTTGATGAGCTAGCCTGTATTTTACAAGCTTCACACAAACGCTGTAAGGCTGGGGTGCTAAACAGAACATGTTCACCTGTGGGAGCAGTCACACTGAGGGAGTCAGAGGTGGATTTAAAAAAAACCAGTGCATGCTTGTGCAAAAACTCTGCACGTGTCTTGGGGACTCAGGGTATCTTTAAAAATGAGGCAGAGTATCTTTAAAAACACATTTGCCTGCCTCCCAACATGTAGCTCTTTGAGCTGGTTTGTGTGCCCATCAAAATGCACAGCTTGCAAAAACATCCCGTTTTTGCACTTCACATTTGTATTCAAAGTAATGTTTGAAGTGGGACACATGGATCAACTTGACCTGAAATCATGTGCTCCAGAGATCACTTGGAGCCCACAACAGCTGCATAATTCAAGTGTAAACTGGCTCTGAGAAACACATTACTCAGACAGTTTTGTATGTTATCATTTATGCTGGCTTCCTCATTAGAAGGGGGAGATCTGCAGACTTCTGAAGCTAGTGGAAATGTTTAGAAAGGCAATTAAAACATGAAATGCTTTCCAACAGCTTACTACAGATACTTTCCCTCCCACTCCTCCTGGTAATGCTGCTGATTAACCAAGTTACTTGCCAGAACTAGTACAAACTCTAACAGGATTTCAACCCATAGCACAGTTGTTCCTGCAAAAATAATACAATGTTCACAACCTATGTGGTTGTCTGTAATGCTAATCTACTATTGACACAAAACATAACCTTCATCAGGAATGCTGAGGGACTCCTCTTTTTGATGAGGGCATTAGCAAGAGGTAGACCTAGGTAGAGCTATTTCTGGAGCAGCGATCTGCTCCAAAGATCCAGTATCAAGGGAGTTAAAAATATGTAGGAAAATATGTGTGATTGTATTTCCTACATAAGCAATCACAAATACACACAATCAAGGAAATCAGGGGTGAGGAATAGTTTTTTTAGGATTTATTACAGAGGTAATATTTACCTAATCCAGATGTCCAGGGAACCATGAAGCAGAGGAGGTGAATATGGAAGTGACCCAAAGTATTTGGGGGTGCAGGTCTCTGGCAGGACAAGACACACTGAGCATGTCCAGAGTGTCTCCTTAAGTAGGCAAAAAACATAGCTTGGAGGTATGGCTGGATTTGTAAAGTGGTTTAAACAATAACTTGATGGTTTTTGGAAATCTTGACAAAAGCAGGGTTTGAGTTCTCCCAGGTGTTAGACAAAAAGTATAATGTTATGTTTGCTCAGAGAATGGAGCCAGGAGATGGGCTTCCCAGGATGAAATGAACAGATGCTCAGTTTGACACAAAAGGTGGGAATGGGTTCCTGAGAGTTGTCAGGAAGAGCCATATGGTTTAATGTTTGAGATTATTTTGGCTTCAATACTCTGAGGAGGGGTCAGGAAAGAAAGGACAGGTTTCTTACCTGTAACTGGTGATCTTCGAGTGGTCATCTGTGCAATCACACATATGGGTATTCCTCCAGAATGGCCCTGACCTCGGAGAGTTCAAAGCAATCTTGATCGTAGATCTGGCGCGCCTCCCCCTCGTCCTGGGGCGGAGCCACCGTTTGCGCATGCGCGGACGAGGGGGGAGGCGTCTAGCCACTCAGTTTCTTCCCGCCACCGGACAGGTGGAAGACGTGCTAGGTGAGTGTCCAGCAGCGGGGAAGGCTGGGTGGGTCTGTGTGATTGCACAGATGACCACTCGAAGATCACCAGTTACAGGTAAGAAACCTGTCCATCTTCTTCGTGGTCTCTGTGCATTCACACATATGGGTGATTAGCGAGCTATCCCTTCGGAGGCGGGTGCTGGAACTGTAAAAAGTATGCAAGGTTAGACCAGAATGTAATGAGAGTGGTACTTACGGTGGTCAGTCGAAGATGGAGCGAAGTACAGCCTGTCCGAAGGAGGCATCACGCCGGGCACGAACGTCAAGAGCGTAGTGCGAGGCGAAGGTAGACGTGGAGGACCAGACCGCTGCATCGCAGATGTCCTCAATAGGGATGCCCTTCGTGAAAGCTGACGAGGTGGCGACGGCTCTAGTAGAATGAGCTCGTATGTGTTGCGGGACTGGTTGTTTCGCCAGTTGGTAGCAGAGTTCTATGGTGGCAACGAGCCACTTAGAGAGCCTCTGAGTAGATATTTTGCTGCCCTTATTATGGGTGGCGTAGGTGACAAAGAGTCTCGGATCCTTACGGAATTCTCGAGTTCTGTCTATGTAGAAAGCTAGCGCTCTGCGCGCGTCCAAGTTGTGGAGAGCCCTCTGGCCTGCGTCCGAGGGGTGCTGGAAAAAGGCTGGTATGGTTGACTGTTTCCCTAGGTGGAATGGAGAGACGACCTTTGGTAGGAAGGTCGGGTCGGGGCGAAGAACCACCCTGTTACTGTGAAAGATTGTGTAGGGTGGGTCCGCCCTCAGGGCACAGATGTCGCTAGCCCTCTTGCCTGTGGTGAGAGCCGTGAGTAGTGCTGTTTTCCACGATAGCAGGTGCAGTGGAATAGATGCCATGGGCTCAAAGGGTGGTTTCATGAGCTGGCTGAGCACTAGAGAGAGGCTCCAGGTTGGAAGGATTTGTCTGACAGGAGGGTGTAGGCGAATGATGCCCTTGAGGAAGGCCTTCGTGGCATGATGAGAGAAGACTGTTGTTCCCCCGATGTGGGGGTGGAAGGCAGAGATAGCTGCGAGGTGTACCTTCAGGGAGGAGTATGAGAGGCCTGTTCTTGAGAGTGCTAAGGTATAAGTTAATACCTGAGAGATGGTAGCGCAGTTAGGGTCAAAGTTGTGTTGAGAAGCGTAGTGGGTGAAGCGCTTCCATTTTAGTAGATAGGCTTTCCTAGTGGATGGTTTTCTAGAGTTCACTAGGACTTGGCGAACGTCCGGGGGAAAGTCTAAAAACTGATTCTCCAGGCCGTCAATTTGAGGGATGCCGGGTTGTGGTGTAGGACCTTCCCGTCTTGTTGGGAGAGGAGGTCCTGTGCTTGTGGGAGGATTAGGAATGTCCTGTTGGACAGAGACAGGAGGGTGGTGAACCAGGGTTGGCGTGGCCACCATGGGGTTATGAGGATGCAGTTCGTGCGGTCTGTTTGGATTTTCTGCAGGACCCTTGTGATGAGTGGGATGGGGGGAAACAGGTAGTGTAGTTTTCCCTTCCAGGTTTGGAGGAATGCATCCCCTCTGGAGAGCTGGGATGGTGGACCTCTCATGTAGAAGTGGGTGCACTGGGCATTTGATGGTGAGGCAAATACATCTATGCTCGGGGTTCCGAAGGTTTTGAAGATTTGTTGGATGTATTGAGTGCTGATAGACCACTCGTGGTTGTTGGTCGAGTGGCGGCTCAGGGCATCCGCCTGGGTATTCTCGGTCCCTGGTAGGTGAACGGCCGTGAGGAAGATGCCCTGGGTGATGCTCCAATGCCACAATGCCAGGGCCCTCTTGCAGAGTCTGATGGAGGCGGTGCCTCCCTGTCTGTTGATGTAGAAGACCGTGGCGATGTTGTCGGAAGTGACCTGGACGTGCTGATTCCGTAGCGATGGGAGAAAGGATCTCAGCGCTTTGTGTACTGCAAGGAGCTCTAGGCAGTTGATGTGGAGGGACCGCTCGTAGTCCGACCATTGGCCTTGGACTGTGAGGGTTCCTAAGTGGGCTCCCCATCCCCACCTGGAGGCGTCCGTGGTGACGATCACTGAGGGAGGGGCTTGTTTGAAGGGCATGCCCGTGCGGAGGTGATGTTCCATCGTCCACCATTTGAGGGATGTTACGATGTGCGATGGGAGGGTCAAGAGTGTGGATTGGTGCTGTGTGTGAGGATGAAAGGTCCTGACAAACCACATCTGCAGGGGTCGCATGTGAAGTTTTGCGAAGCATAGGACTGCGGTGGTTGCTGCCATTAGGCCTAGCATCCTTTGAAACGTTAGGGCTGTCTGGGAGCGCCGGGCAATGATGGTGTTGGCCAGAGATTGTATGCTGAGTACTCTGTCATGCGGTAGAGAGGCTGTTTGGGAGATTGTGGAGATGTCTGCTCCTATGAACTGAATTCTCTGAGTGGGGGTTAGTTTGGATTTTGATAAGTTGACCTGGAGGCCGAGTGCGGCCAAGAGGGAGAGGGTAGTGGAGACGTCCAGTTGGAGTTGTTCCCTTGAATGGGCGACGATCAGCCAGTCGTCTATATATGGGTATATTGATATGCTCCGTTGTCGTAATGATGCGGCAACCACTGCCATGCATTTGGTGAAGACTCTCGGGGCCGTCGATAGGCCGAATGGGAGAGAGCGGAACTGGAAGTGTTGCTCCCCGACGGCGAATCTGAGAAATCTTCTGTGATGGTGGTTGATTGTGATGTGGAAGTAGGCGTCCTGTAGATCTATGGATGCCATCCAGGAGCGTTCTGGGATAAGCGGAAGGATTGCCTGGAGTGTGATCATACGGAATTTCTTGTAGGTGATGTGGAGGTTTAGTTTGCGAAGGTCGAGGATCGGGCGGAGACCTCCGTCCCTTTTCGGCACCAGGAAGTAGCGGGAATAGAACCCGGTGCGATGGTATTGGGGTGGGACTGGTTCTATCGCGTTCTTGTCTAGCAGGGACGCGATTTCTGTCTGTAGCGGTGCGGACGATGGGGTGGTAAGAAATCTGTGATGTTTCGGGGTGGATGTGAATTCTATTAGGTATCCTCTCTGTATGATGGTGAGGACCCAAGCGTCCGATGTTATGTCTCTCCAGGCGGAGTAAAACTGTTGTAGACGGGTGTGGGGGTTTGGCTGAAGGAGGGAAACTGGACGTCTCGTGGCAGGGTGGTCAAAGAGACGGTTTTGAGGTAGCTGCGGTCTTTTTGGAAGTTTGCGTGCGTGGTCTGTATTGGGATGACAGCTTGGACTGGGGGGTTTTCCGTCTCCATGAGGTTTGCTGTCTGGGGGACTTGGTACCCTTATGGTAGGTGGACTTCCAGTTCCTCTGCCTGTTGAACTGGGGTTGGTGTTGGGAGACCCCCAAGCGTTTCGCCCGTTTCCTGCCGTCATCGACTGATGTGAGGATGTCGTCTGTGGCTGCGTTAAACAGTCCAAGGCCGTCGAAGGGTAAGTCCTCAATCTTATATTTAATGTCCGGTTGGAGTGACGAGGACCTAAGCCACGCATGTCTGCGTAAGGCTATAGCTGAGGCCAAGGCTTTGGAGGAGCACTGTGCAGCATGGCGAGCTGTGTTAATCTGCTGCTTGCTCAGTCTTGCTAATTCCTGTAGGGCGTTAGAGGCTGGTTTTTGTGATTCCTCGGGTAAGGAGGGTATCAGGGTGTTGAGATAGGTGGTTAGGTTGTATGCATATGCTGAGAAGCATGCCGTGTAGTTTTGTATCTTTGTTGCAGCTGTAGTGAGCGAGTATATCTTTCGCCCTATAGTATCGAGCTTCTTGCCCTCTCTTTCCGGGGGTACCGGGTGTCTCGTCTGTTTCGATTTCGAGGAGGAGTGAACTATTATGGAGTTGGGAGCCGGGTGGGTGAACAAGAACTTTGCATCGGGTGCGTGGATCTTGTAAAGGGCTTCGACTCTTTTGGAGGTTGGAGGTACCGATGCCGGCTTGTCCCAGGCTTCCTTGAGTGTCTCGAGGAGGACGGGAAGCATAGGGAGAGAGGAGCTTGCTGGGAGGTCTGAATGTACGAGGTCAAAGACGACGTCCGAGACCCTGGGTGCGTCTGTGTTAAGCTTCAGATTCAGCGAGTTCGCCATATTGGAGACTAAGTCAAGGTAGGATTTCGGACCCTCTGATGGAGACAGGTCCGCCGGTTTAGCTATGTCGGAAGCCGGGGATTGTAGGTCCGACCCCGAGGAGCGGTCGGATTCGGAGAGTTCGGCTTCGGAGTCGTCGTCGGATCCGTGCTGTAGGTCTGGTTGGGTTTCTACAGGTGGCAGCTGTTTGTTTGTCGCAGTGTGTATGGAGCCCGGTGGTGAGGGCAGTTTCGGCTCGAGGTCGAGGCGACTGCGTTCGTCATGGAGCTGAGCGAGTGTGTCGTAGTCGAGGTGGTGTGTGCGCGGGGACGCTTCGTAGTGTCGGGTTCGATCGTGTCTGTCCGCGCGGTCTCGGTACCGAGGGGAGTCATGGTAGCTGTGGTAGTGGCGCCCTCTCGAATCCGAGCGGTAGCGGTCGTGAGAGGGGGATCGTCGGTGCCCTCGTCGGGTCCGGGGAGAGCGAGATCTAGATCTCGACGGGGAGTAGTAGGAGTATCTCTCTCTACGGCGGCTGTGGGAACGGTGACTGCGGCGGCTGCGGGAACGTTGGCGGCTGTCCCTACGGCGGCTACGGGAACGTTGCCTACGGTGGCTGCGGGAGCGTCGGCGACTGCGTGAGCGTTGGCGGCTGTGAGCTCTTGGTGTGGGTTGCCGTGGTAAAAGGACTCTCGGAGTTGAAGGTTCCCTGGTCAGGGATTGGGCTTCCAGCGGCCTAGAGAGATCTATGAAGGCGCGGGGGTCGAGTGGTTGGTGGCTCTTTGCAGGGGAGTGGACCTCGAGTATTTGGTCGGGTGGAGAGGTCGTGATTGACGGCGACTTGGAGGAGATGCGCACAATCTCCAATGGTGTGATGTTCGGCGTCGGCGTCGATTTCACTGTTGGTGTCTTTGGAGCTGAGGCGGAACTCGTGGTCGGGTTCGATGTCGATCTTACTGCGGTCGAGCTCGTGGCCGGGTTCGAGCTCGTGGGTTGCCCAGATTGGTCGGAGGGTCGATGCGCAGACTTGGTTTTCTTTATGCTGGCGGTGCTCGTCGGATCCACGTGGGCGGACTCGGAGCGGTGACGCTTCTTGGTGCCGTCCGACTTTGTGGTATGTTTGCCGGGCTTAGGCTTGCAGGGACCTTGAGCCACGGAAGCTGCCGGCTGCGCCGTTCCCACGTGGAGTGGGGAAGATGGCGGAGGCTGGTGTTGTGCGCCATGCGGTCGGAGGGAGGCTTCCATTAGATGGCTCCGGAGTCTCGCGGCGCGATTCTTGCGGGCCTGTTTGCCGAACTGGCTACAGTGGACGCAGGAATCCATGCGGTGGGTCTCCCCGAGGCAGAAAAGGCAGAGGGAGTGCCCGTCAGACGATGGGATCTTGGCAGAGCAGCGCGTGCAGCGTTTGAAAGTGACCTTGTCCCTTCCTTCCATCCGCTCCCGGGGGGGGGGGGGTGAGGGAGAAAGTCCGAAAGATAGTGAGGAAGGGTTGTTTTTTTTTTTTTTTTTTAATACGATACCCGGTGAAGATGAAAGACTGAAGTAGGTTTGAAGAAAGAGGTAGTTTGCTGAAGATTGCAATGAGGAAGTTGGAGATCAACGAGGTAGGTGCGATCGGGTCAGCGGTAAGGAAGAAACTGAGTGGCTAGACGCCTCCCCCCTCGTCCGCGCATGCGCAAATGGTGGCTCCGCCCCAGGACGAGGGGGAGGCGCGCCAGATCTACGATCAAGATTGCTTTGAACTCTCCGAGGTCAGGGCCATTCTGGAGGAATACCCATATGTGTGAATGCACAGAGACCACGAAGAAGATCAAAAAGATTTGTGGAACGAGTAGGAGCTTTTGTGCCATTCTGCAGGTATCACAGTGGGAAATGGCCATGGCTCAGTGGTAAAGAATCTGATTGGCACGCAGAAGATCCCAGGTTCAATCCCCACCAACTCCAGTTGAAAGGATGAAGTAGTATGTGATATGAAAGACCTGTTGAGATCCTGGAGAGCGGCTGCCAGTCTGAGCAGGTAATACTGACCTTGATGGACCAAGGTTTTGACTCAGTTTAAGGCAACATCATAGGTTCATATGTCCTTTAAAGGCCTTTGGAGGCCAGGTCTACCAGCAAATCAAATGGTGGCCTTTAGCCTTCCCAAGCCTCCCGCCCTGGCGGGAGAATACTGGATTTTCAGCCTCTTTTCCCGCTTTCCATAACTCTGGAAGCGGGGGGAGGAGGGGGGAATGGCGCCAAGGAGCATTTGCGTCGTCCGGGGAGGAGGTGCTGAGCCTGGCAAGGGAAATCTTGAGAAGGGAGGCTGGCTCGCCAGCGAGCGGGTGGAGGTGGCTGCCCAATGCAGGCGGGTCTTGACGGACTCCAATGCCCGATGCTTCTCCTCCTCCCTTCCCTTCCCACCCAGCCCCGTTGCAGCAGCCGTTCTTCCTTTTCGCAAGCTGCTTCCCGCGCCCAGTCAGCTGGCTGGGGGGGGGGGGAGGAGAGAAGCCCCGCCTGCAAAGGACCATGTGCCTTTGCACCTCCGGAGGCTTGATTGCAAGGCTCCACTTTGGGATGGTGTGACTGCTGCTGTAAAGAAGCTGGCAGCAACTCGTGAGTAGAAAGGCCAGTCCCTCGCTTCAGTTGCCAGAAAGGGGGGGGGGGGAGGGAGGAGGAGAGGGAAACGTCTTCATTATTCCCTATGTGGAGATCAATTCTCATAGGGTATAATGGGGAATTAATCTGGAGGTTTTGGGGGCTCTGGGGGAGCTGTTTTTTGAGGTAGAGGCACCAAATTTTCAATATAGTATCTAGTGCCTCTCCCCAAAGTACCCTCCAAGTTTCAAAACGATTGGACCAGGGGGTCCAATTCTATGAGCCCCAAAAGAAGGTGCCCCTATTCTTTGTTATTTCCTATAGAAGGAAGACATTTTAAAAAGTGTGCTGTCCCTTTAAATGTGATGGCCAGAACTCTCTTGGAGTTCAATTATGCTTGTCACACCCTTGTTCTTGGCTCCGCCCCAATGTCTCCTGGCTCCACCCCCAAAGTCTCCTGGCTCCTCCCCCAAAGTCCCCAGATATTTCTTGAATTGGACTTGGCAACCCTAGTGGCCTTTAAAGAATTAATGGGCTGCAATCCACCTGAGACATCTCTTCATCTCCCTACCCCCTCCTGCTGCCTGCAAGCACTTCAAAAAATGTTTTAATTTTGTTTGTTATTTTGTAAAGGGCATCATTATTGTTTTCCAATAGAAATATTTCCCAACATGACTGATATTTCAATACTCCCAATAGTTAATGAAAATGATAAACATGCCCTTCCCAACTTTCCGATACAGAAATGGAACAATCGTTTTTGAAGCACACACTCTGAATCTTGACTAGGATTCTAAGAAAAAAGGCCTATCTGTAAGTGAGCTTTGACTCCTGCTTCGATTTCTATCTGGTATGGGCAACGCAGAAATAATCATATTTTTCTATTGTTATGCTTCCTGCCATCTTTATAACATTTTTCTGCTTTCTACCTTATTAAATGTGTACTTTTTTGACTTCCCTTTTGCAATACCTTTTGAAAAGACATAAAATTGTGCTTGTGGAGTCATTATTCTACCAACGCAGGAACTGGTCGCCTTGCTCATCCTTTCAAAGTTCATTTGTTAGTGTGCTGAGGGTTTCTTTTGCTCATAAAAACCTTAAAAAACACTGCTTGATCAGAGTCAGACTAGTGGTATTCAGAGATTTACCACTTCTGAATGTGGAGATTCCCTTTAGTCGCCACAACTAGTACTTACTGATGGAGTTCTCTGTGTGAATCTATCTATTCCCTTTTCATAGCCATCTGTGCTTGTGGCCATCATTATGTCTACTGGAAGTGAAAGCTATAAGAGAAATTACTTGTTGAGTAAAGAAGCATTTCCTTCTTTCTGTCCTGCGTCCAATGAATTGGGTGCCCAACTTCTAGTATTAAGGGAAGAGAAAAAAGTCATCTCAAGCTACTTGCTCCACCCCTATGGATAATTTTCTAAAACTCAGTACCATGACCAAAAAAGAGTTTGTCACACTTTGGCCACATTATGGGAAGACAAGGGTCACTGGAAAATATAATAACGCTAGGAAAAGAGGAAGACCTAACATGAGATGGATAGACTCAGTCAAGGAAACCACAACCCTGTTTGCAAGACCTGAGCAAGACTGTTAATGATAGGATGTTTTGGAGGACATTTATATTCATAGGATCAACATTAATTAGAAGCAACTTGATAGCACTTAACACACACACACGTCATGTCTCCCCCTGGAAAAGCACTAGGTTCTTCAGCCTTGCTGCTTTAAATAGGAGGCTTAGAACAAGGTGCAATTGGTTACCCAAGAAATACTAGCTAAGTGGCATGTAGAAAGGTTTGTTTGTGGGTTTTTTGCAAAGTTTTATAAGAGGGGCAACACTTACCGTAAGTCTTGGAGTACAGGAAAAAGCACTTTGTATGTTTCCAGTGGCTAGAAAATCTCTCCCTGTCATTTCCAATCTATTTTGTGTGATGTTCTAGAATAGATGATAGTACTGTTCTAAGCTCACAAGAGTCTCATAATAATGCTACTGTGCTGAGTCAGACCCTTGGTACATTGAAGTCAGCAGTGTCTGTTCAGACTGGTCATAGTGCTCCAGGACCTCAGGCGGACATCCTTCGCATCACCTACTGCCTGATTCTTTTAGCTGGAGAAGTTAGCACGGTGTAGGGGTTAGAGTGTGTTGAACTAGGCTCATATCCTAATTCTGCCATAGACGCTTGCTGTGTTGACTTGGGCCAGTCATACATTCTCTCAGCCTAACCTACCTCACAGCAGTGCTGTGAAGATAAAATGGAGAAGAGAATGTCTTTCTCCTTTCCGCTCAAGACCCTGACAGGCCATTAGCTCACTGGGAATACAACTATCTAAAGCCCTATCCTAAAAATATCTTTGGTGCTATGGCTGAGAGGTAGAGCATCTACTTGAATGCCAAAGATCTCAGGTTTGTTTGATATTTATACCTGGCTTTTTTCTTCAATGGGAACCCTTCTCTTCGATGGGGACTTCAATCCAGCCAGGGCTCCCCAAAGGGTTAATATTCCCACTGCTGACCAAGAGGCATGCAGTGTTTCTGGCTGCAGCATCCCTCAGGTTCAGCCTGCCACAATTTCTTTCTTCTGAAATCTGTTTTGTTTCTTTACTGCTTGCCTGTAACTATACCTTGTCAAGTGGGTGAAGGAGGGAGTTGGAGGACAGAGACCTTGTTATACATATATCATTGTTGTAACAAGCTTGCTTATCTCGTTGTTGGCCTGAGAATGCAACTGTGACCTTGGAAGTGGGAAGCCTTAGAAGATGCCTTGCACCTTGAAGCATCAGCCTCTTGGGGAACCAACAGACCGGGGTGTGTCTGTGTGTGTGTGTGAGCCCATGCTTTTTGCTGTGCATAATTGTAACCCTTTTGCCTATCAGGTTATTCCTGGCAATGGCTTTCTAGCAGAAGGTTATCTCTTGTATCTGACTTCAATAAACCCCAGCCATATTCCCATGAACACAGATTTGTGGAGTTGATAAATGGCAGAACCTTACAGTTTGGCCCTGACAATCCATCCACATGCAGATGCATGGCAGCCCATATAGTCAACTGAACAGCTTCTGTATCAATGTCTAGCAAGGTAAGCAGCTACCTAAGCTGAAGAAGGCTCAGGAGCCTGAGACAGAATTACATACAGGCCTCTGAGGAAAGGGAAACAGTCATACCCAGGCAGGTGGCAGAGCATCTCTCACTTTCACCAAGCAACAGGAAAGACAGATGACCAAAGCATGAGGTTAGGAGGGCCAATGGAGGTCCACAATTAGCAATGGAGATAAAGAAACCAGGCCATGGCACCTAGGAGCACATGCATGGCAGGCAGGGAGTAAAAAAAGGCTCTGAGCAGCCAGTGGGCAACCCAGTCACGTTCAGAAACAAGCAAGGAAACAGCATCGCTGGAATAAACATTACTGAGTTCCACAATGGTTCCACACTCCTGTTTTCTGCCTTTCATGGATTCTGTGTTAAGGCCATAGCAGAGGTGAGTGACCCTCTTCTATCTTTCAGTAGGTTCTTACACTTAGAGGTTGGCAGGGATCCCTGCACACAGCTTAAGAGGGCTCCATTGTAGAAGGCTATGTGGTCAGAAGTTCTCCACATGTGATATGGAAAGCAGTCTATGCAGAAAATGGGAGGGACTGATCTCATAGCTTATGAAGCACATATATGTATGCTTATGGGCAACTGCATGCTGTGCACCCATGGAAGGAGGGAGGTCCAGGTATGCTACCCTGAGCTCCTTGGAAGAGAGAGCAGGATTAAAATGTACTAAATAAAGGGAGGCTGTGCAAGTGTGAGGAAAAAGCCCCCTACTTTTCATACATATGGACATCGTGATCACCAGTATGGTTGCCAGGGTGCCTGGAGTTTTGACTCTCACACATCTGCTCTAAGAAGTGGACTTTGCTTACAGTTTCTAAGGCTTATGTGGATACTATAAGCCTCAGCTTTGCAGCAGCATTCTACATCTCTGAAGGGTGTTAGCCAGAACTACAGACATGCTCCAGCTGCTCCTTGTGTGCCCAGTCTTGGCCGCTGCAGTGGAAGAAGCCAGGCCACCATGTTTCCAGCCTGTCTCCATGAACCAAAGGCTTAACACCACCAGAATCCATCTTGCTTTCCTGATCCAAGCATACCCTGCCAGGCTGGACTCATTCCTTCTTAGTGGGAAAGTCACACGTACACACCCTGAGCCTGCAAGCAACCCATTTGCCCCATGAATGGATTAATAGCTCAACTGTTAGTCCTGATTGTCTGGAAATACCCTAGACAATGGATCCTGCCAGGAAGAAGATAAGGAAGAGGAAAACCATCTCCTGTCTCAACCAAGTCTTTTGTCTAACCCAGGTGATACCTAGGCCAGTATTTGATTCCCTATTGTCACCTTCCCAGATAATCCCATTTAACCTTAAGTATCCAGCCATTCCCATTTCTCACCCCAGTCTAATACCTTGGAGCCGCCCCAGGCAGCATTGCAGCTTGGAAATTTCCAGGTTCACCGGACTAAGGTGAAGTTCATTGGCCCAAACTGGCATCCAATTAGGTGTCAGCAAGGGACTCACCATTGGCTCTGCGAATGTCCAGCCCTCATGGTCACCACAGAGCCTCCCCCTGCTCCTCCCCAAGACCTCCCAGCCCCTAAGGGTCTGAGGGAGCCTATTTAACCTCTGACCCAACTCCACTCATGTGTGCTTCTATTCAGCAACCCATTTACCGCTGTGTAGATACATCCCCGATTCCTGATCAGTTTCGGGCCCTTCCCCCCATTCCCTCAACTGTCGCCTTCGAAGTCTTCCTTGGAGTCTGCGAGAGGTAATATCACCCTGTCTCTATATGTACCCCTATCGATCTATCTATATTTCCTAGACCTGTGTGAATGTGTGATTGTTTTGTATTTTTACCTTGTATGAAAGAACTATTTTTCACAATAAATTACAATTGGTTTTTTATTAAATTAGAGTCCTTTTATTGAGCATTTACTATCTGGATGGTTGAGCCTGGTATACATTTGGTAAAAAGATTCCTATTAAGCCGGGTGTCCACCTAACTAATTCCCCAACCTCGTTTTGAGGGCATTTCGGCTTACACAAGATGGCCTCTGGAACAATATATACATTGGGGCTAGCCCAGGGGTAGGGAATGTTGGCTCTCCAGATGTTTTTTGCCTACAACTCCCATCAGCCCCAGCCATTGGCCATGCTGGCTAGGGCTGATGGGAGTTGTAGGAAAAAACATCTGGAGAGCCAACATTCCCTACCCCTGGGCTAGCCCCAATGTACATATTGTTCCAGAGGCCATCTTGCACAGCCTCCCTTTATTTAGTACATTTTAATCCTGCTCTCTCTTCCAAGGAGCTCAGGGTAGCATACCTGGACCTCCCTCCTTCCATTTCATCTCCATAACAACTGCAAAAGGTAGGTTAAGCAGAACACCACATATTTATTTATTTATCTGATTTATATTCCACCCTCCCCACCGAAGCAGGCTCAGGGCGGCTAGTGGTACATAGTGGTAAAGAGTCCTTGACTAAGGACATAGGACAACTGGGTTTGAACCCCTGCACTGTCATGAAAGCACGCTGAACTGTAGTTGTGAGGTGGAGAAGGAAGACAGAACAATGTGATGAGCTTTGAATCCAGTGGCACCTTTAAGACCAACAAATGTATATTCAGGATATGAGCTTTCATGTGCATGCACGCTTCTTCAGATACAATTAAATGGAAATAAGAAAAGCAGTTGTACATTTAGAGGGTGGGTTTTTTAACAGATAAATAACATTGTAACCATTTTGTATGCTAATTTACTACCCACTCTCTGTATGTACAACTGCTTTTCTTAATTCCATTTCATTGTCTGATGAAGTATGCATGCACACAAAAGCTCATATCTTGAATAAACTTTTGTTGGTCTTAAAAGTACCACTGGACTCAAAATTTGTTCTACTGCTTCAGACCAACATGGCTGCCCACCTGGATCTAATGTGATAAGCTGTTTTGGGTCCTAGGTAAGGAGAAAAACAGGCTATAAGTGAGGGAGGAGGGAGCAAAAAATTAAAATATGAGAGAATAACCAGGTCAAGACCACCCAAAAACTCCATGGCAGAATCAGGATTGGAACTCAGGTTTTCCTCAGTCCAGTACACTACCCTAAACTCTATTCCACAATAGTCTTTACAGAGAACAGTTTGTAAGTTTCTTTGACTTGATCATATTTGGCATGATCCAAAAGCCAGATGATGGATACTTCAACAGAAGAGAACAAAATATATGTCAAACACGCTTAACTTTGCCTAATGCTCACCTATTTCATTTTTTGCTAAACTCTTTCCCCTTTTTTAATGATTGTGGCATACTGGGAACTGTGCTAAGAAATTCAGATTAAGAACACACACATTCAAGCCTTTGGCAAAAAAAAAAAATAGAACTAGGAGGATTTGCTTTAAGAGTCTGCCCATTATTGGTAATATACTTCTAAAAGCATATTCTGCATGCTGGTAATTGTTTTGCTTTTTGCATATTTTTTTCTGACTTTTGGAACAGCAAGAAGGATTTGACATATCCTCAAACATCTGCTTTAATTAAGGTTTATGCTGAAGAATCCCTTCTCTCCAGAAAAATAAATATCCTGTCATTAGTCATCCTTTCTTTCCTCTTCATGCGCGGGGAGTAAAGATTTGGCTGCACATGAGACACTGGAGTGGAGACATCACCATTCTCCAAAACTGCCAGTGTTAATTCCAAGGGATATTGTCCTCATCAGCAAAGAAGCCAAGCCTTTGGACTAATGAACACCTTGCATTTAATAAAAATTAAGCTCTGACCCTGCTGTCTAGAGTAGCATGCTCCCTCTGGTGTCTGGGGAAAGCAACATACAAGCTGGGGGAACAGAATGAAGGCAGAGAGACATACAGAATGAGAGGAGTCCTATCTCCATGCTTCTTGGAAACAACAGCAAGACAGAACCTTTTTGATCCAGAGTTCATTGGTAGAGCACTTGCTTTGCATGAAGGTGGTCCCAGGTTTAACCAAATCCACAGGTCCTGGAGAAGTCCTCTCTCTGCCCAAGGCTATGGAGGGACTGAGGGTCTGAGTCCATATAAGGCAGCATCAGGATCCTACAGGGTATTTTAGCTGGTTATAGAGTTTATGAAGACCATAGCCAGGCTCTGCTCCACATGAACCAGTGGTGGGCCTAATCCCACTTTATGGACTCCTCTTGCCTCCCTACCCCCCGTCCACCTAAGTCCTGGACTCTGGGAGTTCCATGATAGGATCTTAAGTATATATGGATTTTATTTTATTGATTTTATTTTATCAAATTTATATCCCGCCCTCCCCTAACGGGCTCAGGGCGGCTTGGATCAGTTTGCTTCAGGACTGGGGTGCATGGAGAAGTGGGAGCTTAAACTCCTTCCCTCCAAGTACCATTTTGCTGACCAACATAACCCAGGGGAGCTGTAAGTTTCCCCCCCTGGCATAAACAAGAATGGCTCCCCAGAACCATTTCAGTACGGGAAAACAGTGCAGGAGAGAGGTGTCACTTAAGGCCCTCTCTCTTCAGGGTCTTGATCTGAATTGGGCCTGCACATGTGTGGGAATGAAGTGCTGAGCATGGAACTCTCACAACACACTTGTCAACAGGACACATGAATGCCACCATGGAAGTCTCTCTTACAGCATCACTCTGAAGGAGAAGTTCAATTGAGAATGGGACAACCTGTCCTGGAGGAAAGCTTGTACACTGCCACTGATCTCCTTGAAGGACATTTGATAAACTGGCCAGGATTTTCATAGAACCGTGGAGTTGCAAGGGATCTCCAGGGTCATCTAGTCCAACCCTCTGCACAATGCAGGAAATTCACAAATACCTCCCACTAAATTCACAAGATCAGCATTTCTGTCAGATGGCTATCTTTTTTCTATTTAATGCTGGCTTCCCATCTGTATCTGGGAACATTTTCCCATGCATGTTTTTTAATTTTTATTTTACTGGATTTATATCCTGCCCTCCCCATAACAGGCTCAAGGCAGCTATCCTGAGTTCCCTGGAGGAAGGAGCACATATAAGTATGAGGAAGGGAATGAATGAGTGATTATACATCCCACCCAGAAACTAAAATCTTGTGCTTTTACAATGGAATTGGAGTGAGGAGGACAGGAAGAGAACAGCTGAAACCTGCCCCCCCTTTGGGGTGGGGGGAAATAGCAACTGTGCAAGGATCCTATGCCTCCCTTCTGCCAAGTTGAGGACCCTTATTTAACTGCAGTCAAGTCTCAATTCTCATGGCCTAAGAAACCTCACATATTGTTATGCCTTAATTTGGTGTGCTTATACCCACTTCAAAAATGGTGAAATGGGTTTGAGCAGCAGGTTTTTGTTCCCGAGTACTGAGAGATTTAGCAGATCCAGTGGCATGACTTTCCACAGGGCTTTGGGGGGTAGAAAAAACCCAGGAGGAACTCATTTGCACATTTGCCAAGCCAGCCAGAACTGTGTTCCTGCTCGAAAAAAGCCCTGACTTTCCCCACTGAAAAAGAATTTCACTCAATATGTGACTGGGTCCAACCCAGTAACTTTCATTTATGACTTCCACAAGCAAGAAGAAGGAAATGGGCTTTGTTGTTTATGGCTCTGGTTGTGAAAACAGTAAGAAGTCAGAAGGAAATAGTAGAAGTTCAACCGCTCCATCCTTGTGCTCCATTCAGGGAAGTTTACGTCAAGAGTGGTGGAGTGGAGAGACCCCCTTTGCACTGCAACGCACAATCCCAAGGACCTCCTGATTTTCAGGAACAGCTTTCTGGGGCTAGAGGGGGCTGGAAAAAGAAAAGGAAGGCAGCTATGATCTCTTCTGTAAGCTCCATTCCACTCCTAGAAGTCTGGATGCAGCCCCACTGGCTGCCTCCATAACTGATGCGGAACAACCTAAATTGCTTCTTGTGATAGTTTAAAAAAAATCACAAAAGACTAAAACAAAGGTATCCTTCGCTCTGTAATGAACATATGAGCTTCATTTCTTACTGCATTAAGGGATTTCAGAAAGCCAGAGGTTTAGTCAGTGGTTTATTTAAGTGTAACTCCTTCCAAGTGTAATTTCTATATCTCAGCAAAGCTACAGGAATCCTCATTTTAGCTGCTGGGCAATGCTATTTATAGAGCTAAGGAGTTCCTTAAAATAGCCATCTTCATCCCCTTCCTTTTGTTCTTCCGCTGCCAGTTCTTCATATTCTCGGCGCAGGAGGCTTAATGTCTGGTCGAGGCTGTGGTCTCCTTTGTAGTTGTCTCTGCAAAAGGCCAGCAGCACATGCATGGTCTGGAGGACCTTTTCCCTGGTGTCGTGTTCCTTGGGAAGTTTCAAGAGATCTGAAACGATGGTGCACCAGCCCTGTTCTAGGATGGCGGGACCCAAGTTCACCTTGCTGTACTGCTGCCCTCTTTCCTGCATGTGATCATCATCGTCTTGAGACTCCTTGAGCAAAAGCTGCAACAAAGTCGTTTAAAATTAGTATTCATTCTGATACATTTGCATTTTCAGCAAATGCATTTGTTTATACACAGGTAGTAACATCATGAATCTGCCTTCATTAATGGAGCCCCCACCCCAGACTTTCAGCTTTTCTTGAGCCCCTTTCCCCCACACTCTAATTTGTCAAGATAAAATGTTGACCTGGCAGATTTCAAAAATCATATTTGGCTGTGGGAATGGATCGCACAGATAGACACAAGTGGAAATGGATGTCACAGCATGGTTAAGCAGCAGAGGCAAGGAGGCTTAGAAAAGTCAGAAGGCTTTTAAATAGAATAGAGGGTACATCTTTACCCAGTTGGGGGAAAACCCCCAGGATAAGAGACTCTGAAAACTAATTGCAAATTGACAAGAAAAGACAAGCAGGGAAGCAATCTGGAATGAAAGTTGCTAAAAATACAAAACAAAATTATTTTAAAACAGCTGCAACAAGAAATCAGGAATTCCAAATGACAAAGTTAAGAAAGGTGCATTGGAGGAAGACAGGAAAACAAAGACAGAAGCCATGTCAATTCTCTGTGTCATTTTTTACCAGAAAGGGTCAGAGAGCGACACAGAATCCTGATCTCCTGCTTGCAGAGGAGAAACGCTGCATCAGAAGCAGGGCAGTCAGCTGTGACCAAGGATGAAGGTTTAAAAGAAACCACACAGTAAGTAGGGATGAGAGGCAGGACTGCATTCACTGGAGAATTCATAAAGACCTGTGAGAGTAAGTAGTTGACCTTTAGGTCCTGATGCTTGTCAGAAAATGGAGGCTGGGTGACTAATTCCTACTACTCCCCCCATCTTTCTGGTCAGCCCACGTATGCTGTCTGAGGAGGGAGAGGCCTCCCACTCATTAGTATGCAGTAAGGCAGCTCCTTTCCAGCAGCAATTTCTTAGATTGGATTGGCTTGCTGATCACTCTCCCAACTGTGATCCAGGCAAAGTTTTGCTTGCTAATCCCATTACGGGATTTTACCCATCAAACCAACTGGAGGCAGCAAGCTCTTGCATCCCTAAGGAAGCCACCTCCACAGACAGCTTTGAGGAAGCTGCTCTGAGCCATCTACCGTGGCCAGGTAACCCTTGGCTGGAGTCACTGACACCGCTTTGTCTCCACCACTGCCGCACTCATGCAGGAGGCCCCATAGCTGTGCTGTGCAACAGAGAACAGATGGTTGTGCCACATATGCATGAGTGCATCTGCCAGGAGAAGAGTCTCCCTGCCAGCTGGGATCAGCAACAGGCAGCAATGGCTTCTGCCCAAGTTCTCTACAAAAAATGGCACAGCCAACTCATATAAGACATTGTCTGGCTCAATTTGGATTGCTCCAGCAGCGGCCAAGTGTGAGTGGTGTGATTCAGTTGCGGGGATGTGAATGGCTCTGCTGCCACAAACACAACACATTACGGAAGGGGCTACTCAGAAGTAAGGAATGCAACAATAGCTGGGACATTCTTCTTTATGCTTGACGGAACTCTATACATCTCTCACTAAATGCCAGATTTCCCCCTCCTATCCTCTGTGGACCTTGGTCGTAAGTACCTTCACTGAGAACCGATTTAAATATCTGACTACCATAAAATGGCCAATGGATGAGGTTACCGCAGCTGTTGTTTCAGAAGCACCATCGTTAATGCAGATTTGAGATAAGGTCTCTCTATTAAAGACAGCATATTCCTGTCATTAATGCTCTTGGGGAGGAAGCCACAAATGACTGAATAAAAAGGCTGCATCCAGAAGGAAACACGAGGAGCCCACAGGAGGCGGGGGGAGGGGGAATGGCCAGGGTTATGAAAGGAAAAAAATGTCTGAAACCATTCACAACAGTTCCGTGTGGCAGAGTACATTAAAGAAGGTTACTGCCAGACAACCAGGGTAGGCCCACCTTCCGCCTCAGTGGCAGATTTAGTGCATCATAAAAGCACTGAAATTCTACCCAGAGGTTATAGCATCATTCTATCTCAAGCAAGTCTCCCAAACTCTAGAAAATGGCTGTCCTTCCCCTGCTGCTCAAACACAGCCTTTTCTACAGCTGGAACAGGGGCCAGCAGCAGCTCCCTCCACAACCTGCTGTCAAATCAAAGCATTAAAACTTGGTGCTGCCAGTTGCTTCAGAGCCCCTGGGTATCCGTATGACACCCTAAAAGCCGTCTAGAGGGGTTTTTTTTAAAGAATACAAAAATTGATGGTAGCCTCAGGGCTTTTTTGAGCAGGAACACTATTCTGGCTGGCTTGGTGTCAGGGAGTGTAGCCTAATATGCAAATGAGTTTCTGCTAGACTTTTCATACAAAGAAAAGTCCTGGGTAGACTTCTGCTAATTCAGCCCAAAGTTGTGCCATTGCATCTCACAATCAGACTCTACATCACCACTGTGACTGGTCTTAGCCAGAAAAAGTGCCACATGAAAGGCTAGTTTGGTGTAGTGGTTAAGAGTCAGTTTGGTGTAGTGGTTAAGTGTGTGGACTCTTATCTGGGAGAACCGGGTTTGAATCCCCACTCCTCCACCTGCAGCTGCTGGAATGGCCTTGGGTCAGCCATAGGTATCTCAGAGCTGTCATTGATAGGGCAGCTTCTGGAAAAGCTCCCTCAGCCCCACCCACCTCGTTGTGGGGAAGAAGATAAAAGAGATGAACATGATAAAGGGATGAACATAAGTCAACAGTGTGATGCGGTGGCTAAAAAGGCAAATGCAATTTTGGGCTGTATAAACAGAAGTCTAGTGTCCAGATCACGTGAATTGACGGTATCGCTTTACTCTGCTCTGGTAAGACCTCACCTGGAGTACTGTGTTAAGTTTTGGGCACAACATTTTAAGAAGGATATAGACAAGCTGGAACAGGTCCAGAGAAGGGTGATGAAGATGGTGAAGGGTCTGGAGACCGTCCTATGAAGAAAGGTTGAAGGAGCTGGGCACGTTTAGCCTGGAGAGGAGGCAGCTGAGAGGTGATATGATCTTGAAGTACTTGAAGGGCTGTCATAGAGAGGATGGTGTGGAATTGTTTTCTGTGGCCCCAGAAGGTAGGACCAGAACCAATGGGTTGAAATTAAATCAAAAGAGATTCTGGCTCAACATTAGGAAGAACTTCCTGACCGTTAGAGCGGTTCCTCAGTGGAACAGGCTTCCTCAGGAGGTGGTGGGCTCTCCTTCCTTGGAGGTTTTAAAACAGAGGCTAAATGGCCATCTGACAGCAATGAAGATGCTGTGAATTTAGAGGGAGGTATTTGTAAGTTTCCTGCATTGTGCAGGGGGTTGGACTAGATGACCCTGGAGGTCCCTTCCAACTCTATGATTTTATGAGATTGTGAGCTGCTCTGAGACTCTGATTCAGGGTGAAGGGTGGAATATAAATCCAATGTCGTCTTCTAGGTTCTGCCTCTCCCTAAAAGTGGCCAATGAGAGCAGAGAGAATATTGAGAGTGGGGGTTAGAAAAAGAGCAGTTAAAAATGACAGGGGTTTTTGGCAGAGATGTTGACAGCTAAGGCGCTGAGAAGGGGAGGGGAGAATTTCTGACTGTGTGGAACTGTGCAGATGAGCTGTTTAGAGCAGGCTGAAAATACTAAATTTGTAACTAAGAGATCCCAGTTGTAGGAATAGGACCTCAGTTCAAAAGTTCAGTGGAAGTGAAATGCTGTGAGCTGGCCATGGCTCTCTGTGTATCTTAAAAGAGACAAGAATGGTAGCTTGTGGTGTCCAGATCTGCAGATAACCAATAACCTGAGAGAGTGGTTTAAGAGGGTGGAAAAGAGCCCCATGGTGCAAAGTGGTAAAGTTGCAGTACTGCAGTCGGAGCCCTCTGCTCACGACCTGAGTTCGATTCCAGTGGAAACTGGTTCAGGTAGCCGGCTCGAGGTTGACTCAGCCTTCCATCCTTCCGAGGTCGGTAAAACGAGCACCCAGCTTGCTGGGGGGAAAGTGTAAAAGACTGGGGAAGGCAATGGCAAACCACCCCGTAAAAAGGTCTGCCGTGAAAACGTTGTGAAAGCAGCGTCACCCCAGAGTCGGAAACGACTGGTGCTTGTACAGGTGACCTTTCCTTTCCAAAGACTGTGTGTGAGGGAAAAAGGGCGCCACAACCTGTTAGTGGAGGAATGAGGTAAATGGGTACACAACAAGACTCCAGGGGTAGGTTTTCACAAAGATTTGGAAACACAAGGTTTCCCAGTCGCTAGGATCCTCAGGGCTATCTGTGGAAGAAAGGATTTCTACTCCTGCAGTGCAGCTTCTTTGCTTCCACAAGAACACATGAAGCTGCCTTAGGCTGAATCAGACCACCAGTCTATCAAGGTTAGTGGCAGTGGCTCTCCAGGGTCTCACATTACCTATGTATGATCCTTTAAACTGGAGATGGCAGGGATTGAATCTGGGACCTTCTGCAAGCCAAGCAGAGGATCTACCCCTGAACTATGGCCCCATTCTCAGGCACTGCAGCTCAGGATGCCTCCCACCACATGCCACTCTTTAGGCACAGAGAACTCCCCTGGAACAGGAACTATTCTGGGCAGCAACAGGGTGTCAAGAAAACCACACTCTACGGGCTGAACTGAATTCCTTCTGCTCATGGAAATGCTGTGCAGGGGTGTCAAACTCATTTGTTAGGCCAGTGTCAAGCATGGCTAATTCTGATCAATAAACAATGGGTTTATGGCCTGTCAAAAGCAGGCCTGGGTAAGATCCTAGAGAACCAACTGCTGCTAGTTTATTATCTTTTCCTGGCTCCTTTTTGTTTTATGACTGTTAATTAGAGGGAACAGAGCAATCAGCACCTTCCCATGAATCCTTCCGCAGGAGGAAGAGCCATCTGGGCAATGCAAGGCCGAATGCCTGATAACGCCCTGGGAATGTATGTAGTTTTGATACTCTATGTGTGAACGCTCCCCTGCTTCCCCTCCCATAGGAATCTCTTTGAAGTGTATCTTAAAACCCGTATATCAATGTAGGTAGGTAGGTAGGTAATTTTATTTATATCCCGCCCTCCCCGCCGGAGCAGGCTCAGGGCGGCTAGCAACATCATTCAGTTATACAAAAAAACAAAGTTACATTTAACATTAAAATCTGATAAATTTAAAATTAATTAATTAATTAATAATAAAAGTGCTAATGCTGCTTGTTCTTTTTTATGATGGCGGTAATCATTAGCAAGTACTTTCTTCGTCAGCGAAAGCCAGTCGAAAGAGGAAAGTTTTGCAGGCCCTGCGGAATTGATCAAGGTCCCGCAGGGCCCGCATTTCCTCTGGAAGTTGGTTCCATAGGTTCGGGGCTACAGAGGAGAAGGCCCGATTGCGGGTGCATTGCAGCTTCACCTCTCTTGGTCCGGGGGTGGTCAACAAGTTTTTTCCAGCTGACCTCAGTGCTCTCTGGGGTTCATATGGGGAAAGACGGTCCCTAAGGTAGACAGGTCCTCGACCATATAGGGCTTTAAAGGTAATGACCAGCACTTTGTAACGAACCCGGAATATAACCGGCAGCCAGTGCAGCTCGCGCAGCCCAGGCCGTATGTGCTCCCATTTAGGGAGCCCCAGCAACAGTCTGGCTGCTGCGTTCTGCACCAGCTGCAGCCTCCGGGTTCGGTACAGAGGCAGCCCCATGTAGAGGGCATTACAGTAATCCAGTCTCGAGGTGACCGTTGCATGAAGTACCGTTGCCAGGTCTTGGCGCTCTAGGAAGGGAGCCAACTGCCTTGCCCGCCTCAAATGGAAAAAGGCTGACTTGGCAGTGGTTGCTATCTGGGCCTCCATTGATAATGAAGGCTCCAGTAGAACTCCCAGACTCCTAACCCGGTGCGCCGCTTTCAGCGGCGCCCCGTCGAAGACTGGCAGAGGTATTTCTCCTTCCCGGGCGCCCCGACCCAGACAAAGGACTTCTGTCTTCGCTGGATTCAGTTTCAGCCCACTCTCCCTCAACCACGTTGCCATATCCTGCAAGGCCCGGTCTAAATTCTCAGGGACGCAGTCAGGCCGGCCGTCCATCAGCAGATAGAGTTGGGTGTCATCTGCATATTGATGGCACCCAAGTCCATATCTCCTGGCAATCTGGGCAAGAGGGCGCATATAGATATTGAATAATATTGGTGAGAGAACTGCCCCCTGAGGCACTCCACAATCCAGTGTGCGCCTCCGGGACCGCTCGCCACCAATTGCCACCCTTTGTCCCCGATCCTCGAGGAAGGAGGAGAGCCATTGTAAGGCAGACCCCCTCACCCCTATATCGGCGAGGCGGCGGGTCAGTAGCCGATGGTCGACCGTGTCGAACGCGGCCGACAGATCTAACAACATCAGCACCGCCACACCGCCCCGATCCAGATGCCGTTGGAGATCATCTACCAGGGCGACCAGTACTGTCTCCGTCCCATAACCCGGGCGAAAGCTGGACTGGCAAGGGTCTAGGATGGAAGCGTCATCCAGAAAGCTCTGCAACTGCGACGCCACTGCCCTCTCTATTATTTTACCTAAAAACGGTAAATTAGAGACCGGTAGGGAGTTTGCCAATTTGGCCGGGTCTGCTGTACTTTTTTTCAAGAGGGGTCGGACCAAAGCCTCTTTCAGGGATGATGGAAAGCGCCCCTCCAAGAGGGATCTATTTATGATGTCCCGTAGAGGACATTCAAGCTCCCTCAGGAGCTTGGTTTGGTTTCATTCTTCTCAAGCCATGGCTTGAGCCAAAGTATCAGTCTATCAATAAATGTAGTCTTTGTAGCAACCTCGTCATTGAACCTGCATGCTTGACATTTTGAGAAGAATTTTTTTTTAAGCTTAACCGCCCTGGCTACTTTGTAACCGAATGGCTGAAAAGATTCCAGGAGGCGGTGAGTTTCCCTATCTGGAAGAAGGGGCGCCCGTACCATGGCATGTACTGGACGCCTGGAGAGCAGCAAACTCGCCTCTCCAGATCCAACAGTTCCCGGTCACGCCCTGGCAGTGGCAGCCGCGGATCTCCACCACCACAATGGACGAGGCACCGGTGCAGAGAGAAGCCATCCTAACCTAGCACATGCGCCGGGGAAAGATGGCCAACGAAGGGGCTGGCAACCCGGGACCGATGGAGCCGGAGGAGATTGATACCATCGTGGTCATTCCCCTGCCAGACGGAGATCCCGATCTGGGGGAGAGGGATCCGGAGGCCCCGGCCCCAAAGGAGGAGGAAGATGAGGTGGCCCGCAGGTTCCGTGCAATGGTCCGTAAAGAGGTGGAGGCCGTGGCCAAGGGACTGTGGGACAAGATGCAGGCGATGACCACTCAGATGGCGGTGGAGATCACCAAAGAGATCACCCGATCCCTGGGACTGCCTGGACCCCGAAGGGTTCAACCACCCCCTCCGGCCCGGCAGCCCTGGGGGCACTGGCTGCTTCACCACCTGCGGGGCTGGCACCTAGACCAGCAGCAACCCCGGCGCCAAGAGAAGGGGGCCGTGGGTGGGAGCTGGATGCTACATTCGATGAGGACCCGGAGGAAGTGGAGTACTTTACGATCCAGGCTAACAGCTACATGCATTACTGGGGGAACACATTCCCCAATGAATTTAGTCGAGTGGACTATTTGGGATAGAAACTGAAGGGGGCCGCCAAAAGATGGTACGTGAGTCTGTATGAAGCCATGAGCCCGGAACTGGACTATGTTGCTACGTTCCTCCAGGCTCTGATGGCCCAGTACGAAGACCCCCTCCAAGAGACCCGGGCGCTAGTGGCCTTGTGTGACATGCAGCAAGGATCAAAGTTGATTAGAGAGTACGCTGCAGAGTTTCGGACCAACGCCGCGAAGGTGAGAGGGTGGAGTGAGTTGATGAAGATCGAGCACTTCACCAGGGGGCTGAATGCGGGCATACTGGACCGGGCCCTTACCCAGGCCAGACCTACCACGCTGGTGGGATAGATCCAATTGGTGGGTGAGGTCGAGACCAACATGAAACGAGTGGCCATGCAACGCCAGCAGCAGAGCGGTAAGGGGAGCCGAGATCCAAAGACGGGGGCCAAGCAGGAGGTGAAGAAAGCCCAAGGAGGCGGTGGTGGGAAGGCTGCGGGGTCCTGAAAGTGTTTTTGATGTGGGGACTCCAACCATCTGGCCAGCAATTGCCCTAACCCCCCTCGGGCACCCCCGAGTGCACCCAAGCCAGGCACCCCAGGGCCAAACAAGGACGACCTGCTCTAAAGGGTGCCAACCAGCAGGTTGCGGAGGAACCGGCACCACTCAGGGTGAGAGTAATGGGGTCGCTGTATTTTGTACCAGTGAAGCTGTTGAACAGTAAACTCAAAAGATTTGTGCAGGTGAGAGCCCTGATTGATTCAGGATGCAATTGGGACCTAATCACCCCCAAGTTGGTGGACACCAATGTATTGGTTTCATTCTTCTCAGCCAAAGTATCAGTCTATCAATAAATGTAGTCTTTGTAGCAACCTCAACTCGTCATTGAACCCGCATGCTTGACAGCCAGATCTGACACAAATGGGACTTTGTGAGACCGGGCCATGAGTGTCATAAAATATAATATAACACCGTCAACTTGGCTAAATGTTCAGCTGCTCAAATTAAACAGTTTTTCTTTGCAAGGGGCAACCAATTAGTTCCAGCAGCAATTAAAGTGTTTAAAGTCAAAACGCTTGCCCAAATTCTCCATGGTATCCCTATATGTATCTCAGCTTTTACCAAGAAAGTGGAGGGCATTCAAGCCTCATTCTTTAGACAAATTCTTGGTTTGCCAAAATGTGTGTCCTACTTTGCTCTCTGCTCTGAAGTGGGTCAGTCTTTGGTGGAGACAAAAGCCTGGATTGCAGTGTTTAAATTCTGGCTCAAAATTCACTTTAGAACAGATCCTAACAGCCTTCTTGATTGTATGAAAAGAGACCCATATATTTCATCCTGGGCAGCAGTGCTTCTGTCCAAACTCAATCAATTGGAGTTAGAGGTAGATGATTTTTCTACCTCTGATGAGTCATATATCTTTAGATGTATTAAATTGAGACTGTGGGAATCGGAGGAAACGAAATTACGGCCAACTGACCCTTATATTTGCTCTCCAGCTTCCTTAGGTCACACTTTCTGTGGCAAAATGCCCAATTATCTATCAGACTTAACCATTCCAAGTCATCGCAGGGCATTTATGTTGGCTAGACTAAATGCGTTTCCCTCCAAAGTTTTACAAGGGAGATATCAGCGAGTCCCTTTAGCCGACAGACTTTGCTCCTGTGGAACGAATACTCCTGACTCAATCCAGCATATATTGCTTGATTGTTCTTTTTACCACAACCTCCGTAAAGATTTATTTGACAAGCTTTCTTTTTCCCCAAATTTGTCTATTCTCCCACCCTGTTATTATTTATTGAGTGATACTGAGGAGGCAGTTAGTGAGGCTGTGGCAAAATTTCTGGCTGACATCCTTAAATTTAATTCTGACCATGTTTGAATGCATCTGTAAGCTCGGTTTCATTTTGATTTTATCGCCAATGTTTAAATTTTTATATTTTGTGTATTTTTATTTGAATTTATTATGCCATTAAAGGTTTGGTATGGTATGGTAATGCCAGGTAGTGGAGATATAAATTTTATAATGGACACAGACAAAACCAATTAAAGATATTTTTTAAAACTTAAAACACAAACATGCTTAAAACTCTTCCAATGGTTTAAGTTGGAAAGGTGGGAGACTAGTGGAATTTGGCAATGCAATTTTTAAAATAAAACATCAAGAAAAAGCACAAGGCTCTGACTCTGTGAAAACAATGAAATCACATTGTAAACTTCTCCCCACCAGTCTACTCAGATTGGCACAGCCTTTCCAGTATAATATCCCCCTTTGTCTGTGGGTTCCCACATTAATCCACTAGGTTAGGTCCATTCAGAAGAGGTAAGCTGGCTGAAAGCATCAACCCTTGTTTGCAAGGACACAACTCCAGGAAGCATGAGTTTCAGCTAGCTATAGGAAAGCTGAAAATGTAACCATCTACACTCCATTTGAAATCACTGCAGAGTACAGACAAAGCTGCAAGGAAAATGTGAAATGGAACTTAACATCCACCCCACGTTTTCCTTGCAGCAGCCAGCAAAGAAAGGCAGGAAGAACCTGGGACTCAGCCTGCAAGCTTCAAAGGGTGCTTCAAAGAGCCTTTGAAGCTCCCAGGCTGAAACTGAAAGAGTCTCAGCCTGAGAGCTTCAAAGAGCCTGGGAGCTTCAAAGGATAAGGTCAGGAGGGGGGTGAAAAGAGCCCCGTGGGCCTGATCAAAGCCTTGGGTGGGCTGAATTCGGCCCGCGGGCTGGGTGTTTGACACCCCTGCTGTACAGCATCACAGCCAGTGTTCCTATTTTTAATAGATACTCAAACATTTTAATTGCTACCAGCCACATGCTGCTTGGTGCCCCACAGGAAGAAGGGTGAAATAAGCCAGAGGAAGATGAAAGGGAAGAACACTTCCTGCTCATTTCCACCAACCACTCCATCTTGCTGCTATGTTCCCTTACAAACCAGTAGCCATGATTAATATTACTGATGAGTTCAAAAACCATTCTCAGATCTTTTCATAGACATGTCAGTGGCCATAATTAAACACCGACTACACATGCCAGCAAGCATGCGCTCTCACCGTCGCTTCTAGTCTCCATGATCATAGCAATGCAAGCTGGTTTTTTGAAAAAGTCAGAATAGGGCCCCAACAAGAAGACTCCCAAATAAGTCCCCATTTTTATGCAACAAAATGTTGTGCCTTTTCACTGCCAAGAGGAATGGGTGTCATGTCTATTATGCAAATTGGCATTATGCGCCCACTACACGATATCCAGAGAAACTTTGAAAATCTTTTGTTCTAGATCAAATCAAGCCTGAACTCTCCCTAGAAGCCACAATGGCTAAACTGAGGTGACTATACCTTGGTCACATTATAAGAAGACAAAGAGTCACTGGAAAGACAATAAATAATGCTAGAAAAGTTGAAGGCAGCAGGAAAAGAGGAAGACCCACAGACCTCAGTCTGCAAGACCTGAGCAAAGCTGAATGCCAAGACTTTTTGGAGGTCATCAATTCAGGGATTTCACTTAGCTCCTCCTGAGTTAAGCACAGTCTCCAGGAGTGGGGGGAGAACTCATTCTGGGTCGCAGCCATGCTCCTTGGATCTCTCATCAGGGAAGCATAGTTGACCAATGTTCCACTGTACACAGGGGTCATGGTCAATGAACCAACAGAGTCCTAACACTACCGGGAATCTTGCAGGTGACACCATAAAAGCTTTTCCCAATGATTTCCCCCATTCTCACCAGTACCAGCTCTGTCTTGCAAGTATGAGGGTCTCCCTGCATGAGGGTCCTGTCCATCTGTTCGAACCTAATAATTTCATTCAATTTCACCAAATTTATCCCCAGCCCCACAACCAATGCTGGACTGATTAACTCCCTGCTACATCCAGAGTCTAGCAGAACTCAGACCTGGAAGTGAATTCCTTGCTGGGGGTTCACTACGGTTATGGGGATGTAAAATAAAGTTCCTATAGACCTCACACAAGGTGGTGTGCTGATCTCTTGGACTGCTGGTGCCCTTGACAGCAGGTCTTGGCCTTTCCCCAAAACTGTTGGAGGAACTTCCTGATCCCAGGCTCTCTGGATAGCTGGGGATCCCAGCTGCTGTGGCTCCCTCACTTGCTCTCGAGGCACTCCTGCCCGGCTTGATTTGTTGTGAAGTTTTCCACTTGAGCTCCTTTTTCTTCCCATCTGGGATGGGTTTTTGCTGCTTAGGGCATTCAGCCACAAAGTGATTATCAGCCCCACATCTCAGGCACAGCCCTTGCTTCAGCCTTCTCTCCTTTTTGGTGACGGCTGCGCCCCATCTTGACTGCTGTCTCTTCCCACTCTCAGAGTTCACACTCCCCCGGCTCCCCTGGTGTTGCAGCCAGAGTAGTTTCACCACTTGTTCATGGTTTTCAATCTCACAAGCCAGTTGGATCCATCCTAGGAGAGTTTGTGGGTTGTCTCAGACCACTGCTTTCACCACAAGGTCAAGATTTAGGCTGGTGTGGTAAAACTTGACCTTTACTGATTCCATCCAGTCTTGTACATTGGCAGCACATGCTTGGAACTATAATAATAATAGATTTTATTTGTATCCCGCCCTCCCCGCCTAGGCGGCTCAGGGCGGCTAACAGCATTTTATACATTTACATTAATAGATAAAAACTTTAAATTTAACAATTAAAAATTAAACATATAAAAACCAGTTAGTAAATTTAAAATACATAATTTAAGTTAATTTAAATTTTTAAATTTATCTGGCAGTAGTAGTAGTTGGTTCTATGACGCTGATTCTGCCAGTTTAAATAGTTTGATTGTAATGTAGATGGCGGATCCTTTATTCACAGCAATTCAGCAGTCGATATCGATGTACGCTTGTTTGAAAAGGACGGTCTTGCAGGCCCTGCGGAACTGGTCAAGGTTCCGCAGGGCCCGCACTTCCTCCGGAAGCTGATTCCACAGTGCAGGGGCCGCAGCTGAAAAGGCCCGAGCTCTAGTGTTTTGAAGCTTGACCTCTCTCGGCCCAGGGATCGCCATTTTATTTTTTCCCACTGACCTCCATGAAGAACTCTTGTACCGACCTGTTCCTCTGCCGCATACATTTCATCTTAGTTTGCGCGCTCTCCTCCTTGAATGGGTCCTTGAACTGCCCCCAGAGTGCACCTATGAAGTTTCTCATGCTTCACAGTTCTGGGGCCCTGGCTACATACAGTGACATACCACTTTGCCACTGTCCCTCTGGAGCCAAGGTAACTCAACTGGCTGGCATCATCAGGGAAGGTATTGCCCACTCATGCAGGACCTCTAGCACTTGCATCCAGCTCATCTGGATCCAGATCAAATTTGGTTTCTAGCTTGTGTTGGCCTATGGGCTGTGGTGGTTGTTGCAGCACTCCTGCTGGAGGTCCCAGTTGTTGCTGCTGTTGCTGCAGTCCTGCTGGAAGACTGGGCAGAGCTGGCTGGTTCCCCAGATGGGGAGCCTGGCCTTGTTGTTGTGTGAGATGCAGTGTCAGCATGTTCTGAACAACCGCCATGAGGTTCATCATCTCCCCCTTCAATGCCACCATCTCTGACCAGAGCCCCTTGTACTGTCTCACAAGGTTCCATCTCTGTCAGATCTCTGTTGGCCTGCTCCTCTTCCCCTTTGAGGATGCCTCCTTCCACAAACAGACTGTCTTTGAAAAGCCAGCCCTGTTGTTGGTCCCAGTAAGCAGCATTCCTCCTGGCTGATGCGGCTTTCAGCTTCAGCTTGTCAGGCCCACAATAGCCTGGGGGGACATTTGTGGTGTCCTCACTTGGTTTTGTGGGTACTTTGGAGGTGTCCTCGCTCCATCATCTGCAATAGCTCAGGTCTCGGTTTTTCCAATTAGATCAGGTGTGAGGTGGTAGTGACTTCAGGAAAAATGTGAGGTTTTGCCAAGTAACACTCCGATAGACTTCAACCATGAAGACATAGGAAATCATTATTGCCATGCTACAGGTGTGTATTTCTCTCTTCAAAGGCTTTGAGCTAAGTGAGAGCCACTAGCGCAGGCAGTTATAAGTAATTCCAAAAAGCGCGGGCTTCTCTCCAGCCCCCCCCCCCCACCCGGCAAAAAAAAGCAACAACTTCAAATGCCTATTTACAACACAGATCACAGAGATCTCAGCCTGAGAAACTAAAGTCATTCTTGGCCAGATGGTACAAGAAGGCTCCCGCATTCTCAGGCATTCAGTAACAGCTCCATAGGCAAGTCTCAGTAACCTTCACTGGACCAGCACACAGGCATAACATTCAGCATAGCATGATAACAACACAAAACAAAATATGACAGGAAACAGAATATGGATCATGACATTCTTTCTACAACTTTTACAGTTACATGAGACTTCCAGTGGGGAGCTGTTGCTTGGGAAATGAAACTGAGGTACACCTAAAAACATCACAGTAGATAAAATTTGCCCTGACATGGATGGCCCAGGGTAGCCTAGTCTAATCAGATCTCAAAAGCTAAGCACAGTCAAGTTCTGGTTAGTACTTGGATGGGAGACCACAAGGAAGTCCAGGGTCATTATGGAGAGGCAGGCAATGGCAAACTACCTCTGAATGTCTGTTCTCTAAAACCCCTACAAGGTTGCCATAAATCAGCTGTGATTTCTCAACACTTTCCACCACCAGTGAGAATTCAGAAAACAATATTCTGTAAAAAGAGACATGCATTCAGGAGAAAGAATTCAACTTTACAGCTTGCTGCAAGAGTAGCATGTAAAAGGCAACCCTCGAGGACCCTTGTGAAGGATTTCTCTCTTGGGATTCTGGGAAACAGCAACTCACCCATATCCAACTAATTAATATGGATCATTTCCTACTGAGATAGTGGCCCCAGATGGAGCTTCCCAGGGTTTGCCATTGCCTGCCTTTGCTTTGAGACCCTGGAATTCCTGGGTGGTCTCCCATCCAAATACTAACCAGGGCTGACACAGCTTCTGAGATCTGACAAGATCGAGCTAGCTTAGGCCATCCAGACACCAGACAATAAACCCTTGTCAGTTACGCAGCAGCACTGTAACATCCTCTCCAAACTGAAGGGAGACAGGAAGAATTATGTTGGGCACTTGCACTTGCTAGATAAGCACTTCTCTGGTTCCGATGTGAAACTAACAAAGAAACAGTAGGTGGGGAAGATGAATAATGACTGTGTGATGGTGGATGAGAACCATGCACCTCAGTCAGTCCATGAAATGCAAACTGTAGGTTAGCGTAGCTTTAATTTGTCTTAAGGCTGTGCAGGACAGGAGAGGATGTTTAATCCTTTAAACTTTGCACAGTCTCAGTCTGAAGCCAGCTCCCTTACTCTGCAATTAGAATTTTAAAGAAGATACATGTGATATATTTTCTGCTTTAAAATGCTAACAGAGTATGGTAACCAATCAAATTGTAAAACTGAGCTGAAGGGGACCGACTAAACCCCCTCGCATGGTGAGGCTGCACCAATCTGCAATTCATATTTTAAGGAGGGATCCAGACCTTTTCCTGTGTATCATCTGTTTGAGCTCTCAGTGTTTCTAGACATCTGGCTGGCCTTGCTTTCTTGCTTGCATTGCTGTACAGTGCCCTTTGTGGACTGGTGCTCTGTAGAGATGGGTCCAATAACGAAGCCCACTGTCTTCATAGCCTAACTGTTTTCATATGACTTTGTGGCATGATCAGTCACAAGGTTAATAGAAAGATTTCTACAGCTCTTTGCCTTGAAACTTAGTATGTTAGTTTTCCCTATGCCACTGCAAGACATGATGGCAACAGGAAAAAAGGGTGCTTAATTTTGCTACAAGGGAATACCCATGAAATTTGTGACACCACTGACATCCAACCCATTCCCATGCAGTCATGCTGGTCCTGATGTCTGTCACGCATCATAAATTACCTTTTCTACCATCAAGTCATAGAGGAGCGTCACAATACGTATGTGTAGGGTCTCCATCCCATTCTCTGTGCAGAGATCTCTGAGTATCTGAAGTCCTCCAAGTCTGAGAAACTGCTGCTGGGCATAAGGAAAGTTTCTCAGTATTGATGACAAAGCAAAGAGAGCCTGGGAATAAACAGAAGCATGCACTTATGAGTCTATAATCTTTCTGATCCATTTACGCATATTTCTTGAACAACTTCAGCCTTTCTTTTGATAAAAGGTAAAGGTAGTCCCCTGTGCAAGCACCAGTCGTTTTCAACTCTGAGGTGACATTGCTTACACGTTTTCATGGCAGACTTTTTTAATGGGGTAGTTTGCCATTGCCTTCCCCAGTCATCTACACTTCCTCCCCAGCAAGCCAGGTACTCATTTTACCAACCTCGGAAGGATGGAAGGCTGAGTCAACCTGAGCTGGCTACCTGAAACCAGCTTCTGCTGAGATCGAACTCAGGTTGTGTGCAGAGAGCTCCAACTGCAGTACTGCAGTTTTACCACTCTGCGCCACGGGTTTGATACACAACTATTAACTCAATGTATCATATTATTACATTTTCACCATTTTGTTTTCATGGACTGTCAGGGCCTAATTCTCACTTAAGTGGTCAATCTGCATCAGGGAGGCATTATTTCAAACTGGGCTCAGCAGATGGAATTCCTGGAAATTCTCTTCTGATATTAAGGGGGTAACAACTCGGGATGCAGAATTCTGCAATACTATTGGATGTTTTGCAACCTCTTTACACCAGGGGTGTGAGGTGCTTCTTTCCCACTTCCTTTTGATTGGATGGGTGTTGGTTTTGATAAATGCCAGGCAAGCAAAGAGACAGGTGCAGACCATCCACTGCTATTTTCAGTAGGTTAACTCAGTGGTAGCATGGTGTAGATTGTTTTTGGCAAAAAGGGTCTAGAAAGCCCCTTTTTTCTTTAAGAAACCCCAGCATAGTATTGCTCAAGTAACAGGCAGCTTATATTAAGGGGGTAAATAAATCATACAATTGCCCACATCTGGATAGCCCAAGCTAGCTCAATCTTGTCAGATCTCAGAAGCTGTGTCAGCCCTGGTTAGTATTTGGATGGGAGACCACCCAGGAATTCCAGGGTCTCGAAGCAGAGGCAGGTAATGGCAAAGCACCTCTGAATATCTCTTCTACAGGGTCGCCACAGGTCAGCTGCAACGTAAGAGTACTTTACACACATATTCAACAGGAGGACTGATTCCATCCCAGAACAGGATCAGACTCCTGTGAATACTATTTCATCACAGCATGGGGGTGGGGAGGGGAAAAACCTGGTGCAGATATTTCACTGGCTGTCGGAAAAAGTTGTACTGTCTTAGTGGTCCACAAAAGATTTCAAAAAAAAAAAATCCGTAATATTTTTTAAAATAAGGCCAACTAAATGTACACAAAACATTGTGCAAACTTGCATGTTCACTAGAGCTCTTCATCAAGCTGGATGTTACAAAGAGAGATGGGTAGAAGGCAAGATCATGGCCTGAGGAATCTGCCTTCTGTCTTTTTAATGTTTGGTACCATCCAGCCTGATAAAGAGGGCTGGCAAACTCAAATGCTCACAGAGTGTTTTGTGTATGTTTGGTAGGTCCTAATAAAAGGCATTTTATGGCTTTTGTTCTTGTTTGATTAGTGGACAGAACAAGGCACTGTGGATGGGTCCCAGTCATCTTGTATCTCAGTTGATAACCCTTCCCAAAGGAAAGCCTGCCTTAGATGAGCTCAGCACTGCAGGAAAGTAGTTTCCTAATTGGACTCCACCTCTCATAAGCATAAAGAGAACAAAGGGGAAGAGGATTATTGTTGCAGATTTTAGGAAGGGAAGAGGTTGTAGCAGGAACTCCATAACACTGCTCAGATAAACAAAGACTCCATGTATTTATTTTGCTCATTCATACCTTGGCTTTCCCCCAGTGGGGACCCAAATAGCTTATATCATTTTCCTTTCCTCCATTTGATCCTCACAATAATCTTGTGAAGTAGGTGAGGCACAGAGTGTATTTCTGGCCCAATGTCACCCAGCCAGAGTCCAAGTTCCATGGTAGAATGGGGATTCATACTTAGGTCTCCCAGACCCTAGTCTAATGCTCCAATCAGTGCCATTCAGCAGGAGGTGGTGGTTGGTTGGCTGGTACTCCAACTTGTAGGAACTGGACTGGGGTTGTGACCTACGATCAGTGGGGGGGGGGGCTAAGTGATCAAAGTGAATGGGTGGAGTTTCAGGATTCCATTAAGGACCCCCGGCTATTGTTTTTTACATACCTTGAACATTTCCTATGATTGTTTCATGTGGAGGTAAAAGTGAAAATCCATAAGTATTTCTTACAATACCTTATTGTACCTGTGAGAATCAGGACAGGTTCTTTGAACAACTGTAAGCTAGGGCCATCAGCATCCTGACCTGGATAGCCCAGGCTAGTCTGCTATCATCAAATCTCAGAACCTAAGCAGGATCATCCATGGTCAACATTTGGATGGGAAACCACCTCCAAGGAATACCAGGAACGTGATTCAGAGGCAGGCAATGGCAAACCACCTCTGAACATCTCTAGCTTTGAAAATCCTATGAGGTTGCCATAGGTCAGATGTGAGTTGACAGCACTGTCCAACACCACTGGGGCAATCAACCCCTGGGGAGGGGCTATGGCTCAATGACACAGCATCTACTTGGCATGCAGGAAAGTTCCAGGTTCAAGCCATCTCCAGATAAAAAAAAAAAGATTGGACAGTAGGTGATTGGAAGACCTCTGCCCAAGACCCTGGATAACTACTGCTAATCTGAGCAGATGATACTGATGTTGATAGACTGATGGTCCATTTCAGTATAAGGCAGCTGCGTGAGAATTTCTACTAACAGTTTCAATGATTTCCTGCAATTTATAGTACTCCTTTCTGACGTCTGAACAGAATTTCCTAACCTCTGCAGACCCTCCATTGAGCAATAAAATAATAATGTTCTCAAACTCAAGCAAATACTCAAGAGTTCACAGCGGTCTTGTCTCCATATCATTTGTAAAAAGCCTGACTCAAATAAAGGGTGATCTTTTTCACTTCTGCGAAGACACAACATCATTAGAAGTTTCTCCTCAGGAACTTCTAAGGACAGAGGGAGGAGAACAACTACAGGTATTCAGGAATGGTTTTTAGATGAGACTGGAGATGACAGTCTTTGCATACTCTCAATAATTTGGTGTATGGATGGGGGTTGTCAGTACTGACAACTTTGCCTAACCAAATCCATTTCTTGCTACCAATATTTTGATTCCTGGAGCTAAACAAAAAATCTGGTATACTCACAGTGCCCAACAATACCAAGAACTACTGGGAGGAACAAAGTCTTGAAGCAATCTTAAAGACTTAACACATTTTTATTCTAGCATAAATTTGCATAGACTAGAATCTAACTTTTTGCAGCAATGGAACAACTACCCATCTGGATTTAAGATAAATTGAGGATGTTCAACCAAAAAAAGGCTGCATTGCATTTAAACATGACGTAAGTACTGCCAGCATGTCTACCACTTGGGTAAAAGATATAAGCACAAGATGCACTCATGGGGAAGGGTGGTATAGAAATTAAATAAATAACACTAATAAATAAGTATTCCGTTAGGTGCCTGATGAGTGTGCTGAAGACACAAGATGTGGCTCTAATTAAATTCCTGGGCTGCTTAACTCCCAAGCAGGGATGAATCAAAGTATGTTTTCATATCTATCCTGGGATTAATGTGTGAGGGAACTGAGCCCTATGACTGAAAATGGTAAATGGAGAGGTGAGGCTTTCTGTCTGTCCTCAGGTTTAATTAAGCTACAGTGACCTATTATCTCTGTGGCTTAGGAATGATCCTGTGGTTTAGGAATGATGGCTTAGGCTTCTGTCAAAAACGTTCATTAAGACATGATTTCAGAGTGACATTTCCAGTTGAAAATAAGACTAGAGGCCTGCTGAACTGCCCTGTATGTACTTTCACTTCTCAGTTAATACTATTCAGTGATACCTTCAGTGATGCAGAAGGATTCAGTTCCATAAATGAGAACACCCAAGTTGCCATCATTATCTGTGTATGCAGCACCATTAGAGTATTACTGGTGTTTGAAGTAACAGTTACCACAGGAGGCTGAAGTTGGTTCCTTATTCCTAGTTCCTTATTCATTCCTTATTCGTGACTTATTTGTGAATTCAACCGAAAACACTGAGGAGAGTTTGAAAGCTCTGAACCCCAAAATAAGGTCTGAACCACCATATATAATTGCCACTGCAATGTTTGAACTGTACACTGTAAAGCAGAGAAGACTTGGCCAGGGACACAGAGAAAGAGAGATTGTGGTTGAAGTTTCTGTAAATTATAAGGTTTTCACGCATGAAACCACTTTTTGGTAATTGCAGTGATATGGGTTTTCTGAGAAAAAATTGAATCAGACAATTTCCTGAAAAGTTTTGTTGATTCAAATGTAAATAAGTAACATAATGTGAGCAAAATAAGGCAAATACACCATGTACAAGCACTTGGGGCTTGTCCCTGCTCCATATGCCCCTGGCTCCATATGCCATGTCTATCTGCTAATGGATGGCCGACCTGACTGCATCCCAGGGAATGTGGACCAGGCATTACAGGCCGTGGCAACTTGGCTTAGGCTGGGTGGGTTGAAGTTGAACCCGACGAAGACAGAGGTCCTTTGCGTGGACCACGGCGCTCTGGGGAGGGAAATACCTCTCCTGGTGTCAGGCGTGGGTTCATTGAAGCTCACAAGTAAGCAGACTTAGTATTTGAAACAAAGTTGCATTTATTGGATACTTCAGAGTTACTCCAGCTAGAAAGGCATTGGACCTGATGGAGATCAGCTCGAATCATTGGCATTTAACATTCTACATCAAAGCAATCTTTCCTACCCCTCATTTCCCAAATCAAAAGGTTGCTTTTTGCATGTGAGATTTTTCCCAATGCTCCCCCCCCCCCTTTATCTCTTCAGTTGGTGGTTACATTTCCCAGAGGCAATGTCCTTGGTGCCTCTGGAGAGGAGGTGAGAATCTGGCACATACTGTCTACTTCAAAGAGACCTTGGCAACCTTTGATATTCCTGGGAAGCTACTCTCTACTTTTCCACCCTCCCTCCTTGCTACCCCGGCCTCTATGTTAGTGAGCGTTTCTAGGCATTGATCAATACGGTTAGTAACAGCTTTTATCAATGTTGTAAATGAACAGAGCCTGACACCTGGTTTTTGACGGTGTGCCGCTGAAAGCGGCGCACCAAGTCAAGAGCTTGGGAGTCCTGCTGGAGCCTTCATTATCAATGGAGGCCCAGATAGCAGCCACTGCCAAGTCGGCGTTTTTCCACCTGAACCAGGCAAGGCAGTTCGCCCCTTTCCTGGAGCGTCGGGACCTGGCAACAGTGATTCATGCGACGGTCACCTCAAGATTGGATTACTGTAATGCCCTCTACATGGGGCTGCCTTTGTGCCGAACCTGGAAGCTGCAACTAGTGCAGAACGCGACGGCTAGGCTGTTATTAGGGCTCCCGAAGTGGGAGCACATACAGCCGGGGCTGCGTGGACTGCACTGGCTGCCAGTTACTTACCGGGTTTGTTACAAAGTGCTGGTTATTACCTTTAAAGCCCTATATGGTCGAGGACCTGCCTACCTTTCCCCATACAAGCCCCAGAGAGCACTGAGGTCAGCGGGGAAGAACAAGCTGGCTATCCCCGGACCAAAGGAGGCAAAACTGCAGAACACCCACACACGGGCCTTCTCTATCGTAGCTCCACACCTATGGAACCAGCTTCTGGAAGAGGTGCGGGCCCTGCGGAGTCTTGACCAATTCCGCAGGGCCTGCAAGACCATCCTTTTCAGGATGGCCTTTGCAGATTGCTGATTGAATGATTGATGGATTCGCTTCAGTGACTTTTGCCATCATGCCAACTGACAGCATAGCACCAGAAATGCCTATTGTTAATTTATTGTCAATTTTAAACTAGAATGATTTTAAGACTAATGTTGATTTTAAAAGTTTGTATAATTGTTGTGTGGACATGTTGTTAGCCGCCCTGAGCCTGCCTAGGCGGAGAGGGCGGGATAAGAACATAAGAAAAGCCATGTTAGATCAGGCCAATGGCCCATCCAGTCCAACACTCTGTGTCACACAGTGGCAAATTTATATATATATATATATATATATATATATATATATATATATATATATATATATATATATATATATATATATATATATATATATATATATATATATATACACACACACACACACACACACACACACACACACACACACTGTGGCTAATAGCCACTGATGGACCTCTGCTACATATTTTTATCTAAACCCCTCTTGAAGGTGGCTATGCTTGTGGCCGCCACCACCTCCTGTGGCAGTGAATTCCACATGTTAATCACCCTTTGGGTGAAGAAGTACTTCCTTTTATCCGTTTTAACCTGTCTGCTCAGCAATTTCATCGAATGCCCACGAGTTCTTGTATTGTGAGAAAGGGAGAAAAGTACTTCTTTCTCTTTCTCCATCCCATGCATTATCTTGTAAACCTCTATCATGTCACCCCGCAGTCGACGTTTCTCCAAGCTAAACAGTCCCAAGCGTTTCAACCTTTCTTCACAGAGAAAGTGTTCCAGCCCTTTAATCATTCTAGTTGCCCTTTTGTGGACTTTCTCCAATGCTATAATATCCCTTTTGAGGTGCGGCGACCAGAACTGCACACAGTACTCCAAATGAGACCACAC
This sequence comes from Heteronotia binoei, assembly GCF_032191835.1. Lineage (NCBI taxonomy): Eukaryota > Metazoa > Chordata > Lepidosauria > Squamata > Gekkonidae > Heteronotia > Heteronotia binoei. The sequence goes on from NC_083223.1 coordinate 31,477,823, forward strand.
CATCGATTTATACATGGGCATTATGATACTGGCTGATTTGTTTTTAATTCCCTTCCTAATAATTCCCAGCATGGAGTTGGCCTTTTTTATTGCAAACGCACACTGTCTTGACATTTTCCATGAGTTATCTACCACGACCCCAAGATCTCTCTCTTGGTCAGTCTCTGCCAGTTCACATCCCATCAACTTGTATTTTTAGCTGGGATTCTTGGCCCCAATGTGCATTACTTTGCACTTGGCCACATTGAACCACATCTGCCACTTTGACGCCCACTCACCCAGCCTCAACAGATCCCTTTGGAGTTCCTCACAATCCTCTCTGGTTCTCACCACCCTGAACAATTTAGTGTCATCCGCAAACTTGGCCACTTCACTGCTCACTCCCAACTCTAAATCATTTATGAACAAGTTAAAGAGCATGGGACCCAGTACCGAGCCCTGCGGCACCCCACTGCTTACCGTCCTCCACAGCGAAGACTGCCCATTTATACTCACTCTCTGCTTCCTATTACTCAGCCAGTTTTTGATCCACAAGAGGACCTGTCCTTTTACTCCATGACTCTCAAGCTTTCTAAGGAGCCTTTGATGAGGAACTTTATCAAAAGCTTTCTGGAAGTCAAGGTAAATAACATCTATCGGGTCTCCTTTGTCCACATGTTTGTTCACCCCCTCAAAAAAATGTAACAGGTTAGTGAGGCAAGATCTTCCCTTACAGAACCCATGCTGAGTCTTCCTCAATAACCCGTGTTCATCAATGTGCCTACTCATTCTGTCCTTGATAATGCTTTCTACCAACGTTCCCGGTATTGAAGTCAGACTGACTGGCCTGTAATTTCCCGGATCTCCTCTGGAACCCTTTTTAAAGATGGGGGTGACATTTGCTACCTTCCAGTCCTCAGGAACGGAGGCAGATTTCAATGAAAGATTACAGATTTTTGTTAGAAGATCCACAAGTTCAACTTTGAGTTCTTTCAGAACTCTCGGATGTATGCCATCCGGATCCGGTGACTTATTAGTTTTTACTTTGTCTATCAGTTGTAGGACCGCCTCTTTTGTCACCTCAATATGACTCAGGTCTTTCAACACCCCTTCCAAAATTAGTGGTTCTGGGGCGGGCAAAAAGTTCTCGTCTTCCACAGTGAAGACGGAGGCAAAAAATGCATTCAGCTTCTCAGCCATTTCCCTATCCTCCTTCAGTAATCCTTTTACCCCATGGTCATCCAAGAGCCCCACTGCCTCCCTGGTTTCCTACTTCTAATATATTTGAAGAAATTTTTATTGTTGGTCTTTATGTTTTTTGCAATATGCTCCTCATAGTCCCTTTTTGCCTGCCCGATCACAGTCTTGCATTTGATTTGCCACAGCCTATGTTCCCTTTTACTAATCTCACTTGGACTGGTTTTCCACCGCTTAAAGGAGTCCTTTTTATCTTTTACAGCTCTTGTTACTTTCTTTGTTAACCATGCAGGCCTTTACTTATGCCTGTTTGTGCCTTTCCTAACTTGTGGTATGTATTTTATCTGAGCTTCTAGGATTATAGTTTTAAATAGTCTCCAAGCTTCCCCAAGGGTTTTGACCATATTAAACTTTCCTTTCAGTTTCCTCCTCACATGCCTCCTCATCTCAGTGTATTTACCCCTTTTAAAGTTAAACGTGGTTGTAGCGGTCTTTTTGGGCAACTCCCTATTTATACAAACGGTGCAATCAATAACATTATGGTCACTGCTCCCAAGCGGTGCAATCACTTTTACATCTCTCACCAAGTCTTGGGCATTACTTAGGACCAAATCCAGGATCGCCCCACCCCTGGTAGGTTCTGAGACCATCTGCTCCATAGCACAGTCATTGAGAGCATCAAGAAACTCAATCTCTTTCTCTCGACCAGAACACATATTGACCCAATCAATCTGCGGGTAATTAAAATCACCTATTATGATACAGTTTTTACATTTAGCCGCTATCTTTAAGCCTTCCATCATATTATAATCGTCCTCTCTCTTTTGATTTGGTGGGTGATAACAAACTCCCATAGTTAAATTTCCTTTTGGGCCCTCTATTTCAACCCAAAGCATTTCTAGAAGGGAATCTAATTCTCTGACCTCAGTCTTACTGGACCATATATCCTGTCTGACATACAGAGCCACCCCACCTCCAACCCTTCCCTTCCTATCCTTCCGATATAACTTATATCCAGGAATCACCGTGTCCCACTGATTCTCCTAATTCCACCAAGTTTCTGAAGTTCCCAAAATGTCTATGTTTTCTCCCAACACTAAACATTCCAATTCACCAATTTTACTTCAAACACTTCTAGCATTTGCATACAAACATCTATAATTTCCCAGGCAAGCTAGGCCTGCCACCTTCCTCCTGCCGCCTCGAGACTCTGGCAGACAGTCCATACTGTTTGTCGCCATCACAGTGGACAACTCTGGTCTGTTACCCGGTAGGAAAATAGCAGCCAACCCTTCATCTCTTTGAGACGAGTCCTCCCGAACCAGAGACATTTCATCTCCTGTCAGCTTTCCCCCAAGATTTAGTTTAAAAACTGCTCTGCCACCTTTTTGATTTTAAGCGCCAGCAGCCTGGTTCCATCCGGGGACAAGTGGAGACCGTCTCTTTTGTACAGCTCCCACTTGTTCCAGAAAGCATCCCAGTGCCTAACAAACTTAAACCCTTCCTCCTTACACCATCGTCTCATCCACACATTGAGACTTCTAATTTGTGCCTGTCTCTCCTGCCCTGCACGTGGAACAGGTAGCACTTCTGAGAAGGCTACCTTGGAGGTCCTGGCCTTAGTTTCCCGCCTAGCAGCCTAAATTTTTCCTCCAGGACCTCACGACTGCATTTCCCCACATCGTTGGCGCCAACATGCACCACGACCACAGGCTCCTCCCCAGCACTGTCTATCAGCCTATCTACTACACGCGTAATGTCCGCTACCTTCGCACCAGGCAGGCAAGTCACCATATGGTCAGTACACGGTTTCGCCACCCAGCTGTCTACTTGCCTAAGGATCGAATCACCAACTACCAAACCCCCCCCTCTTCCCCTGCCCAGGGATGGTTCCTTGGTGCGAAAGGATTCCCGCTTACCAACCGAAGAAGAGGTCCCTTCTGAGGGCGCATTCCCCTTATCCTCAGCATGGTGCCCTGTTCCCTCTCGACCCTCACGCTCTCTGGCACCAACGGGGCTACTACATTCAGAGTGGGGCTCATCTCATATGCCCCCGAGAGTCTTCCCCAAGTGTCTAACTGACCGCCTCTGCATCTCCAGGGCAGTCACCTCGGCCTCAAGGGTACGAACTTGTTCCCTGAGGACCAGGAGCTCCTTGCATCGAGCACACACCCAAGACTTCTGTCCTTTGGGCAGATAGTCGTACATGTGACACTCAGTGCAAAACACTGGAAAGCCCCCAACCCCCTGCTGACATTCTATCTTCATGATATATATATATATTTTAAAATATACAGTCCTCTTTAAATGCTGTTTGTTTAAGTGGCTCCCCTTCTGGAGGGTCAACTTACCTTACTGGGAGAACAAGGAAATCAGGGATCTGGGTTCCTGGTCCTTAGGGAGCCCCCAGGCGAAGAGCCACAGGCCAAGAGCCCTTTAGCTCTCGCCGTTCGGCTCGCGCCAAAGGCTCACGCCTTTGGCAAGGCGCAGCTTAAAATGCAAAGAGGGTGGAGCAGAGGCACTCCTCAGCAATCAGCAGCAATCACTCTCAATCACTCTCCATCTCTTTCTCCTTTAGCCCACTCAACCAAACAAAGACCAAACAAAGACCAAACAAACAGCAGTTCCCCAGCTATCACACCTCAGAATTTTAGGCAGCCCCACAAACCTATAAATAAAATCTATTATTATTATTATTATGTTTAGGCCCTATAACATTATTCATTTACAGCACAATAGCCCTAACAAGAATAGACAAATAGACAGTTCTTCAATAACTAGTTTGGTGTAGTGGATAAGTGTGCAGACTCTTATCTGGGAGAACTGGGTTTGATTCCCCACTCCTCCACTTGCACCTGCTGGAACGGCCTTGGGTTAGCCGTAGCTATCGCAGGACTTGTCCTTGAAAGAGCAGCTGCTGTGAGAGCCCTCTCACCCCCACCTACCTCACAGGGTGTCTGTTGTGGGGGGAGAAGATATAGGAGATTGTAAGGCACTCTAAGTCTGATTTAGAGAGAAGGGTGGGGTATAAATCTGCAGTCTTTTTCTATATTAACAAATGTGGAGCCAAAAATTTTCCATAGGAAAAATACAGGATTTGGAAGTTTTCCAAAATGGAAAATTGTCCAGTGCTGAATTTTTCTCTAGAACATTTTCTAGACCTGTGGCCAGGTAACAGTTATATTACTGAAAGACCACATTGTCATCAGTGGTACTGACAGAACTGAAAGTAAGGGTCACTTTCCACAATCATGCAGAATTTCTGCTAAGGGAAGGCAGGATTTTTGTCAGTTTTTTCCTCCCACTGCAGAGCGACACTTTCACCACCTCTGTGTCTCTGAGGGTCCCTTCTCCCACAGGAGAAACCTTTCAGCTTGTACCTTCCTCTGAAATGCCTACAGCAGCTGCCACAACTAAGGATGTTGCAGGAATACATAAGTTTTAGCAGTGAGTCCATCATAGAACAGCCCCTCACTTCTTTCAGGTCAGTCACACAATCTTCTCATATGCTCAGAGAAAACTCATTCTGCAGAAACCAGCTGTGCACAGCACCAATTGGCTAAAAATCACCAGTCAATAACCTACTTCTTCCATCTACCCCCCGTTTTCTGTTCATTTTAAAACATTACTAAAAAAACCCAAATAGTGCATTTGATTGAAGAACTGTCCATCTATTTTTTTAAAATGTAAGGCAAGACAGGTCCTACTTACCTGAAGCTTAAGCGTGGGGTTAGGGGGAGATTTACTGTACTGAACCAATGTTGATTAATTGGCCAGTGTCAGGAACAAGTTTCTGACAGTTACAGCTGTTGATTTTACTGGTATTATTTTCTTTGCTTATTAATGCTCCATTATTATCATGTTGTTGCCTGTGCCTTTATATGAGGTACTAACTCTATATTGTGATTGTATCCATGAATACTAACTCCATTAATTTTTGTAGCCATTTAGTATTTTGTATGCTGTGGGATGTTCCAGGCCTGCTGGTGGAAAAGGAGCATTGGGAGACACCACTAATCTTCTCTCCCTGGGTAGGGACCAACTGAACTAGAAAGAGTGTGTGGAATGTGACCTTGACTAGAAATAGCACTGAAGCATGGGAAAGGAACTTTATATTAATTTAAAAGACTTTTAGTGGGCACGGGAAAAGGGAGCTGTTATGTTGTAACCTATAAGTGTCAAGGTTCTGCCCGTTCATATCAGTCTAGCAAGACCTGATCTTACAATGCAGTCATTAGTGTGTACTTCAAGCCTCATCATTAAAAGCTTCTTTTGAACCAACCTAAGGAGCCTCATGATTGAACTTGGGCAAAACCTTACAGCTAGAGATATGTCAAATTGCAAAGGAAAAAAGAACGCCAGGCATGAGACACAGAAGTGAAGAAAATGCAGCGGATGTTTTTGTATAGACATCTGTGCATGCCTCTGAATTACCTCCTTTAAAAAAAACCTTTGTATTTTAAATTTTTAAAATAAAGATAGCAATCGACTTCTGGATTTCAGTGACTCGAGCTCAGGGTGGTTTGTGGAGCGTATCTCTAGTGATCCCCCTGAATAACACAATTGGAGGGGTCCCATGATAGTGAAACTCCAAGGGAGACTCAGGCTTGATGTCCCCTGACACAGGAGGCTTGATGGGGGCTTGGGATTGTCACTTGTATATGAGAGAAGTGACAGCTTATAGCACATGCTGGGAAAGTGAAACCAATGCTAGAGGCTAGATCATCTAGATGACAGTAGGTGGCTGGGTGCTAGGGATATTGCATCAGCCAGCACAGTCAGCATGACACAGCAAGTTGCTGATTGGCTGCTCAATGTATAAATGTACAGACACACTTTGGTGTGTGTGGGTTAATGAAATTGGAGAGCAGCGGAGCATATTGTCGGAGTGGAGAGTGATTGGTGTGTAAATAAATTTATATAGTGGTTTTACAACTACTGTGTGCAACCTTCATTCTTGCGTCACTAAGGATCACCCTCTTGGGCTCTACGCGCATCGACAGGGTTATGGGCCCAGCACGCTTCCGCTGCGCCTAGAAATCCTGAGAGAGGTGGTGAAGAAAGGACGCTGAGTTGCTCCAGAGGCTGCCTTGGAGGTGAGACCAGCAGTGGCTGAAGGAAGGAGTCTGAGCAGAATGGCTACAGCAGCAGCTACCGTGCTGGTGGGGAAACTCACCACTACCAACTACAACGTCTGGTCGTTAAGGTTAGAGCATTTCCTGAAGAGAGAGGGGCTTTGGGACTGTGTGTCAGCTCCTCCCGCTGATCCCACGCCGGCAGAGGCCGTTCAGGACCAAAAGGCTCTAGCCACAATCATACTAAGCGTCTCAGACGACCAGCTGGTGCATGTCCGTGGGCACCAGACAGCAAAGGAGGCTTGGGAAGCTCTCAAGGCTGTGTATGTGCAGAAGTCAGCAGGCTCGCTGATATCCCTGACTCAGAGGCTCTGCAGGAAACGTATGCTGGCCGGGGAGTCGATGAGGGACCACCTCGACGGTATGTCCATTTGTTTCCAAGAGCTAGAAGGAGAGGGAAAGCGGTGGCTGAGGAAGATAAAGTCTACCTAATATTGAGCTCTCTGGATGAGAGATATGATATGCTGGTGATAGTGTTTGAAGGGCAAGATGCCGACAAGCTATTTTTGCCTTACGTGACTGGCAAACTCCTGGCAGAGGAACAAAGGCAGCTGGAAAGCAAGAAGGAGCAGACTGACCGCAAAGGAGACAAGCAGAAGTCTGTGGGAGCTGTTTCCAGCTGGCAAGCCAAGGAGGAGGAAAGAGCCTTGTAAGTGCGGAGGAAGCGCTGTTATTTGTGTAATCAATTCGGGCATTTGCGAAGGAGTTGTCCTCAACAGCAGCAGAGGAAGAGCCGGCAGCAGTCTTCAAGGACACCACAGGCAACTCTGGCGAGAACTGGCCTGGGGCTGCAGAGTGTGCCGTGGATTGTTGACTCTGGGGCTACACAGATCTTTTGCTGCAAGCAAGACCAACTGCAGGACAGCAAACCAGCTAATCAAAAAACAGTAAGCTTAGCTGATGGCCGGGAGGCAGAAGTGCTTTGCCAAGGCACGGTCCATTTTCCTGGACTTAATCATACTTTTTGTAACGTGCTGTGTGTAACGTGCTCTTCCGGATGCTTAACGTTAAGCATCTCAGTCCTGGCAACAGCTGGATTCACAGTAATGTTTGATGATAAGGGCTGTGAAATCTTAAAAACGGGTAGAAGGCTGGCTAAGGGTGTATTAAAAGCAAATGTTTATGAGCTTGTGCAGACAGTGGGGAACACAGACGGTGTGGAATAAACAGCCGCACAGCAGGTGCATTCACCGCTTGCACAGAAGGCTCGGCCACGCCAGCTACAATACTATAAATAAAACCTTGTGTCATGGGTGCTGGGGACCCTGCAGAGGAAGTTGAGCCTGCAGAAGAAACCGTGCCCCTGCCACCTGCACCAGTGCCCCTGCCTCCTGCTGGAGAAGATCCCAGCTCCCCTGCCTCGCCCTCTCGGGTGGCGCGTGTGCGTGACCGCCTCCGTCAGGACCTCAGGGATCGGAGGAGGGCGGCACGCTCACAAGCAAGACGCTCCCTGAGCCCTGAATTTTGAGAGGATTCTGGCCCTTCTAAGAGCAAGGATGCTTGAGTTGCAACAGGATCCTGGCTGCCTCTCTGAGCCATCAATTAGCCCAAATGGGCAACAGCCAGCAGAGGGCTATATAGCTGTAAGCTTTGGGAGGAGGCTTTGTGGAAGAAACTAGTCATCTCCCTGACGTTCTAGCATCCACTCTGGCTTGACTTTGGTTTCTGGACCACCCTGACTTTGGCTTGTGACTTCTGGATTCCCTGGCCTTGGCTTCTGGACCTCGGACCTGCGATACTTGTACAGTGATTCGGATTTGGCGCCTTGGACCCTCCTGCTTACTGGCTACAGACCTCGGACTGCCCCTGGACTTTGCCTGACCCGGCCCCAGCCGTGACACCCTGGAGATATTGCAGGGGGAAAAGGTTGATAAGTGCAATGTGTTTCTAGACTGTAATGTCTGTAAGGAAGCCAAGTCAAAATCATTTCCAGCATCTAAAAGGAGTGAGCGTGTGTCAGAGAGACCGCTCCAATTAATACATGCGGACCTGGTGGGGCCGTATGCACCCAGTGTTTCTAAAAATAGATTTGGTTTGGTTTTGGTCGATGACCACAGCAGGTTTGCGTGGGTGTATGCTATAAAACATAAAAGCGATGTGTTTGCTACATTCAAGTACTGGGCTAAAAGAGTACAGAAGCAATTAAATGGTAAGATAGCCGCGCTCCAGACAGATCAGGGAGGTGAATTCTTAAGTAAAGACTTTGCCAGCTATCTGAGGCAAGAGGGTATAGCCCACAGGGTTGCCAACGTCTCCTCTCCGTGGGAAAACGGGGTGGTTGAACGCAGAGCAGCCGTTCTCCAGAATATGTGCCACGCTTTACTAAAAGACAGTGGTTTGAAGCTGGCATATTGGGGAGAAGCCTTGAAAACGTCCTGTTATATTTCTAATCGGTTGTGGACTGAGGCTCTAAATGATATACCCTACAGGGTCCTATATGGGAGAAAGCCAACCCTGGACTATCTTAGAATCTTTGGGTCTAAGGCATGGGTGAACATTCCTCTAGACAAAAGGAGGAAGGGTGGTGCTAAAGCCAGGAAACTAGTCTTTGTGGGCTATCAGAACGGCATGAAGTCCTACAGATTTGTGGACGGGCAGGATGTAATAAAATTGAGCAGATCTGCCTCATTTTGCGAGGATAATAATTGGTCTGAGATACATGCCAATGAAATGCCCAAGGAAACTGAACTGCAGCTGTCTCTGAAAAGTGAGGAGGGGCAAAAGCCAGAAAGTAAGCAGGTTCCCTCACCGAAACAGGAGGGAGAAGCTGCTAGCAGTTCAGCCAGTTCAGACAGTGTAAAAGTGCAGAGCTCTGAGGCTGTAAAGGGTGAGCCAGCTGAACTCAGGGTCTCTGCTAGAGAAAATAAAGGAGTACCGCCGAAGAGGTACGGATATGATAATGAAATCCATTATCTGGGCAATGGAGGTTATCTGCCTAATGGAGCGCCCAGGTGTTATCAGAGTCCACCGGATTTAAATGTTGATACCTTTTTCACAAAGGAGGAAGGAGGTTATGTGTATGTGTATGATGATGAACCTAAGAATTATCCCAGTGTACTAGAATTACTGTATGGCAAGTCTCCCAAGGAAGAGGGAGAGACATAAGCAACAGCCTGGAAAGAGAGGCTTTAAACAGTAACTAAATAAAAAGGGTTCAATGTGTAAATGAACAGATGCTAGAATGCAGAAAGGAATGATGTAACATCAAAACAGAAGTGGCTGCTCCAAAATGTGTATTAAGCTGTAACTGTAAAACGTAACTGTTAAGCTGAAATGTAATGAAATTCCAAACTGTAACTGTTAAACCAAAATGTAAAAAACTGAAAGCTGTAAAAATGTGTGTACTGGAAAAAGAATGTGCCTCTATACTAGACAAGGTACGGTAACTGTTCTAGCTGAACGAGCCAGCAGAGATAAGGGGAGTGCTCAGTCTGGGAAGTGAGACAACTGATAAGAATGTGCTTGCAGGGTAATTAGCAAGCAGAGCAAAATGTGTGTGTGTTAGCACAAGAAGTTCAGGGACTGAAATACTGAACTGTGACAAATGTAAATATGGAAAGAAATGTAACTGAATGTATTAATGGTAATATGAACAATATGAATATGGAATATTGTGATATATTGCAGCATGGGCCTATAATCTGAGGAGGGGTGTCGCTTGTATATGAGAGAAGTGACAGCTTATAGCACATGCTGGGAAAGTGAAACCAATGCTAGAGGCTAGATCATCTAGATGACAGTAGGTGGCTGGGTGCCAGGGATATTGCATCAGCCAGCACAGTCAGCATGACACAGCAAGTTGCTAATTGGCTGCTCAATGTATAAATGTACAGAGACACTTTGGTGTGTGTGGGTTAATGAAGTTGGAGAGCAGCGGAGCATATTGTCGGAGTGGAGAGTGACTGGTGTGTAAATAAATTTATATAGTGGTTTTACAACTACTGTGTGCAACCTTCATTCTTGCATCACTAAGGATCACCCTCTTCGGCTCTAAGCGCATCGACAGGGATATCAATGGCGATTGGATCTCCAGCTCCATCACTCTGATGCTCCGTAGCCACAATCGTCATTTTGGAGGCATCTAGAGGTGAATGCCCAACTGCTTGTTATCTTCTACAGCACTTCTGCCTGCATTTCTACTCAAATCCAAGAAGTCAGTCTCAATCTTTCTTATACTTCAAGATATGAATGGCAACAGAATATTAACTTGGTGGAACAGAGCTTGTTTTTGGATATTGAAAGGGGGAGGGAGGGGTTTGGGCGTAAGCCAGTCTCACCTTCTCTGATGAGATGGGTTTTCAACTGTCCTTCCTTATGGGATTTATAAATTTTGACAAGCTCCCAGAAGTGTTTTGTTTCTTCTACTAAGGTATTTTGTGAAGTTGTTTGCTGCTTAAAATTTTAACCAAAGACTTAGTCAGTTTGAAGAGAAATGGATTACCAAAGTGTTCTCCCATATCCTTTTTTCTGGGGATTTTATAATTTTTGTTGACTCTACTTATCCATAATCTGGTTGTCTCTAGATTGGGATTATTCTACCTGTTATTACTGAAGATTTACTGGATTACAATTTATTCAATATATACTTGCAGCCATTACTTTGGAGTTTGAAGGATTATAACAAACTAAGACTTAAAAACATAATTGTTACTTTGCAAGACTCTTTTGGGGCAGTATTAAGAAAAAGAAAACCAGTTGAATTTCCACTCTGGAAAAAGGGGGGTGCGATCTGTTTCCTGTTTTGACCATCAATATTGTTTAATGTTTGCATTAAGAGTTTTTATTTGTAAACACATAATTGCTTTGGTTTGGTAACTGTGTTTACCATTTTTGTGGTGACCTTGTTGACAATTTCTAGAACACATTGTTCCTAAACAATTTAGGCAATAATTGAGTTACTTTTTATATTTGATAATGATATAATTTGAAGCTGGGCTTGACTGGTGAAATTTATAGCTTGTCTTATTGATTAAAGTGCCTGGTAATAAAGTGAGTAAAAAGGTAGATAAAGCAGATAAGAAAGTCACCCCTACTCCTCCTCCCTCTCCAAGCCAAACTATAGGGCCAGCAAAATTTTGGGGTGACTAATACACAAGAAGATTTAAAAGAACTACAAAATACTCTTATGACAGCTATAGCACAACTGACCGACAAGGAAGCAAATTTAGGAGATAAAACGGGAGATTTCCAGAAGGAATTGGCAGAAAATAGTAAGCAAACTCTAAGATGGTTGATACAACTTATAAACTGGAAAAAATGGAAACAAAACAAAAAATCTCAGAAGACCGATTATTGCAACTGGAAATGGATAAGGTGGCTTTTATGTTAAGGTTCCAGAATATATCAGAGGATAAATCTGAAAATCTACCTAAGTTAATAAGCGAAGCCCTAGCAGAAATAATGCAGACTGAACCTCTGGAAATAGAATGGGAAATTGACCTAGCATACAGTGTCTCCTCTGCTTTTGCATGCAGAAACTCATTACCAAGAGAAATTCATGCCCGATTCTCAAAGAGGTTAAATCCTTAAATATACCAGAGATAAATTCATAAGAGGGGAAAAGGTGAGAATTCTTAAAGAAGTACCATGGCCAGTGAGAGAAAAAAAGGGAGTACTTTAAGCTCACATCTCTGTTGAGAGACAATGATATTGTTTACAGCTGGCTGACTCCAGCTGGCAAAAGATTCCATTTTACTTCAATATTCAAAGCTGAGGAGTTTCTGGGAAAACATGGTGAGAAGCTGAAGAAAGATAAAGGATGAGGGACAAGGGCCCTCTTCTCAGGGGGAATCGTCAGATGGAGAACAGAGCCATGAATCCAAAAAAGACAAAACCAGGATGCAGACAAAGAAAGATAAAGATAGTAACAATAAAACAGCATCATTTATTTTATTTTATTCCATTTATATCCAGCCCTCCCCGCCGAAGCAGGCATAATGGCGAAAGACCAGATTAAAATTCTTTCACTTAATGTTAATGGATTAAATTCCCCTACACAAAGAAGAAAAATCTTTGCTCAACTGCTTAAGTTTAAAGCAAAGGTAATTTGTTTGCAAGAAACTCATATAACTACAAAACATTTACAACCCCTCAAAAATAAAAAAAAATTACATAGTTCCTTCTTTGCATCAGATTTGAATCAAAAGAAAAGAGGCCTGGCAGTGTATATTGAGAAATTAAATCCACAAATGCTTTTTGCTTCAGAAGATGGAAGGATGCTATTTGTAGAAATTATTGTGGATGGAAAGAAAACTTTACTAGTAAATATTTATGTACCTAACGAACATCAAAATGATTTTTAAAAGAAACTTCATAACAATCTGACAACTTTTGATTATTCTGAGCATTGTATAATTGGGGGCTTTAATGCTGTCTTGAATAAAGATATGGACAGAAAAATTTCAAAACAAACTGCTGTTACCCATTAATTTTTTAAAAATAACAAGAGCTGAATCTGCTGGATGCCTGGAGGACGAGATTTTTCAACCTCAAGAGACTTTACCTTTTATACCTCTAGACACCAATCTTGGTCAAGGATAGACATGTGTTGGATGTCTATTGGGCCAATGAAAGAACTAGAAGAAACAGAAATCCATCCAAGAGTCCTCATATCATAGTCCATTGACTTTGAAACTGAAGAAAGCTCCAAGGAAAACAAGATGGCATTTAAATACTCAGATTTTGAAAGATAAGGATTTTCTCCAAAAAGGAACTGGATCACTTCTTTAAGTAAAACGTAACCCAAGAGGTAAAAATATAGACTGTATGGGATACAAGCAAAGCTTTCTTTAGAGGCCTAGCAATTGGATCTAACAAAAGAAAGATCTAAAAAATTTCAAAACTTAACGTACCAATTAAAAACTAATGAAGTTTAAGCTTCACCCTACCATGACAGAACTAAGAAATAAAATAAAGATTCTACAACATAAAATTAATCTATTGTGGGTGGAAGAGATGGAAAAGAAACTGAAATTTGCCAAACAAAATTACTTTGAAAATGCCAACAAATTGGGATGATGGCTTGCTTACAAACTAAGGAAAGAAAATGCTAAGAGGATCATTCAGGCTCTTAGAGAAGAAGACAACACATAAAAGTGTAATAGATATGAGATAAAAAATATAGTTGAACAATTTTATAAAGGCCTGCTTAAAAGCACGAGATATCGAAAACGACTCAAGAGAACTATATTAAACAGAATGCTTTGAAAATTTCACAGTGGAGCAGGGGAAGATCTTAAATGAACCTATAACAATGCAAGAAATTGTGGAGATGACTGGCATTCAAAAGAAAGCGAGAGTGAAAGCACCTGGATCAGATGGGCTCCCAGCAGAATTTTATAAAGCATTCAAAGATTCTTTAAGTCTCCCATTTAAACTTCTAGATAATATATAAGAAGCAATCCTGCCAAGAAGCCACTGTCTCTTTGATTCTGAAAGAAGGTGTAGACCTGAAGGATATAAGGAATTATAGACCTATCTCACTTTAAAATGTGGATTACAATTTTTTTGCAGCAATTCTGGCCCATTGTCTAAAGAAAGTTTTATCAGAGATTATCATATATTTATAAAGTAATGATCCTTGAGACAAGAGTCACATAAAATCTTTTCTTTGGTGTGATGCTTTAAGAATCTCACTATTTTATCTCTAGGGAACTTTGAGTGTGCAGTAGGTGGAGGGCCCAATCTATATGCTTTCCAATTGTGGGAGCCACTCCTTCTTTGAGTTCAAGTGAATTTGCAATCTATAACGATATAAACATAGCCAGGTCATTATTACCTTCTGTTGACTTCTCAAAGTCTCTGAATCTCAGGTTGTTCAATTTGGTTCTATTTTACAAGCCCATATTTTTTTACTTTTATATGTAGTTCACTGGTTTGCACTTGACTGATTTCATCTTGGAAAGTCAGCCCGGGTTCCATTGCCAAGTCAGTGATTTGGGTCATTTTCTTTAATGCTTCTTTTTTAATGTTTCTTTTATTTCTTTTTCTTGGGTCGATATAGGATCCGGCTAATTTGTTATTTTTTTCAATGATTCAAACTTCAAAGCTAACTATCAATTCTAGGAGATCTTTTTTACCCAAAGGAGAAGTATCCTCAATTGCTGTTTGTTGTTCGGCTGCCATCTCTGATCCTTTTCCAGGCTCCAGGCACATGGTGTTCTTATGTTCTCCGGACGGAAAAAAAGTCGTAACTGAGGGGGATTCTGACCCTGATGTCTTTGTCTAGTTGTTGTCCCCAACCTGTGCTTTTTGGCTGACCAGTTTTCACAGGCAGAAAATGCTTGTAGGGGAAACAGGATTGGGTGCTCCAAGTTTAGACATCCGCCATAGCCTCATAATGCTCTGTCCCCTTGAATTGCCTCCTTGAGGACAATGGAAGGACATCTTTCTTATTTTCTTCCTTGAACAGCTACCTACAAGTCCAGTAGCGCCTTAGAGACCAACAGGTTTTTTGTCTGATACAAATAAGAATGGCATTCCCACTTGTATCTGCCAGAGGGAACTGTCACTCTCGAAAACTCATACACCCATAACTCTTGTTGATCTCTAGGGTGCTACTAGACTTGAATCTAGCTGTTCTACAGAATTTTATTTATTACATTTGATTTACTAGGTTGCCCTTCCCTGCAGGCAGGGCTCAGGGCAGCTTATATTAGGAATGAATGCAATATACAGTAAAAATTAGAACAACATTAAAATACATTAAAACAGTTCATTAACAATATTTACATCCAAGATGGCAGTTATTTTCAGTGTCAATTAGCCCCCTGGATAGAGGGTTTATAGGGGGGAAAAGGGGGCAGAGGAGGTGAGAGTATGAGAATGCCAGACTATCCTGTCCTCAACTTCTGCCTAGCAGAACATCTGTGTCTTCCAAGAAGGCAAATGTGGCTGCCCTCTGAAACTATCTACAGCCCCTGCTTCAGTCCAGTTTTGTTTCTCCTGAACATCCCCTCCCATAATTTAGCAGATGATTCATCTTCTTCACCTAGTTGATGAAAAAGGCCTGCTGTGATGGCTTCCACTTCCACTGCATCACAAGTGGATAGAATAAAATTTCTATTGTACTTTCACAGTGCCAGAATTCTGACGGGTGCAAACATTTCTCTTTTTCCTTGGTAAATGCCAATGCAAAATGTATTCCAGCTGATGCTAATCCAATCTTCCTTTGAGTCAGAGAGGGCTAGAAAGAAAATATGTCCAGGGGTTCTTCAGATCTGTCTAGACAGTCAGTTTCCTATTCTAAGAACTTCTTGATAAAAGAGTTCTTCATCCTAGGTTAGGCACTGATTAGCAACCCCAGTGTTTTTTATTTATTTTGCTTGGGATATTAGACTGCATTGAAGACCTACAAACCTTTCCCCCAATTAGTCAGACATCTCAGTTTCCTCCACTACCTCACATCGTCCCTACTTCACTATTTGGAAACTTGTTCCCTTAAAAAAGATATATTTTAAAAATTAAAGTTATTTTTATACAAAGCCACTCATACGAATTGCATATTGCTGGTTTCTTTTGTTGTGATATAGAGCAGGAGAAGCAGAATCATCAAGGTATTTTTCTCCCAAACCCTGGCATATGCCCTCAAATATGTATGGGGCATGATGGCAAGAATTGAGATGGAATTTAGCCTGTCTGGGGGCGGAATTTATGTACGCCTTTCCAAGAAACAGGTGAAGATTAATACTACCATTAGGGACAAAGGATAAGAATTACAAAAGTGGCTGGCTTGGACACATTTTTTATGTTTGAGGAGAGACAGTTAAATTTAGACATGCTAAAGGTCCAAAGAGAAGGGAGATAAAACGTTCAGACCCTCAAGAAAGGAAAAACTAACTTGCTCCTCCAGCGGCAAAGGTATGTTATCAAAACAGTTTGAGATCTTCTGCACTTCATATTTCCTTCAGGAGCTCAGATGAAAACACCCATAACCCTGCAGGGTAGGCCAGCCTGAAATCCAAGTGCAGTGGATGGGCTCAAGTGGACGGACTGTTGGTCTTGGATGCACCCATCACCAGGTGGGGAGACCTTGCCAACTATCTTTTCTCTTAGGCTAACCACCTTCCAGGGTTGTGGGAAGGAAAAGCAATGTGATAGTGCCTACTGTCAAGCATGGCTAATTCTGATCAATAACTAATGGTTTTAGGGCCTAACTAAAAGCAGACCTGGGTAGGATTCCAGAGAATCCATGCTTGACACCTATAAAAGCCAATGTAGTATTTAAGAGTAACAGACTCTAATATGAAGAACTGGTCTTCATTCCCAACTCTTCCACATGAAGCCTGCTGGATGACCTTAGGCCAATCACAGTCCCCTCAGAACTCTCTCAGCCCATCTACTTCACAAGGTGTCTGTTGTGGGTAGATGAAGTGAAGGTAATTGTAAGCTGCTTTGAGACTCCTTAAAGTAGAGAAAAGAGAGCTATAAAAACCATATCTTCTTTTTCTTCAGGTATGCTGAACGGACCATCAGCTAATGTCCAGGATATAAATAGGATTAGGAGAAGTAACTTTCCCAGGGGGCATCCAGCAAGCTTCAGGGCTAGGTGGGAATTTGAACCCAAATGTTTGAACTGGCCACTAATAAATGAAGAAGCTGTTCACGTGTCAATATGCCATCTAGGACTGTGATGAGAACTATGTTGCTTCCCATCTGGTTCTGTGGATAGGATAGGACTGGAGCACAGTAGAGAACTCAGACATCTCCATATGCTGCCAAATGAGTCAGCGGACTAGTAGAAGACGACGACGACATTGGACTTCACTCGGGGTCTCAGAGTGGCTTATCATCTCCTTTCCCTTCCTCTCCCCATAACAGACACCCTGTGAGGTAAATGGGGTTGAGAGAGCTCTTTAGAGAACTGCTCTGAGAAAGTTATAACTGACCCAAGACCACACCAGCAGCTGCATGTGAAGGAGTGGAGAATCAAACCTGGTTCCCCCTGATTAGAATCCGCACATTTAAGCACTACACCAAACTGGAAGGGAGTGAAAGTGATCTCTAGACTTGACTGTTGAGGAGGAAGAGGGAAGCCATTTTGGGTCTGATCTCACCAGTGCTCCCAGGCTTGAGTGAAGCAAATTCATTCTATACACCAACTACCTTGCAACCTAGCTGCTATTTACCTCCATGTCATGAAGAGCTTCAGCTGTCCATTTCCACATATGAACACTCTATTAAAGAGAAAAGGTAGTTTTCTCCAAGCCGGTCGGCAGTATGGGAACTCTACTTGCTGTGAAAACGAAGCAAGAGAAAGGGAGGGGCTGTTCTCCATGGAAACTATTACTGACCCTTTCCAATGAAGCCCTTCCTGTTTCCTGCGCAGCCTTAAAGGCACACATTTTACAAACGGATCAGAAGCTCTATAACTACATGATGCCTACAAGCATGTCCCCCCCGCTTCCAGATTTTTGGAGAGCGGGGGAGAAGGCTGTAAATTCAAGGGTCCCCCGCCAAGGCGGGGGGGGGGGGTTGGGAAGCCTAGAGTCTGCCCTTCAAAGCAGCCATTTTCCCCAGAGGAACTGACCTCTCTAGTCTGCAACTCAGTTGTAATTCTGGGAGTCTCCCAGTCCCCATCTGGAGCTTGGCAGCCCTAAATCCGAATATTTGAACATCAGAATATCTGAATATCGGAATATCTGGATTTTTAAGGAAGACTTAGCATGGCATACTGACAAGTGTGTTTTTACTCTATTTTATTATATAAATTATTAATGTATTTTAAATTGATTTATTGTTAGAATTTTGTGTTGTGAGCCGCCCTGAGCCCACTTCGGTGGGGTAGGGCGGGATATAAATTGAAATAAATAAATAAAATAAACCATATGGCTTCTGGACAACCATTCTTCTCATCCCACTGAGCTTCTCAATTGTACGAGAGCTCCTTTATCTGTACCAGATGTTCATGGAAGCATCAGCCATTCCACACAGAAGTTCTCCATGCAATCTGCTTTGGCAGATATAACAGCGGAGAAAAAGGAGTCATTACACAGAAGAAGCATGGCATGGGTGAAACTTTATGTCAGAAGCTTTATGTAATGTGAAAGTTCCCCCACCATGCCTTCTCTGGACCAATGGAATGGCAACCTCTGCTGTAGTCGCAAGACAGACTTACAGTGGGATGAGTGTGCAGGTGGTAAACTATGCCTGATTCTTATCCCACTTCTTTTGTTCTTTAAGGGAGAAGAGCTCTGGTCCCAGAACCAGCTCTGGGGACATGTATGCAACTTTCACATTTGTCTGTTTTTCTCTGGTCTGGCATCTGAACTGAAGCAGGGCTTTTTTGGGGGGAGGGCACATCTGCATGACATCATCCACACTCCAGGTCCCCCCCATTCCTCCAGGTTTCCCTCATTGTCCAAGTTCCAGGTTACTGTCCTGGAGCAGGGCAAACAGGCAGTAGTGACCAAGAGCAATAAAGCAGGGACACAAACCACATTTGTGTAGCCAAGAAGTCAGTCCATAAGGGAGGCCAGCTAGGGAACAAGGTACAAGCAGGTCCAAGAGGCACAGTTGAGCAGGTCTGTGGGTCAAAGCCAGGAGTTCAGAAAGCACAAGAGGTATCAGGGTCAGAAGCTGTGGTCCCGGCATCTCTGGAATGCTGACGAGTTGCTCCCATGCTCGAGCTGTATGAAGTCTCATGTTTTATGGGTAGCTCACAGCCGGGTCTCACTGAACTTGCAGAAGAGCTGTCTGTTTGGCTCATTAGCCCCAGGTGCTCTTCCTGACTTGCTAAACACCAAGCTGCGAGGCACACACTCCAGTGCGCCTGTCGCCTCCTGCGTTCCACTGGCTCTGGGGAAAGGAGAGACGAGGCAGCCTTTCCTGAATCCTGGGTTATTGGCTCCTCTGTGGCCTCAGTGCCCATGGGGATAGGGTCCACACTGTCCTTAGCAACTTCAGCAACTTGTGCCCGAGGACTCTGCCTAAGAGTCACTGACAGGGGTGGTCACAGACTCATCTGGCCAGGCATCAGCATCAGCTGCTGCAAGCTGCTGACCCACAACACCATCCCCCCTTCCCTCAAAGGTTCTGGCTTCTGTGGGTAGGCCTGATGGAACTGGTGTACCAGTTCTGTGGCTTGGAGGTGCTCAGTGGGTTCCCAGGACCAGTTCTCCAGTCCCTAGTCCTCTTAATCTACGAGGTATTGGAGCTGGCTCCTATGGAGTGGAGAGTCAAGGATTTGGGCTACTTCATACTCTGGATTGCTATCAATGAGAAATGGCAGTGGAGGGTCCATCAGCGGAGAAGCCAGGATTAACAGGGATCTATGGCATACCAGGTGTACCTGGAACGTTGGAGGCAGTTGCAGCCAGTATGACACTGGGTTGACTTGCTCTTTGACCAGGCATGGTCCAATGAAGTGGTTGACTAGTTTACAGATTGGCCATTGGCTCCACGGGTATCGTGTGGATAGTCAAGCTCTATCACCAACATTCAGGGCCAGGCCTTAATTACAATGACAATCCGCAATGGCATTGTAGGCCTCTTTGGCACATTGCAGCTGTTCCTGCAGTAGCCTGTGGAAACCCTGAAGCTCCTGTACATAGCGATTCACTGTGGGAACATTGGAAATCGGAACAGTGGCAGGGAAGAATCAGGGATGCAGTCCATAGTTGGTCTTGAATGAGGTCTGCTGGGTGAAAGAGTGTTTGGTGTTATTGTAAGTGAACTTGGCCAGGGGGAAGAACGATGCCCAGCCATCTTGTTGGTAGTTTCTATAACAATGTAGGCACTAGTCCAACATTGTGTTAATGTGCTCTGTCTGGCCATCCAACTGCGGGTGATGTGCTGAGGAGAGGTGAACCTGCAGGAGAGTGTGCAGAGCCTTCCAAAACCAAGAAGTAAACTGAGCCCCACAGTCGGTGATGATGTGTTCCAGCAAGCCATGGGGCTTGAATACATGCTGGAGATATAACCGTGCTGTTTCCTGAGCCAAGGGAAGACTGGCACAGGGGACAAAATGCACCATCTTGGTGAAGACGTCTACTGTGACTAGAATTCCAGTGTGGCTTTGTGAACATGGCAGGTTTGTGATAAAGTCAACTGACACAGTGTTCCAGTGCCCTGACGATGTGGGGAGTGGATGCAGGAGTCTAGCAGGTTTCCCCAGGGGGACGTTAGCTTGTCTGCAGACGTTGCAGGAGGCCATGTAGCGACTCACATCAAAGTGCACTTGGGGCCACCTGAAGTCTCAACTCAGGAGGTGTGTGGTCTTGAGGGGCCAAAGTGACCAGCAAGCTGCGAGTTGTGTGACAGCTCCAGAATCTCTGCTCTTTGGGTGCCCGAGGACCTGATTCCTCTGCCTCAGAGTCACTGACAGAGGTGGTAACAGGCTCACCTAGCAAGGGATCAACTGCTGCAAGCTGCTGACCCATGACAGGTACCTCCATTTTTTGTGATCTTTCCCAACCCAGGTTTGGCAGAATCATTGTTGGAAATGTCACAGACAAAGCATCTTTGCAAGGAAAATGAAGGAAAAACCACTGTATTAGCTCTATATTCGCAACAGTAACAGGAGCCACACAGAGAATTGTCACTATGTGAAAGCAGCCCCGGAATGCTCTTGAATAGTAGGAAGCATTTGTGCAATTATGTCCTGCAGAACATGTTTGTAAGTGTGCCACATATCACAGGGGGGGGGGGGAGGGGTGGGCTCCCTCTTGGGTATCCTGCCCCCCCAGGGAAAGTGTATGCGCAATACATAGCCTCTCCTTCCCGGTGTAGTGAACGCCGCGTGGTCACTGTCCGGCTATGCCTGGCAGATGGTCACTGCAATGGCCTCTCCTGCATTACTGCATCCGTGGCAACACCTTCCCGCTGGTCCCCCCCCGTTACTCACAGAGTTTGCCACGTCATGGTGCGACCGAATGTCCGGCGGTATAACCGGATAGGCAGACTGGGCTCACCAACCTCGCCAGCCAAGAGAAGGAAAACTCTAACATCAAACCCGGGCAGATAGAGCTCGTTAATGTAACACCTACCACCTGGAGGACTCGCTGCCGGCATCCCGGCTTACTGGGCCATGGCAGATGACCCCAAGGTGAAAGGGTGGAGCCAGTACCGCGCACACTGTGCTTCACCTAAAAATTCCTCTGCGCAGGCCTGAAGGGCATATCCACATCCACAACCCACAACACACCAAGTCCTGCAGCAATGGGCAAGGGGCGAAACGGCAGGTGGAAGATGCCACTGGAAGCCGCAGTCCCGATCCTGCATGTAGGCGGTTCAGGGTATTGGTCGCCTGATGCTGACCCGGAGACGAAAGCATCTTTCGGCAGCACCCTGAACGACCAAGCAGCCTTATCTAGGGACAGCACTGCTTGCTCCACACAGAGAGGGGCCTAGAAAAGGTGGCCTAAACAAAGCTCGTCTCCCCCACTCCAGTTGGCCAGCCGCGGTCAACGGGCATCCTTACTTGCGGTCAAAAAATAACAACAAAGAAAAGGCATGCACCTGCCTCACAAAGTGTGCAAAGACTAAAGCTTGCGTGTTGGAACATCAGAACCATGCTTGACACAGTAGACAGTGGTCGCCCTGAACGACGCTCTGCTCTAGTTGCCCACGAACTTCTCAGGTTGAATATTGACATAGCAGCTCTCAGTGAGGTCTGTTTCCCTGAGGAAGGTAGTCTTCAAGAACACGGTGCTGGCTATACCCTCTACTGGTCGGGTAAGTCAAAGGCTGAGAGCCGCCTTTCTGGCGTTGGCTTCATGGTCAGGAACTCCATTGCCTCCAAACTCGAAAACCTGCCAACAGGTCACTCAGATCGCATCATGTCCATGCGCCTCCCACTTCAAAACAAGCAGCATGCAACACTCTTCAGTGTGTATGCCCCAACCCTTCAAGCAGATCCTGCAGAAAAGAACAAGTTCTATACTGATCTACGCAACCTCGTACGGAAGACCCCTACAGAGGACAAGTTGATCATCCTTGGCGACTTCAATGCCAGAGTAGGTAAAGACTCGGAAGCCTGGAAAGGAGTACTTGGCAAACACGGCATTGGCAACTGCAATGATAACGGGCGCCTCCTGCTAGAATTCTGCACGGAGCACCAGCTCACCATCACCAACACTATCTTTCAGCAGAAGAACAGCCTGAAGACAACCTGGATGCACCCACGGTCCAAGCACTGGCACCTTATCGACTACATTCTGGTGCGCCAGAGAGACCTTCGAGATGTCCTACACACCCGAGTAATGCCCAGTGCGGAATGTCATACGGATCATCGTCTTGTACGCTGCAATCTCCGTCTTCACTTTAAACCCACACCCAGGAGAGGAGGTAGCCCTCGGAGGAAGCTTCAGGTTGGTAGCCTTCAGTCTGCTGAAGTTAAAGCTGCCTTCCAGGCAAAACTCCAGTCAAGAATTGAGGACCCCAGTTGCCCCACAGACCCTTCTCCAGAAGCACTCTGGGAACACCTAAAAACTACCATCCTGTTGATCTCTGAAGAAGTCCTCGGGTTCTCCACAAGGAAAAACAAGGACTGGTTTGACGAGAACAATCAAGAGATCCAAGAATTACTAGCGAAAAAGAGATCTGCCTACCAAGCACATCTTGCTCAGCCCTCCTGTCCCGGGAAAAAAGCAATCTTTCGCACTGCATGTAGCAACCTCCAGTGCAAGCTTCGAGACATTCAGAACGAGTGGTGGACCAAGCTTGCAGAGAGAACCCAGCTGTGTGCAGACACTGGTGATTTAAGAGGGTTCTACGAAGCCCTGAAGGCTGTATATGGCCCATCATATCAGGCTGAGAGTCCCTTGCGTAGTGCAGACGGCCAAGTGCTCCTCACAGACAAGGCATCCATACTGAACCGGTGGTCGGAGTATTTTCAGGCTGTCTTCAGTGCCAACCGCGTAGTTCAAGATTCAGCAATCCACCTCACCCCACTTCAACCAGTGAAAACAGAGTTGGATGAGATCCCCACCCTAGAAGAGACTATTAAAGCCATCAAGCAACTGAAAAGTGGCAAGGCAGCGGGAGTTGATGGAATCCCACCAGAGATCTGGAAGCATGGGGGCACAGTACTACATAGCACACTTCACAAAGTACTTGTCACCTGCTGGGAACAAGGCAAACTACCACAGGACTTTCGCGATGCAATCATCATCACTCTACACAAGAACAAAGGGGAAAAGTCAGACTGCTCCAACTACCGGGGGATAACCCTGCTCTCCATCGCAGGCAAAATCCTTGCCAGAATACTCCTGAACAGACTGGTGCCCACCATTGCAGAAGAACTCCTCCTAGAGAGCCAGTGCGGCTTCAGAGCTAACAGGAGCACCACCGACATGGTATTTGTTCTCAGGCAGCTCCAAGAGAAATGCAGGGAACAGAACAAGGGTCTATATGTGACTTTTGTCGACCTTACCAAAGCTTTCGATACCGTTAGCAGGAAAGGCCTGTGGCAAATCTTGGAACGTTTAGGATGTCCCCCAAGGTTCCTCAGCATGATCATCCAGCTACATGAAGACCAGCGAGGCCAAGTCAGACACTGCAACGACCTCTCGGAGACCTTCCCAATAGGCACAGGTGTAAAGCAAGGCTGCGTTCTTGCGCCAACTCTCTTTACGATCTTCTTTAGCATGATGCTTCAAAGAGCCGCAGTAGATCTAGATGATGACGATGGTGTCTACATCCGCTATCGCACCGATGGCAGCCTGTTCAACCTGAGGCGACTAAAGGCTCACTCCAAGACAATGGAAAAACTCATCCGAGAGCTACTATTTGCCGATGCTGCTGCACTCGTCTCCCACTCGGTATCAGCTCTGCAGCATATGACGTCCTGCTTTGCAGAGGCTGCCAAGCTATTCGGCCTAGAATTTAGTCTGAAGAAGACAGAAGTTCTCCACCAGCCTGCACCCCAGGAAGATTATCACCCTCCCTGCATCACTGTGGGTGAATCAGTTCTGAAGACAGTCCAGCAGTTCAGCTACCTGGGGTGCATCATCTCCTCAGATGCCAAGATCGACAAGGAGATTGACAACAGGCTGGCAAAGGCAAACCGTGCCTTTGGCCGACTGCACAAAAGAGTGTGGAGCAACAAGCATCTGAAAAAAGGCACAAAGATCAATGTTTACAAAGCGGTTGTGATGACAACCCTCATCTACGGCTCCGAATCGTGGGTTTTATACCGTCATCACCTGCGACTCCTTGAGCGCTTTCATCAGCGCTGCCTTCGCACCATCTTCAACATCCACTGGAGTGACTTTGTGACCAACACTGAAGTCCTCAAGAGGGCGGAGGTTACAAGCATCGAAGCACTGCTGTTGAAGACGCAGCTGCGCTGGGCAGGGCATATTTCTAGGATGGAAAACCACCGCCTTCCCAAGATTGCTCTGTATGGCGAACTTTCCACCGGCCATCGAAATAGAGGGGCACCAAAGAAGAGGTACAAGGACTCCTTGAAGAAATCCCTTGGCACCTGTCGCATCAACCATCACCAGTGGTCTGACCTAGCCTCAGATCGCAAAGCATGGAGGCACACCATCCACCAGGCTGTCTCTTCCTTTGAGAACGCACGCATAGCTGGTCTTGAGGACAAAAGGAGATCGAGGAAGAATCGCACTGCTACAACACCAACCCCAAATCAGACTTTTCCCTGCAGCCACTGTGGCCGGATCTGCCTGTCCCGCATTGGTCTTGTCAGCCACCAGCGAGCCTGCAGCAGACGTGGACTACTGCACCCTTCTTAAATCTTCGTTCGCGAAGTCAAGCCGAGAGAGAGAGACATATCACAGGGCAGTGTCAAGTCTCTCTATAACTCTGGCTCAAGCACAGAGCATGCTGGGTAGAACCAAAGTAAAACCAAATGCTGCTAGCTCATCCTCTCCTGTTTCCCCCCTCCTTTAGGGATCTGGTCCTGCTTTGAAATGGTAATGTGTGAAAGTCTTATCTGAGCTTTCTCAACCCAGGCTTGGGGGGGAGGAGGGAGCCTGGGAGTATCAAGGCCAAACGGGCCTCTAATCAACATGAGAATGTATTTGTAACATCTATGTGTGAATGTCCTCTGCACAATTTCCCCCTCCCATAGGAATCCTTTTGAAGTGTACCTTATATGCAATGTATCTAATAATAATAATAATAATTTATTCTACTTAATTTAATTTAATCTACTGTATGTTCTTTAGTCTTTTCAAGACCTGGCTATGCCACAAGTATCAGTATCAATAAAACAGAGTCTTTGTATCCACACCGACTCATCATTGAATCTGTAGACTTGACAGGCAGTCCATGAATTACTGGAAGAGAGCAATAGCTGCTTGCAACCTCCCACCCTCATCTGACACCCTGCACACTGAGAAACACTAGCCACCTAAGGCAGATACTTTGTTGTTGCTGTTGTTTGTTTTAATGGGCAATATACCGGTAGTTTAGGAAATTCCTTGTAAATGCTGGAGGCAGCAAAGACTCCCATTAACCATCCTTTCAGGACACACGCCTAATGTTTTATGAAATTTAACAGTATACTCACTCACTGGAGCTTTCAGGAACGTGCAATAAACATTTTCTGCAAGTGCAGCTTTCTGCAAAGATTTGTATCCAATGAGGGACACTCCCTCACCCACCCTTGGGAAGCATTTTATATTTACACAAATATATCCACCAGTCTTTTGCCTTCTTTTCTTTTTTTCCAGTGACAGAGTAACTCAGGTTGATCACAGACTAAAGGTAAGATTTTCCTGGGTGCCCTTCTCGTAAAACAGAGTAGAAGACACTAAAGAAAAGCACCCTGTGAAATAATGCAACACCTATTTACTAGTGTAAAGAATCTCAAGGCTTGGGTATGAAGGAGCTCTGAATGCTCCAGGTGAATAATAACAATAGCTGTGCACGATAAGTGAAGGGTAAATGAATCTCATGCATCAAGAAGTACCGTAAATTGATCACTGAAGGGCCCGTGAAGAGTCGACCCCCCGCCCCCCCGTCCAGTCAGTCAGCAGAGAACATTTTGCTATCAAGACTTTGTCCCTTATGTAAACATCAAAGATTGGTCACGGCTAGAGACCAGTTACTCAGCCACAATAAGCAATTACATCTTCCCTGAACGTCTATTCCTATGTTTGTCAGTCATCAATATGCAGGCCTACCAGAGCAATCAGTATGATTTCCTTTGCCATGATCACAGTAACACAGTCTGCCCTGAAGTCTTCTTGGCCCATCTCTGTGAAATCCATTTTCTCTTTAAAAGGCCTCTGTGGCTGCAATGCCACTGCAAAAGCCCAGCCCAGCAAAAGGCAAGGACACTTCCTCCCAAACCATATGGAATTGATTCTCATCATCATTCCAGAAGAGCAGCCACACTCCTCTTAAGAAGAACAATGACTAACAGTGTTGCTGCACCTTAAATCCAAACAGCTTGTCAGGATGTGCTCCTGACAAGGGTTTTGAATGCCAAAGGTGAAATTGTATCTGTTTGTTTGACTGTGGCACTCTCTCAGACACAGTCTGTTGGAAATATTTGCACAAATGCTTCGTGCTATCCAAATATATATATATATATATATATATATATATATATATATATATATATATATATATATATTGTTATATTCATTTTACATTTCTTCCTCCCTTATTTGTAATAAGCATAATAATTTTTCCATTCCCCCACCCCCAATTCTCTAATTGGCCTCCTGTTTATATAAGTAATTTGGCCATAGCTGCATATTCTGCCATTCTGTCTTTCCAACTGTTTCGTTTGGACTTTCCTCAGCTTTCCACTTTGCTGCTCATAGTATCCTAGCTGCAGTCAACATGTATCTGTGTGAAGTTCTGTGCAGTTATCACCCAGTTCACCTCTTTGAAGTAAATCAAATTAGGCTTTTATTCAAAATGATAGACATGATCACAGCGAAGATGAACTTTGCCAAAACTGGTTATTTATTTATTTACGTTATATTTATATCCCACCTATTCTATGCAGACTCAAGGCGGCTAACAACATAAAATACACAATAAACAATAAGCAATATTAAAACAATCAGATAAATTGCAATGGCGTTACTTCAGGCGTATAATATTGTTAGATCACACCTTTATAGTTAGCCAAAAGGCCATTAATTATGTGCAAAGAGGTGCAAAGAGGTGTGCAAATTATGGCGGGTAGCTATTCAAAGACAGACACCTTTTCCATCCCCCCCCACAACAGCTCACAGACTCTTCACCAAAATGAAAGTTACTTCAGTCTGCAGGTAACTGGGGACCTTCATCATTCACAGAAATATGCAGCAGAGGCAGAACAGTTATTTGTGAACAAAAGTACTGATAAGAAACAAGCAAAGCATCTGCAAACATCAAAGCATTAAACATGGGAACAAAGGGGTGGGCTGGGAGGCCTGAACCATCATGGCAAAACACAGTTCTTGACAATATGAACAGTTCTTGAAGCGTGTATTCCATCATGTCTGGTTAAAATTCCTAGTAACATTGTATCTGGCTTAATTTCGAATTGGATTTTTAAAATTTTCTGCATCTCTTCATGAATTTCTTTCCAGAATTTTCTTGCTTTTTTGCAGGTCCACAACATATGATAGAAAGAGCCTTCCATCTCTTTGCATTTCCAACAGGCATCTCTGATCCATCTTCTTAATGTCTTTAAGGACAATCATTTCATACCAATTTTCTCTTAACGCTTGAGATGCAGTGAATGCAATTGTTTTCATCCACAAAATTTCCCATTGTTGAAAAGTTATTTCTAGTCCAAAATTCTGGAACCAGCACGCCATATATGGTTTAACTTGTTCTGAGCCAGCCAGCCACGGCCTGCAGTGCAAGGTCCAGGTTTTCTGGGACGCAGTCAGGTCGGCCATCCATTAGTAGATAGAGCTGGGTGTCATCTGCATATTGATGGCACCCAAGCCCAAACCTCCGGGCAATCTGGGCAAGGGGGCGCATATAGATGTTAAACAACATCGGTGAGAGGACTGCCCCTTGTGGCACTCCACACACTAGTGGGTGCCTCCGGGACAGCTCTCCCCCAATTGCCACCCTTTGTCCCCGACCATCAAGGAAGGAGGAGAGCCACTGTAAGGCCGACCCCCTAATCCCTGCGTCGGTGAGCCGGCGGGTCAGTAACCGATGGTCGACCGTGTCGAACGCAGCCGACAGGTCTAACAACATCAGCACCGCCACGCTGCCTCGATCCAGATGCCGCTGGAGGTCATCCACCAAGGCGACCAGCACTGTCTCCATCCCATGGCCTGGACGAAAGCCGGACTGGCAGGGGTCTAAGGCGGAAGTGTCATCCAAAAAACTCTGTAACTGTAGCGCCACTGCCCTCTCAATAACTTTACCTAAAAATGGTAAGTTCGAGACCGGTTGGTAGTTCGCCAATTCGGCCGGGTCTGCTGTACTTTTTTTGAGGAAATTGCCCTTCCAAGAGGGATCTATTTATGATATCCCGTATAGGATATCTAAGTTCCCTCTGGCAAGATTTAATTAGCCAGGAGGGACATGGGTCAAGATCGCAAGTTGTAGGGTGCACAGTAGAGAGAATTCCGTCGACTTCCCCTAGACTGAGTGTGTCAAAGTGGTCCAAGGCAAGACCAGAAGACAGGCACGGAGCCTCGGGTTCTTGTACTGCATCTAATGTGGCGGGAAAGTCCTGGTAGAGCGACGAGATTTTATCTGCAAAAAATTTCGCAAAAGCCTCACAGCCTATTTCCAATTCCCTCATATTTGGTCTGCCTTGAGGCAGAGTGGTCAAATTCTCGACTATCTTAAATAATTGTGCTGGGCGCGAGTTTGCAGATGCAATCCTAGTCGCAAAGTAGTCTTTCTTTGCGGCTTTGACTGCCATCTCATAAGACTTCATAAACGTTCTGTAGGATGTTCTCGTCGCTTCGTCACGAGTATGCCGCCACCGCCTCTCTAGTCGTCTGAGTCCCTGTTTCAGCTGGCGCAACTCCGAGGTGTACCACGGAGCCAGCCTATTACGGGGGCGCAGAGGGCGCCGGGGGGCGATTTTGTTGATTGCCCCAAATAGCCTGTAATTCCAGGCCTCTACTAGGTTATCAAGGGAATCGCCAGGGGGCCAGGAATCCCGCAGGGCCATTTGGAACCGCTCAGGGTCCATCAGGCTCCACGGGCGAGCCAGAATAGGCTCGCCGCCCATACAGGGTCGGGGCGGCGCACTCACACGAGCTTTGAGGGCCAGGTGATCCGACCATGGTACCGCTTCTGCAGCGATATCGTCCACCAAAATCCCGGACGCGAAGATCAGGTCTAATGTGTGGCCGGCCTGATGCGTGGGAGTGGTAACAAGTTGGGAGAGTCCCAGTGTCGCCATGGAAGACACTAGGTCCAGCGTCCAATTTGAGGCCATGTCATCCACATGGACATTGAAGTCACCCAATACTATAAGCCTTTTGTTTAATATGAACTTCTTGTAAGTAAATTGTATTACAGTTTTGTTTTTTAATCTAATGAAATATTGCCTTTCTTTTTTGTGGTGAATTTAGTCCATTTGCATTCCAAGATAATAATCCTTCATGGTGCAAATTCTTTATTCTCTTTATAAAATCTATGCAGCTTCTGTGTATTTGTAATTGTAATCCTTCTTCCTTGTAGCTCAAAGCTCAAACCTTCAGGTATTGTCCATCTATACCTCATTCTCCTGTCATTTATCACTTGTCTTGGCGATTCTCTCATTATTCTTACTCTGCTTCCTCCCACTATCAATGTCTTTTCAAAATTTTTATTCAAGATTTTCCCCACCATTTTTTGTCATATATCTTATAACCACATCTCTTGGCATATGATGAATTCACTCTGTTTGAGCTCCCACCACATTAGGGAATCCAGCACACTCTCAGATAAGGTGAGGCAATGAGATTGAGGGAGGCTGGAAGTTTGGAAGGCCCGAACAAACCACGTTTGAAGTGGTCTCATTCAAAGACAGGCATGTAATTGGCCAAATCCATAGGATCTGAATTAGGTTGTATTAAGAGCGTAACTGCCTTGCCAGAAAGGTTCCTGTGCTCAGAGACAGATCGATAATATCTTCCAGGTGTCAGGATCGGCCAGATATCAGTCAAACAAACTACTCTGATGAAATCATAAAGTTTATTAGTACTGAAGAAGCAAGAGTCAATCTATGAGTGAACAGCCCTGCCAGGAATGAGGAGTTACAGTATGGTAGTTATAGAGCATTTGTGCGGGTAAATTCTGGTGCCTCTCCCTCCTGCCTTCAAGACATTCAAACTTATTCCCACTGAGTATCAAAACAATGAGTCTCTTTTCAGTCCATTCTAAGGCTGTGACAGTTAGGAAGATATCCTTTTGAGGACCTAGATGCCGGTTGCCTTAGTAATGTGATAACAGATAACAGATTACACAGATTCTAAGTTAGCTGCAAACAGTTTCCCTCTATAGCAGACATCAGAAATACAACGCGTGTTAAGAACAGAATGGCAGACACCTGACACCAGGGGGTTTCACAGTCCATTACTGCTGGCTTTCACCAGACTTGAGGGGCACGGATCAAGGAGGCAGGTGGTCAGCCTCAAGCCAACCTGAAGTCTGTTAATATTGGCTTGGGAGAGCCAGTTGAAGTTGTCAACGACTTCCAGTTTGCAAACTATCAATGTTGGCTGAGAGGTCATGGTGAAGCAACAAGGCTTCCTGGCAAGTTGGGGACCACTTCAGCTTGGCCCCCGGCTTTTTTGCTTCCGGGCCCATCCCTTTGGTTTTTAATAAGTCTGTTAATGGCAGCATCACCTGGGCAAACCCCTGAATGACCCCCCTGTAGAAATTTGCGAACCCAAGGAAGGATTGTAGCTGTCTACGTGTCCTCGGGGGTTCCCAATCCAGTACTGCTTATATTTTCACAGGGTCCATCGCCAATCCCTTCCCTGAGACACGAAACCCCAGGTAGTAGAGTTCCTTTTGTTGAAACTCGTACTTTGACAATTTAGCATACAGTTTGTGCTCGTAGAGGGTGGTGAGCACTTTTCTCACTAATTGGATGAGGGCAGGTCCTTTGAATAAATAATGATACCATCCAGGTAACACCACCACCCCCTTGTACAGGTACTCCCTTAGGACCTCATTGATAAAGTTCATGAACACCCCCGGGGCCCCTTGTAGTCCAAAAGGCATCACTAAGTACTCGAATTGCCCCATTGGAGTGTTAAAGGCAGTCTTCCATTCATCCCCCTTCTTGATCCGCACCCTAAAGTAAGCGTCTCTCAGGTCCAATTTGGTGAAGATGGACCCTTCCGACACGGTGCTTAGTAGGTCCTTGATTAGGGGGATGGGGTAGGTGTTGGACATCGAAATCCCATTTATCCCGCAAAAATCTGTACAAAGTCTAAGGCTCCTGTCCTGCTTTTTCCGGAATAGGACTGGCGCGGCATGCGGTGCGGTGCGGTGGCCGGCCTAATGAAGCTCCTCTTTAAGTTTTTGTCTATGAACTTTCGTATTTCAGCCTTCTCTGCCCACCCCATGGAGTACAGCTTAGCTTTGAGTAGCTCCTGACAGGGGATGAGTTCGATTGAGCAGTCGGTGCTCCAATGCGGGGGCAACTCCTTCGCCTCCTCCTCGCTAAACACCCTATGCAAGTCTCTGTATTCTCGGGGAATCGACTGGATCTCTTCCACCGATACGCACATCTTTTCGTTCCTGGGGGGCAGATTAGGTCCCCACTTCCCCGACCAGTGGTGGTGTTTGCACTGGTTGTCGGTGAAGTCTATGGTCTGCGCCCCCCACTGTATGTCCAGCTGGTGCCTGGCCAGCCAACCAACCCCTAGCACCACATCAAAGGACGAGGAGGGGGCGATCATGAAAACCTTCACGTCCCAGTGCTTGTCTATCCCCACTGGTAGCCCCTGAGTCTTCTCTATGCAGGGCTCCCTTCACATTATCGACCCGTCCATTTGTTCAAACTGGATTGGGTGGGGTAGGGGTGATCGGGAGAATCCGAGAGCTTCCACTAGTTTTGGGGTGATAATTTCCCTTGTGCACCCTGAGTCAATCAGAGTCCGGGCGTGCATAAAGCGTTTAAGCTTTGGGTTTAGTAATGTCAATGGGACAAAGAATAAGGATTCAGTTATTCTCACCCGTAACAGTGCCGTTAGATCCACGACCTGCCTCCCGGCACCTTTCCGTGCAGGTCGCTCTCGTTTTCTGCCGGCTTGGTTCCCCCACGACTCCTCACTCAGGTTGTCTAGAATTATAGTATCCTTGTCAAGTACCATCAAGGTTGTGGTGCTGCTGTGACTTGATTCCTTCGGCTTGGCTGGTGTCTTCTTTGGTCCCGCCACGGTCGGTTTCGGGTTAAGGGGGGGCTTGAGGCTTCTCCGGGCAGTTAGCTGCCAGATGGCCTGGGTCGCCACAGCGGAAGCACTTGCAGCCCGTGAAGGGCTTGGGGGTCCCCCCTTGGGTTGTTCCCTTTTTCCCTTCAGCTTTGCCCCCTGGCCGAGCTTCACGTCCCCCCTTTCCCCCTTGCTGCAGTTGGTGTTGGAGGGCCACGCGTTTCATGTTGGTTTCTACTTCTCCTGCCAGTTGCACCCATCCCACAAGAGTCATGGGGCGGGCTTGCTGGAGGGCCCGATCCAGGAGGCTGGCATTTAGGCCGCGTTGGTACGCCTCAATCTTCATCATCTTGCTCCAGCCCCGGACTTTGGCGCAGTGTGCCCTGAAGTCGCCGGTGTACTCCTTCACCGATTTCAACCCCTGTTGCCCTGTGCCAGTCTGGTTTCCGACCGGGCCATGGGACGGAGACGGTGCTGGTCGCCTTGGTAGATGACCTCCAGCGGCAACTGGACCGGGGCGGTGCTGCGGTACTGATGTTATTAGACCTGTCGGCGGCATTTGATACAGTCGACCATCAGCTGCTAAAGCGCCGCCTCGCCGACATTGGGGTTGGGGGGTTGGCCTTGCAATGGCTTTCCTCCTTCCTCTCAGGTCAGGGACAAAGGGTGGCTATTGGGGGTGAGTGGTCCCAGAGACACACACTAAATTGTGGTGTGCCTCAGGGAGCAGTTCTCTCCCCAATGCTGTTTAACATTTATATGCGCCCCCTTGCCCAGATTGTCTGGAGGTCTGGGCTGGGTTGCCATCAATATGCAGATGACACCCAGCTCTATCTGCTAATGGACGGCCAGCCCGGCTCCGCCCCAGGGACTCTGGATCAGGCTTTACAGGCTGTTGCGATGTGGCTCAGGTTGAGTGGGCTGAAGCTGAACCCAGCGAAGACAGAGGTCCTTTGTGTGGGTCGCGGCGCACTGGGAGGGGAAATAGCTCTCCCAACCTTCGACGGCGCACTATTGAAACCAGCGCGCCAGGTAAAGAGTTTGGGTGTTTTACTGGAGCCTTCATTATCAATGGAGGCCCAGATAGCAGCCACTGCCAAGTCAGCATTCTTCCATCTGAAGCGGGCAAGGCAGCTGGCCCCTTTCCTGGAGTGTCGCGACCTCGCAACAGTGATCCATGCAACGGTCACCTCAAGATTGGACTACTGTAATGCCCTCTACTTGGGGCTACCTTTGTGCCGGACCCGGAAGTTGCAGCTGGTGCAGAACGCGTCGGCCAGGCTACTGTTGGGGCTCCCGAAATGGGAGCACATACGGCCGGGGCTGCGCGGACTGCACTGGCTGCCAATTATATACCGAGTCCAGTACAAAGTGTTGGTCATTACCTTTAAAGCCTTATATGGCCAAGGACCAGCCTACCTAAGGGACCGTCTCTCCCCATATGAACCCCAGAGGGCACTGAGGTCAGTTGGAAAAAATAAAATGACTATCCCTGGGCCGAGAGAGGTCAAACTCCAGAACACCAGAGCACGGGCCTTTTCAGTTGCGGCCCCTGCCTTGTGGAATCAGCTTCCGGAGGAAGTGCGGGCCCTGCGGAACTTTGACCAGTTCCGCAGGGCCTGCAAGACCGTCCTCTTTAAGCGAGCATACACCGACATCGACTGCTGAATTGCTGTGAATAAAGATCCAGCGTCAGAATATCACTATCGCTGCCAGATAAATTTAAATCATCTTATATTATGTATTTTAAATATGCTAACTGGTTTTTATATGTTTAATCTTTTTAATTGTTAAATCTAAAGTTTTTATTCATTAATGTAAAGGTATAAAATGTTGTTAGCCGCCCTGAGCCGCCTAGGCGGGGAGGGCGGGATACAAATAAAATATATTATTATTATTATTATTATGTCTCGTAGGGCTGTGACGGTCCGGGTCTCCTGGAGAGGGTCTTCATACTGGAGCAGCAGGGCTTGTAGGAACCCGGCCACACTGTCCCGTTCCGGGCCCTAGGTTTTGTACAGACTCACGTACCAGCACCTGGCTGCCCCTCAGCTTGGACCCGAGGTAGTCCACTCTACTCGGGTTGTTGGGGAAGGTGTTCCCCCAGTAGTGCATGTAGCTATTTGCTTGTATGGTGAAGTATTCCACGCTGGTGGCGTCCAGCTCCCGACTTTGCCCGAAGTCTCGCGGTCCCGGGAGCTCTGGCCCTGGCGCCGAAATTCCGAGTGGTACTGGGACCGCTGGTGCCCCCGGGGGAGCTGGTGCTGCTGGCGAGCCTGCCGGTGCCAGTGGGCCGGCCGGGGCTGGCGGGGCGGCCGCTGCCGGTGCAGGTGGCGCTGTCGCAGCGGGAGCCGGTGGGCCCATCCCGCAATCTTGTAGCAGCACTCGGTTGATCTGCCTCTGCACCTCCTGGGCTATGAACGTGGCAATCGTCTGGATCTCGTCCCGTAGTTCCCAGGCCATGGTCGCCATGTCTCCCCTCACTTTCTTTAGGATATCCGTTTCCTTGGGAGGGCTCCCGTTCTCCTCCTCCAATTCCGATCTGCACCCGTGGTCATCGTCTGACTTTGGTTCTTCCCATTCATCATCCTCTCGAATCGGGCAGTTGTCCCTCCTCTCGCCAGGGTTACCGCTCTTTCCCCCCTGGCTCGGCCTCGTCAGGAGGGTTTCGTGGCGTGCCAGGGCCTCATCCATCAGGGTGGTGGAGGTTCGCGGCTCCCATTTCTGCGGGGTGATGAACAGCTCCTGGATGTGCAGCGGGGATCCACGACCCCCTACTCTCCGTGCCCTGACGATATGCCAGGGGGGAGTTTTTACTCCGGTTAGTCCGAAGGGTTCAGTGGGTTCTCTGTTATCCAGAACTTTTTCAGTCATCCGGCTTAAAAGTGGCCGGTTCAGATAAACTCCAAATATGGATCAGTTCCAAAATGTCAAGTAATTAGATCTCAAAGAAATCAGTCCTTGATTTGAAACAAAGTATGATTTATTGATAATGCAAGATGCTAATATTGAGCTAGGTATTGGAACTGATACATAGTAACAGTGGAGGGCATACTTAAAGGTGGCACATCAAAGGTTTCCTAAACAAACTACATTCTCTAAACAATGCTGTATTCACGTGTGAATCTTCACACGGCAACTTCTTATCTCCCCTGTGGTTTCTTTTCCTGGGACTAGGCCTGAGAACCTGTCCCTGGAGGTTATCTTCAAAGAGTAAATTCCTGTCTGAAGTTAGTCTGAAGAAGACAGAAGTTCTCCACCAGCCTGCACCCCAGGAAGATTATCACCCTCCCTGCATCACTGTGGGTGAATCAGTTCTGAAGACAGTCCAGCAGTTCAGCTACCTGGGGTGCATCATCTCCTCAGATGCCAAGATCGACAAGGAGATTGACAACAGGCTGGCAAAGGCAAACCGTGCATTTGGCCGACTGCACAAAAGAGTGTGGAGCAACAAGCATCTGAAAAAAGGCACAAAGATCAATGTTTACAAAGCGGTTGTGATGACAACCCTCATCTATGGCTCCGAATCGTGGGTTTTATACCGTCATCACCTGCGACTCCTTGAGCGCTTTCATCAGCGCTGCCTTCGCACCATCCTCAACATCCACTGGAGTGACTTTGTGACCAACACTGAAGTCCTCAAGCGGGCAGAGGTTACCAGCATCGAGGCACTGCTGTTGAAGACGCAGCTGCGCTGGGCAGGGCATATTTCTAGGATGGAAAACCACCGCCTTCCCAAGATTGCCCTGTATGGCGAACTCTCCACCGGCCATCGAAATAGAGGGGCACCAAAGAAGAGGTACAAGGACTCCTTGAAGAAATCCCTTAGCACCTGTCACATCAACCATCACCAGTGGTCTGACCTAGCCTCAGATCGCAAAGCATGGAGGCACACCATCCACCAGGCTGTCTCTTCCTTTGAGAACGCACGCATAGCTGGTCTTGAGGACAAAAGGAGATTGAGGAAGAATCGCACTGCTACAGGACCAACCCTAAATCAGACTTTTCCCTGCAGCCGCTGTGGCCGGACCTGCCTGTCCCACATTGGTCTTGTCAGCCACCAGCGAGCCTGCAGCAAACGTGGACTATTGCACCCTTCTTAAATCTTCGTTCGCGAAGCCAAGCCGAGAGAGAGAAATTCCTGCATTTGTTAGTGAAAGCGAGAGAGGCAAAAGAGGCGCAAACTACACTCTAGCTATTTCCTGCTTTGATGTACCCGGCTTGGTTTATGGTTAGTAACATTCATGGAGCTTTACAGATACATTCAGTTAGCATCATACTATTAGCATTGTATTATTAAAAGAAAGATTCACATTGCTTGACAGAGAGTTTGGAGAAGAGAAGGTTGACAGGGAACATCACTGCTCCCTTTAAGCATTTGAAAGGCTGTCACTTAGAGGAGGGTGGAGAGCTGTTCCTGTTGGCAGCAGAGGAGAGAATACACAATAATGGGTATAAATTATACGCAGAAAGGTACTGGCTGGATATTAAGAAAAAATGTTTAGAGTAAGAGTAGCTCAGCAGTAGGGAATCAGCGGCCTGGGGAGGTCTCCCTCATGGCAGTATTCAAGCAGCAGCTGGACAAACACTTGTCAGGGATACTTTAGGCTTATCCTGCATAAAGTAGGGGGGGTTGTGGCCACTTCCAACGCTATGATTCAACTGGCTGTGTCTATCTGCTTAGGTACTTTACTTCTGAATATAACCTTTCCCCTCATCAGTCTGGAAAACAACAGAATCCAATTCAATAAATCCAATTCACTCGGCAGTTACTTCTATACTGCACACAAATGTATTTAACAGAGCTCCGAAAGAGAGAGAGAGAGAGAGAGTTTTCGGAGATGGGGGGTCTGTATATACATGAGGGCCCCAAGGAACCAGCACTTTTTGCCCCTTCATTGTTTCCTCTACATCTCTCTATTTAAGATAGATTGTAAGTGACCTGGCCAGTTGTCTGTCCCTCCCACCCCAGACCCTTTCCATAGGACTGGCTTTAAAGTTATACAGTGTTAAAACAACTAGGTGCCCACTCCAAAAAGAAGACTGCAACACAAAGAGATTACCCTTCTGGGGCCAAGTCTGATGCAGTGCATTGGTCTGATCTCAGTGGCACAGCCATAAATATGACATAGCTTATTAGATAAATCCACTGCTCCTGGAAGACAGTCAGATACTTATTGCTGCCTCCTTACCTTTTTCTTGACAGCCAGCAATTGATCCGTGGCCAAAATCAACAGCAGTTTTTGCAAAGCGCCACCATCCACGGCTGCTACTTGAACTCGGGGGTTGCTGAGAAAAAGGGGGGAAATGAATTCATCAGGCTTGAAGACTCATTCATGTCTTTTCAATGTTTCTGCTAAGAACTTTATGAAAGGCAATGTGGGGGTGAAGGAGATTGTTTTTAATGATCTAACAACACTGCAAGGTTTTTAAAGTGAGTGCGAAGCCCTTGGGAGATATTGTACAGCTGAACAGCACTCAGCTTTGATTTTTTTGTCTCAAGAGTCGCCATCTGCTGGTGAAACAGCAGTCTATTTCTCTGTGTACA